>NC_092212.1:86129898-86143345 GCF_043381705.1 Parasteatoda tepidariorum | reverse complement strand
TATTAAATACACATTTTGCATTGAAAACTATTATTTTTTTAATAATTTGTGTTGAATATAAGCACCATATTTCCAAATAAATTTATAAATTTATATATTCCAAAAATAAGTAAACGCAAAATTTACTTTTTCTTTAATCCATGAAAACTCAATTATTAAAACTAAGTTGCGGGAATATGAATCACCATGTTTGATGTTGAGATCGCGTGATTACGAATCATAGTGTTTAATTTTTATAAAGCAATTAAAATATGGTTTTAAAATCATGGGAATATAAATCATGATGCGTTATTTTAAAAATGCCTGAATATGAATTACAATGTGTAATTTTAAAATACTGTGGTACAAAGCATAATGTGTAATTTTTAAATCTCGCGAATTCAAATCACGATGTGAGGATTTTAAATCTCAATTACAAGTCAGGATATTTGAATTTAATATCACTTGAAAACGCGATGTGTTGTTTGCATATGAAACAAAATTGCCGGTTAATTTTCTTAAGTGATTAAAAACCCGAAATGATTGCTCATGAATTTATTCAATTATACAATCTTTAACCAGATTGATATAGAAAGATCATAAAATCGTGAATCAATTTAAATCTGTCAGATACAAGTCAATGATTATGTAAATTTATACAAATTTAAACACATATTTTTAAGTTTAACGTTCCTGAAATAACTAAATAAAAATTTAATAACTTTACATTATATTATACTTAATAACCTTTCAATACACAACACTTTTAAAAGCATAATAAATTTCTATTGAAACTTAACGTCCGCAATATAATAGAAATAAAAAAAATCCATTGTTGTTTAAAACAATGGAATTCTTTTCAATCAAAACTATTGATACAGATATTAACAATTATTATCTTAAACAGTTATAAAATAATAAAAAAAATGTTTGATATACAAACAATTATAAAAATCTATGATAATTGGAAACTTACTTGGCACATCACCAGTTTTATCTAAAATGTAACGCAAAACTTGCACATAGAATTAAGAAAAACGTAAATAATTAGTGAGATTTAACATCTTTATGAAGTTACTTATTATTATCACGTCTTTATGAAATTGCTGATAATCGCTGCCATAAATCAGTAAATCGGCAAGGGAAATTACTGAGATTTAAACCAGAAACTATCGAAGATCTTAAAATTCAACTTTACTTCACAAGACGAAAGAGAATACTGCTTTTTGGTTTTCTAGGGTTGTTATAATCTTATATTATTTCCCCCTAATTACAAATATTTTGAATTTTTCGTACTAAAGTCGCCAATTCAAAATTCGCCAAATAAAATGTTTGAACTAACTGTTATATAGAATTTTTACATCTACATTTTCTTGAAATATATTAAAATTAGTTGAGAAACACTTTACCATTTTGAAAAATGCTGGCAGAAGTCAGAACTAGATATATTTTATTATGCATTTATATCCTATAGTTGAAGACGTGACGCATTTTTTAAAAACAGATGATTTTATATAGGTCACGATTTTTCGAAAAACTGTTCTTTTTTTTCAAAATTTCAAAACCTTCCTATTGAATAAAATATAATCTGTTCAAATTAATTTTGAATTTATTCTTTTAGTCCTAGTTCTTTTAATTTACTCACAGTTTCATCAGAATTACAGAAACTCTATCTCTTTAATAGAATTTTCTTTTTAATAATTTTGATATTTTAGTGTTCGAGGGCGTTATATCGGCTAAACTTGAGTATGAACCTGAGAGAAATTCTTTAAATCAGATTTCCATTTAAAATATTTAATATATGCAATACATCAGAAAAGAGTAGTGGTGGCTCAGATGATAGAGCACTCGCCTCCCAACGAGGTGAACCGGGTTCGAATCCCAGATGAGGCTGAAACTAATTCTGCATCTTCCTGACACCGATCACAGTGCTGACGTAAAATATTCTCAGTAGTAGACGAATCATGGGTTAGAGTCAACTTACCATCAGGCTAACAGTGAGAAATTTCCATGGTTTACTTGTCCATAAAACTAAAAGAGAGTCAGTTCCATCAAAAAGCGTTCCACGAAATTAAATTTCTCCTAAGGCTTATTCCAGGAGTTTTTCTGGATTGGATCCAAATTAGGAGGCTACGGAGTTGAACATTAGTGGTCGTGAACCCAGAAAATTGGCTCGGCTGTTCAACGACGGTTATGAAATAAAATACATCAGTAAGAAACCGTTTTTTCTCAGGGAATATAACTCGTGGCTCCCACTGAGGTAACCCAGGTTCCAATCTCAGCGATATCTGGTCTATACGAATTCTGCACCCTGCTTGCACCGATCACAATTCTGACTTAAAACATTGTTAGTGATTCACGGAATATGGATTAGTATACCCTCTCAGTCATGCTAGCCCTTGATAGTTGTAAACCCAAAGAGTTGGGTCTGCTGTTCAACGACGGTTATAAAATACAACTGTCGTTGAGTAGCCAACCCTAAGTTTTGGGTTTGCGACTACTAATGTTCAACTCCATAGCCATGTCATTTTGAACCCAATCCAGAAGACAACGGAACTAATGGATCAAGTATTGGGAGAAATACTTGAAGATAGAAGGATTTTTTGATGGCACTAACCCGCATTTGCATTACATGGAGAGGAAAACCACGAACATCTTCCTAGGTTAGCCTGATAGAAAGAGGACTCTAACCCATGATCCACCTGCCACTGAGGATATTTCACGTTAGCACTGTGGTCGGTGCGAGCCGAATGCGGAATTCGTATGGATTAGCCATTACTGGGTATTCAACCCGGTTCACCACATTGGAAGGCGAGCACTCTATTCCCTAAGCCATCATGGCTCCTATTTTTCATATTAAATATTTTTAAAATAACTTTTTTTTAAATGGCGGGCATTTGGAACTTGGCCACAGAAAGAGCCAGAACTGCTAACTCTCTTCTCGTTACCCAGTGGGCACCTGTGGCGAAGCCACGGCGGTGGAGCAGCGTCGCCCACGTCACACTATCATAACCCGTTTATAGGGCCTGTCACATTCACACACAAGAGAGAAAGGACATAGAACACAGATAGAGAGAAAGAAACATCCATACCCCACCCGGGATTCGAACCCAGGACATTTCTGATGCAAGGACAGTTCCCTGCCCCCTAAACAGGTCGGTCGGCTTTTTAAAATAACTAGTAGTCTTTCTTTGATTAGTACATTCAATCCTAAAAATGAACTTTATTGTAGAGTGGAGGTTCACCGAAAGAAAAGTTCGTTCATATAAGTTCCATCGTTGTAGAAAATCGTTGTAAAGAGAAAGAAAGTACAAAGTACAGTTTTTCGAATACATATTTTTATATACTCAAGGGATAAGGCCGGGATAGCCTGGTTGATAGAGCACTGGGCACATGTCCAACAGTTTGTGAGTTCGATACCTGTAGGGCGAAGACTCCCATTGTAGTAAATGGTGGCTGATGCACGTTAAATCTGTCGAGTCGCAAAGTCCTCCATGTTCCCATAACAAATCAATGCCCCTGGGGGTACTGATCCAGGAGTTTCCTTGCCTTCTGGTTTGGTTCAAAATTGCAAAGCTACGGAGTTGATCATTAGTAGTCGTAAACCCCAAAATTGGATCGACTGTTCAATGACGAATAAAGCAAAATAAAATACTCAGGGTATAGAGCGTTCGTCTTCCAATGATGTTAACCGGGTTCCAACCCATGCAATGGCTGGTCTATACCGTATCCGGCATTCACCGACCACAGTGGTAACGTGAAATATCCTCAGCAGTAGACGGATAATGGGTTAGAGTCCCTTTGCAGTCAGACTAATCGTGGGAAGATCTCGTGGTCTTTCTTTCCATGTAACGCGAATATGCGGGTTAGTTCCATTAAAAAATTCCTCCACGAAGACACATTTCTCTCAATACTTGATCCAGAAGTTTCCTTGTCTTCTGGATTGTGTTCGAAATTACAAGGCAAGTTGAACATTAGTAGTTGTAAACCCAAAAATCGGGTCGATTGTTCAATGATGGTAATATACACACTAATACATACACTTTTTTTTAATATCTTTTATTGTTTTAAAAACTTAAAATTGTTTTTTCTTTAGTAACTAAAGTATTTGTATCGATTCCCTTTTATTTGGATTTTGTAATTTTCTAAATTTCAGTTAGATAAGATAGCTTCTGCTGTTTGTTTACCACTAAATTTACATAAAGTGTTAAACCTTTCCTAAAGATTCTGTTCATGCTCCTTAAGGCAATTATCAACTGATACAATAAAAACTCATTTAGAACTTGAAAGTATACTGATTTCGATTTTTTTTTCCTCTGATCGATCTGTCATTTAATTACAAAAAAGTCATAAAAGAAAATGCTTTTAAAAATGTTGACAAGTTTACAATCATGTTATAATATTTTTATGTAATTTATTTTGTCACGCTATAGCACTTATATCGTTAATAAGACTGTCTTTTGGTAATTTCAAATTTAGGCTTTTAGAAGTGTATGGCATTTTTGTATTGTGTTGGACATTTCGTATTAAATTTAAGAATAAAAATGCATGTGTGTGCTTTATTTTAGGCTACATTTATATTTACAAAACTACCATGTGTCATTGACAGATTTACTGTATTATTACTATCATATTTTAAGCATGCTTATTATTATATTTTAAGTTTTTGTTCAGAAGCATTTCAAAATATTTCGGGTCAATAAATTTTCATTGTAAATTATTTTTGTGTTATAACTTTTTAATAAGAAATAAGAAGTGTCTAATTGCCATCGAACTGTTTGCATTCTGAAATCTGCTCAACTGCATTACATTTTTATGACGAACTGTTTTAAGTCATTATCCTTTTTTTTCTTATTGTGAACTGTTTTACGCTACTATTTTCAATAAGAAATAGAAAGTGATTATTTGCCATCGAACTGTTTTCAATTTGAAATCTGTACAACTGCGTTACATTTTTATGTTTCAAGTCATTATCTTTATTTTTTTCTTATTGTGAACTTTTTTAAGCTAATTTTTTAATAAGAAATAAAAAGTGTCTATTTGCCATGGAACTGTTCCTATTTTGAAATCTCTCCTACTGCATTACATTTTTATGCCGAACTGTTTTACGTCATTATCTTTATTTTTTTTATTGTGACAATTTTACGCCATTATTTACAATAAGAAATCAAAAGTGTCTATTTGCTATAGTTTGTTGCCATAATTTATTTGCATAGTCTACTTGCCAATGTTCCGCGCTCATCATGTAACAAAAGAAATGAGCTGTCACGTGATACACAAATCCCTGGACTTGGTATTTAAATTCTAAATAATCTACAGTAAATAAACTTATCTTATTTTGGACATACTTCCTGTTGCATAAATCTAATGTTTCGTGCTCATCTTGTAACAACACAATGAGCTATCACGGGATCAATAAATCCCTGGACTTAGTGTTTAAAGCCTTCGGATTAGACGAACAGAAAATGAATGAAACAGGAACAGACTTTATGTTCGAATTCTGAAACACTGTTTCTTATTTGTAGCTTCGATAGTATTCTTAGATAGTCTCGTCGTAGATGCTCGCAACGCTTACGACAATCCACCATATTTAAAACCATGCATTGCTCATACTATAAGTATCTAATTTAGTCATATGGATTTGCATATATGTAAAGCAAAAAGAAATGAAGAAAGTAGTTGGTTTCTTGAATGAAGCAATTGAAACGATTAAAGTCAAGCGTCGAAATAACATTCCATTTGGAAGCATTGCAGTTAAAAGCATTTTAATAATTTGCATTGCTTTTTCGATACTGATGGAGCAATTTGCATTCCTAAATGATTATGCATACTTACTGCCTATAATGCACAACACAAAAATAGGCTTAAAGCAACCGTATTTGCATGTAATCGTTGTACTCAAACAATTCTTCATGTGTATTCTGCATCCTTTAGCAACGGGGTTATTTACTGTATTGTACTGCACGACTTGTTATCATCTGTGTCAAGTATTTTGCAGTTACCGAGAAATAATAAGAAGCTTTTCTGTTGACGCGTCTGTAGAGCCAACTATAAGAATTTTGCGAACGTACATGGGTATGATGGATTTGGTGGATTGCATTCAATCTATATTTTCAATTCCTTCATTCATGTTCATAACAGCGACTTCTATTACACTGCTTACAGAAATATCCATTGTACTGATACGTGACGAGCCACCATTGATTGAGGAAGTTCTGGATCAGTACCTGCTGGTACTGAATGCTGTCATCTTTTTGATCGCTGTCGTTATTGTTTGTTCCCAAGTGAGTTTGGAGTGGCAGAAGAATGTGAACGCTTCCAGATTGTTCCTCGAATATGAGCTGATGACGAATTATAAATCTGGAATATCCAAGGATATAATTAAACATGTCCAGTTGATAAGAGATAGACCGATTACTAAGCTATCATCTTTTGAAAGCATTTATTTTTCTCGTAGTTTAGTGTTTACCATTTTCAGCGCAATATTGACTTACTCGTTACTGATTGTTGGTATTGACTAATGAACGAAACCTTTTACTTTGTTAAATTAAGCAGCTTTTTATTACTTAACAGTGAATGATAATATTCTTGGGGAAAAAAATAACTGTTTCACTCTAGAAAGAATAAATCGAAAAATTTGCAATTTTTTCCATTATTTTGCTTAAGCTCTATAAATGTATTTTTTGTTACTTGTTTTTAGATCTAAGTGTATTTACTGAATTTTACAGTCCTTGGGCAAATTATCAGACGCACTGTAAGATTCTATGTAATATCTTAGTTATCAGGTGATACTCTACACAGCTTCATTGTTTTTTACGGGACTGAAACTGGTTTGCACTTGTTTACCTTCGTCTATCGATTGGTTAAATCAGACGATATTTAATACAAATTCGATGAGTGATAAATTAGACGATGTATTATATAAATATCGAATATTTATCATAACAAGCATTATATTCGTATATTATAATAATTACATCAAATTGTTATGCACATTGTAGCGTTTTAATAATTACGTGATTTGCAGTAGTTAATACATTTAAGCATAGATGTAATGGGTTTTTGTTCAAGACTTCCTATTTGTATTTATTTTTAACGTATTGCATAACAATGTTAACCCATTGATACACGAATATAAACAAGTTCAAACCGGTTTCAGCCGCGTAAAAACTGTATAGTATCACCTGTATAATTAAGAATAGAATCTTAATGTGTGTCGAATATTTTGACCAGGTATCATAATAAAATGAAAAATAGATTGTCGATAACCTTACTAAAATCGCTTTAAAATTCCAATAATAGAAAGGAAAAAAAATTAGTGGCAAAATTTCGCCTCTTTACATTATTAATACTTGACACGTTGTTTCATATAGTTTAATATTTTAATATATTCTGAGTAGGGAAAAGAATCAACTAGATTTGCACATAAAAAGTGATCTCTCTTGTTTGCGTTGTTTATTAAGTATATTTTTGATAAAACATTCTAAATCAGTTTTAGTACCCATTTAAATTGATGTATTTAATCCAATGTCATGCTTTTCTTCGTCTTGTCTACACAATTCGTGTTCTTAAGATTTAAAAATGTTTATTTAATCAGATGTAAAAAAGAACGAAAAGAGATTTGAATGTATATTTCTCTGGAGTGTTATTGATTTTTATGTGCTTTTTGAGATGAAAATATTTTAATTTGGAAACAGTTTTCCTTTTATGTGTTTAATTTAATTTATCTCACCTTGCATTAATATTTATTTAAAGATATTTTTTTTCTTGTTACTATTTGCAATGATTTAATATTTTTGCGATATTCACTTTATTGATAATTCTAGAAAACCGGGTCCCACAGTGGACTGATCGTTAAGACACGGTTCCCAGCAGATCACCGAAGTCAAGCATCACTGGCTGCGGTCAGTGTGCGGGTGGGTGACCACTTGGATCAGTCTGCGTAGGGACCGAGGGTGTGCGGTATGGGTCCTCGTTAAACTGTGCTACCGTAAAGTGCTCGACTTCGCTCGCAGGTCGTCGGGCTACCGAAGCGGGGGTGCCATCCCTTCCGCAGAGGATCAAAATTGTGATGGCATGTCTTCGGCTCATCCTCCGGGATGTTTCCCAGACCGTCGCCAATAGCCCATTGTGCAGCTCTAGTGCGACGTAAAGTAACAACAACAACAATCTAGAAAACCGGGAGATAATTTATTACGGTACAGTTTCTTTGAGATACTAAATAATCTATATCGGCAAGCGCTAAGTAATGATTATCGTGGAAAAGCACTTTAACTTCAATTTTTTGGAGGTAGTTGCCTTTCCTGAGAATTTTTCTTACAATTTATAAATCGTTTGAAAGCATTACACAAGGTTCGTATTAAAGATATAAGTTAGTTCCCGGTATCAATAAGTATTGTACAAAAATAATCAACAAAAATTAAAAATTCTGTCTCTAAATATTGCATGTGTGAATGAAATATAAACGAACAATCTTGTATGTATGCATTTTTGAATGTTTGATTTTAAAATGGAATCATAATTTTTTTTCTTTGCAAAAAAGAACGAAACGATATAATTTTATTTAATTACTTTGCTTGACTTCGTTTGCAGGTCGTAGGGCTACCAAAGCAGGGGTGCCACCCCCCTTGCAGAGGATCAAACTCGCTATGGCATGTTTTCGGATCAACCACAGGGATGTTTCGTTGCCCATAGGCCGTTGTGCGGCTCTAGTACGGCGTAAATAAAGTATCTAACATACCTCTTGTTTTTAAAAGTATTTTTCACTGAAAATCATAATTTTCAACACAGATTTCGGTGAAGGTTGAAATCCACTTGAGCTTATATTCTGTGTTTAGATTCATATTAGATAATTTTTTCCATCCGAAACCTGCACAATATTAGTGATAGTTACAAGTATAGTGATCCAGTGATACTATATTTAGTAACTTATAACCTAACTGGATTCATTCTGACAGTAATTATTCATAAATCAAGGATATAAATCATAAAAATACATAAATCAAAGATGTAAATGAATTTTAAAAAAAACTTACCATTTCTCCACCGTTTCAACTCAGATACTAATTCCTTTAAATCAACGTCATTTTTAGGCAAAAATCGTCCCAAAAATCTGCTCAGCTTACTTCCACAATTTTTTTCATTCAGGTGAATATTATTTTGTATCACTTTTGTCCTAAAAATCATAACATTAATTATTTTTACGAAGCAAAGGACAGCGCTCTATCCCCTGAGCCACCACTACTCAGAAGCATTTTTCATGGCTGCCAACATGGATAAAAAAAAATCCGGTAGATTTTACAAAATAAATAAAGTTCATTTGTTGCATAATGTACTAAATATTTTACACATATGGAATTTCAGGGATTTTCAAAATTATCAAAATAAGACAACTGTAATATCATCTAGTTGTGATTGACATTAAATGAACTTCAAATGTTGTGCATAATGTTTACTCATAATTTTAAACGAAAAAAGTTTTTAACTGATTTCTATAAATGAGGCTCACATCATTATGAATTAGTAATACTTATTAAAGTATTAAAGCAAGAAATAATCTGAGAAAAAAATCAGTTTCAGTAGAAATTTTTTTTAGAAAACTAACTCAGTTTCAGGGAATATTCTAAAATGCACAAAAATCAAAAGAATTTTTATTAAATCAGTAGAACAGGAGAAACTGGCGAAATCCAGTAGAGTTGGCACCTATGATTTTCAGTGGTAAAATAGGACTGTTGCTGGATACATACCTGTTTCCGAAATCCAAAGACAGCTTTGTTTCAATTTCGAACGAAGGATCAACGCAGACAGTGATTGCAGTCTGTGAATTTCCACCCAAACTCTCCTTCAGCAGTCGAGGGAGGAGGCTATCTCTATAAAATACAACAGCTTTCTGAAAAGAAAGGAAAATAGATTTTGAGTGTGATATAAATATTTACATGGAGGCGTTACATTACCATTCCAAGCCAAAACTTTTGATGGTCTTCCATAGAAGGACCAACATAATCTTGATGGTAGCCATCAATAATTCCATCATGAACCGTTATATTTTTTGATGGTAACCAATATAAGTTACCCCAATGTAGGAATTCGGACAGATTTATGATGAACCGATATTTAAAAAAAAATTATTTTGATGGTATATTCCTGCTGAACCAACAAGATTTATTATTAAACTATCATGGAAATGCATTGTTGTATCTTTATAGACCATCACGAATTTCACTGATTGTATCTTAAAAATCAAATGTTGGAACGACCATCATCCCAATGTAAGAATTCAGGCTGATTTATGATGGTCCAAAATAGAAATAAAACCAAACTTTGTTTGATAGTATATTCCTGGGAGCCAGAAAGAACTCCCATTAAACGTCATGGAACCATCGTGTATTATCATGGGTTGTTGGTCCATGAGAATCAAACTTCTCTTGATGGTTAACCATCATAGTATTAAAGTAGCATTTCCATATTGAAATGATGAGAATTTGTTAGCATATCGAAAACCACGAACACATAACTGAAAATGTTGGATGATGGTTACCATCAAATGATGTTGGACCATCATTAAAGCCAAAATAAACCATTTTCTTGGATGGTTGAACCATCAAGAATTTTGACTTGGGATATGAACTTCTATCATAGAGAGTTTTCTAAGAATTATGTTAGTTAAAATCAATTTAATTTTATTTTTATACTATGTGATATTTTTTAAAAGAAGTCAAGAAAACAATAAGTTAAATCCTACAAGACAATAAATGCATGTAATCAATACAATACTTATGCATAGCCGCCAATATGGATAGGAAAAAATCCAGTAGATTTTACAAAATAAATAATGCATAAAAAGTTAAAGATATTGCAATGAATAATTAAAATATTAGATAAGTTAAAGTAGCATAGCCGCCAGCACGGATAGAGAAAAATCCAGTATGATTTACAAAATAATAGAAATTTCATGATAATTGTTACTAAATATCTCAAATATAAGGAATTTTAGGGATTTTTATAGTCATCAAAATGGAAAGACAGAAATATTTTCAATCATGATTGACATTAAATAAACTTTAAGTATTATGCATTATGTTTACTCATAATTTTGAGTGGTAATAATCATTCAATTCTTCAAAGATAATTCAAAGACATTTTGATGAATTTAAAAAGGAAGTTAAAAATAAACAAAACAATTTAGAACAAAAGAAAAGTTTTTAAATGATTTTTAATAATGAGACTTGTTTCATTAGGTATTAAAAATACTTATTTAATATTCATTTAAGCAATAACCTGTCCAGAAATTTTTTTTCAATAGGGATTTTTTTTTTTAGGAAACTTACTCAGTTTTAGGAAATTTTCAAAAATAAACAAAAACCAGGAAAATTTTTATTAAACCAGTAAAACAAGAGAAACTGGCAAAAGCCAGTAGAGTTGGCAGCTATGCTTATGCAATAAAAGCATGCAATCAAGTAACATTAATAACAGAAAAAGTCCTCTGCTTTCTGTTCTTTGTCTCGTTGTCTCAAAACGGGTTTTTAATTTTCATCAGGAACAATATTAGAGAAGATTTAAAACGAGTTTCAATTTTTTTTTTTAAATTTGTGACGAAAATTTGGCTTGGAATACTTTGCAGTAGTCATTGTGCTTGAGCAGACACGTGACCCAAGTAGAGCAGGAAAAAAATTAAACAGCATGAAAATATCATACTGCCAATACATTTTTTTAAAGATCTTAATGAATTAGCACATAAAGATACTGAAAATACCATTTAAAAATTACTGAATTCGGTGAAAATTTAGTCTAACATAAGATTTCTGTAACCAATGATACAACTTTTGGTATAACATGTATCATTCATTTTCAACTATATTGTATTTTATAGCCGTCGTTAAACAGCCGACCCAACTTTTTGGGTTTACAACTATTAATGTTCAGCTCCGTAGCCTTGAAACCAAACCAGATGACAGGGGAACACCTGGATCAAGCATTGGGAGAAATTTGCCTCAAAGTTGGCAAAGTCCTCCGTTTAAACCAGGGTTTAATCCGTCTTGTCCAAAACTCTCTTAAACTGTCTAAAACCCTTTTACTCAAATTATGACATAATTTTTTTTAACAAAAATAGTCTGAAAAATAAAATTTTATCTTTTGAACAAGAAACAAAACGAAGACAATTTTTTGTTTTATTAAAAAGGTTTATAATTATTTTTAATATTGCATTATTTATCCTTATAGAAAACATAATTTATCAGTATTAAAATCATATAGATTCAAATTGAAAAAAGGGTAAGGTATTCACCTTTGTTGTTCAATGTATTGTGGAGCTTCGAAAGTTATAAATCTTTTCTTGTTATGTTTTTTAAAAATTAGTTTAAGAAAAATTATAAAAAAGAGTATCAAATATTTATTAATATATGTAAGTATTATGTGTTGCACATGTAGAATTCTTAGCTTTTACTAATGTTCCAGTTTTTGGACCCTTTAGGACAGTTCAGGACAATTTTCGTCAGTTTAGGACAATTTAAAACAATTTACGCCATTTAAAGACAGTAAAACCCACGTGTCCAGTCTAAAACCAGTTTGGGACGACCAAAACCACAACCCAGATTTCTCTTCGTTTAGGACTTTCTGATGGAACTAACCTGCATTTGTGTTACATGGAGTGGAAAAACACGAAAACCTCCCACGGTTAGCATGATTCCAAGGGAGCTCTAACCCAGGATCGGTCTACTAATTAGGATAATTTACGTCAGCACTCGGTGCAAGCCAGATGCCGGATTCGTATCGACCAGCCATCTCTGGGATTCGAACCCGGTGCACCTTACTGGAAGGCGAACGCTCTATCCCCTGAGCCATCGGGGCTCCGCAAAAAAGAGAATAATTATTTTACTTACCGATCCTTCTGAAAGAAGAGATATTACTCTGGTCAGAGCAGAGAGTGATTTATTGATATGAGTCGATTCACGTTTCATTGTCGAGTCAACTTGTGACAGACCTGAGTGTAAATAAATAAATAGCATTAAGAAAAAAGGGGAAAATTCATCTTATGGTATTTATAATTTAGTACCCTTATGAAAATTTAAGGTATATTTAAGGTTGATTTGAGGTATTTTTGAGGTATTAAGGTTGTTTTGAGGTATATTTGAGGTATATTTAAGGTTGCAGAGAAAACAGAAATAAAAATTATACCTCGTAAAGGTTGTAATTAAGGTGTACGAGGTTGATTTATATATACTTCAGCTTGTTTTGAGGTTGTTTAAAATTCACTTCAAATCATCCAGACTGATAAGGTGATTTTTAAGGTATACCAGGTTTATTTTCTTACATTTGTAACAAAAGAGGTATTTTTGAGGTGTAAAATTTTTTACCTTATTTCAACTAAAAAGAGTGAGATATTTATTGAGGTATATGAAGTCATTTTATTTATACCTAAGCTTATTTTGAGGTTGTTTTAAATTCACTGCATAAATATTTCAATTTAGAT
>NC_092212.1:86066665-86127068 GCF_043381705.1 Parasteatoda tepidariorum | reverse complement strand
GTAATACTTATTAAAGTATTAAAGCAAGAAATAATCTGAGAAAAAAATCAGTTTCAGTAGAAATTTTTTTTAGAAAACTAACTCAGTTTCAGGGAATATTCTAAAATGCACAAAAATCAAAAGAATTTTTATTAAATCAGTAGAGCAGGAGAAACTGGCGAAATCCAGTAGAGTTGGCACCTAGGATTTTCAGTGGTAAAATAGGACTGTTTCTGGATACATACCTGTTTCCGAAATCCAAAGACAGCTTTGTTTCAATTTCGAACGAAGGATCTACGCAGACAATGATTGCAGTACAAACTGTTTGAAGAACAGCCTTACTAGACGTATTGCACATTTACGGCAAACACAGTCCATAGAATCAAAAGTGAAAATTGTAATAAAAAATAATTAATTTTTGTAAAAAGTCTTTTTGTTATATATATATTTCAGAAAATCATTGCAATATTACTCTTTATTATCTGGGAATTTTAGTCTGAACATAAAACATGATTACTCGCCCAAAAGCTCTGGCATATTTCACAAAGTGGTATAATATACTATTTTTATGAATTCGGTATTTTTGCAATCAACATTTATTCAAGACAGTTCGGTCAAAATAAGCCAAGCTTTAACCAGCGCCCTCTATGCTTATTCAATGCAGCTGGAGAAAATCGTCGATTTCGTGAAAAAGAAAAGCATTTTCAATCAAATTTTTAAATATTCAAAAAACTACTCTAAAGTTAAACTATTATAAAACCGACAGCAAAATAAGTTTATAAACAGGGTTGCCTCTCAAATCTGGATAGAGAAGAAAATCCCTGTGTTTTCCCTGTATATGTTACACACCCGATATTAAGAAGAAAAGCACAATCACTATATTCTTGTATGAGCTGTATTGGGTTAACTATACTAAGTATAATTACCAGAGAAACTTAGAGAAAAAAAGGAACAGCTGAACATATTTAAAACATATAATGCAAAACATATAATGCACAATGTAAATGAACAAGTTTAATATAACTGAAATATCATCCTTGAATATCCCATAGATGAGTGGTTACCTTTTTTTAAAAAAGGAAAAGAGATAAAATCCCCTGTATTTTCCCAGTTTCTAAAAAAAAAAACTCCTCAAAATTCCCTACATTTTCCCAGTTATTTTAGATAATTTTTAAATTCCCTGCATTTTCCAGGTTTTCCCTTATTCTCCCAGTGGAGTGCTAATCCGGAGAAAAAACAATAGAAAAAAAGCTGATTGTGACAAAAGCTAGTGGATTCATTGAAAATGTTTGGTAGGTCCATTCATAAAAAAAAGTTTTGTAGAAATACAGCTTCTTGTCTAAAAGAAAAATAACAATCTAGGCTCATTAGTTACTGTACATAACTTTTTTTAATTACTTTTTAAGTCTAAAAACAAAGTTAATTTTAATAAGGATAAACCACCGAGAATATTATATTATAACGAAAACAATGACTCCACCATTCCTATCTTACAGTACCGGGTTCACACCATATTTGTATAAAAAAACAAAAGTCACTGAGTTTCCCTGAATTTGTACACAGAATTCACAATCTATATTTAGAGATAAAAAAAGTTACTGAGTTAGCCTGAATTTCCACACAAAATTCACAATCTATATTTAGAGAAAAAAAAGTCACTGAGTTTCCCTGAATTTGTACACAGAATTCACAATCTATATTTAGAGATAAAAAGAGTCACTGAGTTAACCTGAATTTCCACACAGAATTCACAATCTATATTTCGAGAAAAAAAAGTCACTGAGTTTCGACACGGAATTCAACTCTATATTTGGAGATAAAAAAGTTACTGAGCTTCCCTGAATTTCTATACAGGATTCATATTTAGAGATAAAAAAAAGAGTCACTGACTTTCCTTGAATTTCTGAATAGCAATTCTAAAAGCTAGAAAACACGAGAATAGAAAAATAATTAAATTTTCAAAACATGATGAAAGTTGTATGCTTCAATACCTTTCCTACAAACTATATGGTTGAGTTATGCAATATTATCATACATACCTACAAGTCAAACTCTCAAACTAAAATAAATTGGAAGATTTTAGAGAAATTTTTGTTAAAAAAAAATGCTTTTTGTTGATTGTCTAAAAACATTGAAAATAATTAAAATTTGTTACCATTGGTTCAAAAACAGAATCCAATATCCTTATTGAAGTATTAACTGCGTTAAAAAACGATTTAATTACAGTAAATAAACTTTCATGAGATTCAATAAAAGAATTTTTCCTTCCTAAATTTGCTGCATAAACAAAAATAACCACTTAAAAAATTTACATTGAAAAATTGACAATTTTAAGGGAGGAAGGAGAATGCATGAAAAAAAAGAATTATTTCTCATGTCTTAAAAAATCTTAAGAGGACTTTTTTGAAAAAAAGGTCATTAGAACGTTATATCTTTCTGATGTTGTTCAATGCTGCAAAATTTTAAGTTTCAAAAAGTAGTTTTAACTTCCTTCAGATTTCCAGGTTCGGTTCTTCTTGCTTTCTCTGAGACGTTCTGATATACATTCCTGATTTTTTAAAAGAATTATTTCAGCCTAATAGATTCAAAAGTTTAATGGTTGGTTCATACTTTCTTTCTTAAAATAATTTTTAAAGAATAAATTTCTTGTCTTTCCATATCGTTAACATGGATAGGGAAAAATCCAGTAGATTTTACGAAATAATATAAATGTCTTAATACTTGTTACAAAATGTACTAAATATTTGACACATGGGAAATTTTAGGGATTTTTTAGTCATCAAAATAAATAAAAAAACTACATTGTTTTTCAGTTATGATTAACATTAAATGAACTTGAAATGTTATATATTATGTTTACTTTTAATTTTGAATGGTAATAGATATTTAATTCATGCAGGATAGTTAACTGGTTTTCATAAATGAGGTTCGCATCATTATGTATTAGTAACACTTATTTAAATATTAAAGCAAACGATAATATGAGCAAATCCTCAATTTCCATAGAGATTTTTTAATGAAACTCGATTAACGAATTTTAGGGAATTTTCTAAAGTGAACAAAAAACAGGCGAATTTTATTAAACCAGTAGACCAGGTCAAATTGTCAAAATTCAGTAGTCTAATGGGAGAAATCAGTAGACTTGGCCGACATGCTTGTATAATAAATGCATGTAATCAAGTAACATTATTAGCAGAAAAAAAAAATCTCTACTTTTTGTTCTTTGTCTCGCTGTTTCAAAACTGATTTTTAATTTTCATAAGCAATAAAATTAGAGAAGATTAAGAAATGAGTTTCTAAAATTTTTTTTACTAGAAAATCCAGTAAATCCTTGTCTACTGGAAAATCCGGTAGAGTTGGCAGCTATAAAAAAAATTATACGTTGGACGAGATTAACAGAAGAAAAATTAGAGATATACAATTGTATAAGTAATATGTCATTATTACCTTCTCACTGCCAGCTAAACCTACTAAAAGCAACTTTCCAATAAGCTTTTTACATGTAGTAAAGTTTTCTTGTTTAATCACGATCTGGAATATAGTATGACTCCTGGAACTATGCTCTTTCATTTCTGAAATAAAAAAATACAATGTAATTAATATAGGAATTCTTTTTCCCGTATGAAACTCAGAATTCAACATAAACTTGATGTTTCGCAAAGACTACCCTTAATATATATTTTTAAGACTCTATTAATAAGTGAAAAATAAAAGACGCTCATTTGGAATCTCAAATTAATATTAAAGCCAGGGCCAAAGGAAAACAATATCTAAAGCTGACCAATCACTATTAGAGACTGAAAGCTATTTATTACCGATAGAAACCAGAGAGGTGTCTCAAAATAATTATTAGTGAAAACCCAAAAATAGGTCAGCTGTTCAACAACGGTTATAAAATAAAGCAAAGGTTTTCTGTGAGTGAAGTTCAGCAAAGAAAGCGTAATGGAATAATAAAAAAAAAGAATAAAAAAATAAAATGGCTCGAGAAAGGTTCAAATTTCAAGACCCCCTAGCTCCCTTTAATATCAAGGTATAATTTTCAAACTCGGACCCTATGTAGGGGTCTATGGTCCAAACAAGGCTGCAGAAGATAATTTTTATAGGCCAATTAAGGTGGTCAAGGTGGGCCCTAGAGGTATATTGCTAAGATGAGAGGAGAGAGCTTTTGAAGCAAAACTGTGGTAGGCTTCACGTATCACCGTGGACTGGAAGATTGGCCACCAGACAAGCAAGTTCGCTGCAGGAGGGAGGGGTCCTGGGTTCGAATTCCAAGGACGGTCAAATTTTCAAAAAAATTTCTTTTTTTTGTTTATTTTAAATTACATTATTTTTTTATGTGTTTTTTGATATTCTGGAGGTTCCTGCATGTAGGAAAAAAAATTTTATTGCGAAAATGGGAAAAATCCAGGAAAATCAGTTTAATTGCTCTTTTTCCACTTCTTTTGTAGCATTTTGGATATTCTAGCATGCAGGGGGTGTTTTCAGTGTGTGAAGTCCAGCAAAGAAAGCGTAATGGAATAATAAAAAAGAAAGAATAAAAAAATAAAATGTCTCGAGAAAGGTTCAAATTTCAAGACCCCCGCTCCCTTTTATATCAAGGTATAATTTTCAAACTTGGTCCCTAAGTAGGGGTCTATGGTCCAAACAAGGCTGCTGAAGATAATTTTTATAGGCCAATTAGGTGGGTTACAGTGGGCCCCTAAAGGTATATTGCGAAGATGAGAGGAGAGAGCTTTTGAAGCGAAACTGTGGTAGGCTTCACATATCTTTGTGGACTGGAAGGAAGGCCACCAGACAAGCAAATTCGCTGCATGAGGGAGGGGTCCTGGGTTCAAATCCCAGGGATGGTCAAATTTTCAAAAAAAAAATTTTTTTTTTGTTTATTTTAAATTATATTATTTTTTTATGAGTTTTTCGATATTCTGGAGGTTCCTGCCTGTAGGAAAAAAAATTTTTTATTGGGAAAATGTGAAAAAACGAGAAAAATACAGGAAAATCAGTTTATTTGCTCTTTTTCGAATTCTATTGTAACATTTTGGAACCTCCAGCATGCATGGGGTGTTTTCTGTGTGTAAAGTCCAGCAAAGAAAGCGTAATGGAATAATAAAAAAAATGAATAAAAAAACAAAATGGCTTGAGAAAGGTTCAAATTACAAGACCCCCTAGCTCCCCTTAATATCAAGGTATAATTTTCAAACTCGGACCCTAAGTAGGGGTGCATGGTCCAAACAAGGCAGCTGAAGATAATTTTTATAGGCCTATTAGGGAGGTCACAGTTTGCCCCTAAAGGTATATTGCGAATATGAGAGGACAGAGCTTTTGAAGCGAAACTGTGGTAGGCTTCACGTATCACCGTGGACTGGAAGGTAGACCACCACACAAGCAAGTTCGCTGCAGGAGGGAGGGGTCCTGGGTTCAAATCCCAGGGACGGTCAAATTTTCAAAAAAAAATTTATTTATTTTTTTTTTTATTTTAAATTATATTATTTTTTTATGTGTTTTTCGATATTCTGGAGGTTTCTGCATGAAGGAAAAAAATTTTTTTACTGGGAAAATGGGAAAAAACAAGAAAAATCCTGGAAAATCAGTTTATTTGCACTTTTTCGACTTCTGTTGAAACATTTTAGATACTCTAGCATGCATGGGGTGTTTTCTGTATGTGAACTCCAGCAAAGAAAGCGTAATGGAATAATAAAAGAAAAGAATAGAAAAAAAATGGCTCGAGAAAGGTAAAAATTTCCAGACCCCCTAGCTCCCTTTAATATCAAGGTTTAATTTTCAAACTAGGACCCTTAGTAGGGGTCTATGGTCCAAGCAAGGTTGCTGAAGATAATTTTTATAGGCCAATTAGGGGGGTCACAGAGGGCCCCTAAAGGTATATTGCGAATATGAGAGGACAGATCTTTTGAAGCGAAACTGTGATAGGCTTCACGTACCACCGTGGACTGGAAGGTAGGCCACCAGACAAAAGTTCGCTGCAGAAGGGAGGGGTCCTGGGATCGAATCCCAGGGACGGTCAAATTTTCAAAAAATTTTATTTATTTTTTTTCGTTTATTTTAAATTATATTATTTTTTTATGTATTTTTCGATATTCTGAAGGTTCCTGCATGTCGGAAAAAAATTTTATTGGGAAAATGGGAAAAAAACTAGAAAAATCCAGGAAAATCAGTTTATTTGCTATTTTTAAACTTCTATTGTAGCATTTTGAATATTCCAGCATGCATGGGGTGTTTTCTGTGTGTGAAGTCCTGCAAAGAAAGCGTAATGGAAAAATAATAAAAAAAGAATAAAGAAATAAAATGGCTCGTGAAAGGTTCAAATTTCAAGACCCCCTAGCTCCCTTTAATATCGAGGTATAATTTTCAAACTCGGACCCTAAGTAAGGGACTACGATCCGAACAAGCCTGCTGAAGATAATTTTTATAGGCCCATTAGGGGGGTCGTAGTGAACCCCTAAACGTATATTGCGAAGAAGAGAGGAGAGAGCTTTTGAAGCGAAACTGTGGTAAGCTTCACGTATCACCGTGAACTGAAAGGTAAGCCACCAGACAAGCAAGTTCGCTGCCGGAGGGAGGGGTCCTGGGTTCAAATCCCAGGGACAGTCAAATTTTCAAAATATTTTCTTTTTTTTTGTTTATTTTTAATTATATTATTTTTTGTGTTTTTCGATATTCTGGAGGTTCCTGCCTGAAGGAAAAAAAATTTTTTATTGGGAAAATGGGAAAAAACGAAAAATCCAGGAAAATCAGTTTATTTGCTCTTTTTCTCTTCCTATTGTAACATTTTGGATATTCTAGCATGCAAGGGGGGTTTTCTGTGTGTGAAGTCCAGCAAAGAAAGCGTAATGGAATAATAAAAGAAAAGAATAAAAAAATAAAATGGCTCGAGAAAGGTTCAAATTTCAAGACCCCCTAGCTCCCTTTAATATCAAGGTATAATTTTCAAACTCGGACCCTAAGTAGGGGTCTATGGTCCAAACAAGGCTGCTGAAGATAATTTTTATAGGCCAATTAGGGGGGTCACAGTGGGCCCCTAAAGGTATATTGCGAAGATGAGAGGAGAGAGCTTTTGAAGCGAAACTGTGGTAGGCTTCACGTATCACCGTGGACTGGAAGGTAGGCCACCAGACAAGCAAGTTCACTGCAGGATGGAGGGGACCTGGGTTCGAATCCCAGGGACGGACAAATTTCCAAAAAAATTATTTTTTTTTTTGCTTATTTTAAATTATATTATTTTTTTTATGTGTTTTTCCATATTCTGGAGGTTCCTGCATGTAGGAAAAAATATTTTTTTATTGGGAAAATGGGAAAAAACTGGAAAAATCCAGGAAAATCAGTTTATTTGCTCTTTTTCGACTTCTATTGTAACATTTTGGATATTCTAGCATGCATGGGGTGTTTTCTGTGTGTGAAGTCCAGCAAAGAAAGCGTAATGGAATAAAAAAAAAAAAGAATAAAAAAATAAAATGGCTTGAGAAAGGTTCAAATTTCAAGACCCCTAGCTCCCTTTAATAGCAAGGTATAATTTTCAAACTCGGACCCATAGTGGGGGTCTATGGTCCAAACATGGCTGCTGAAGATAATTTTTATAGGACAATTAGGGGGGTCGCAGTGGACCCCTAAATGTATATTGCGAAGATGAGAGGAGAGAGCTTTTGAAGCGAAACTGTGGTAGGCTTTACGTATCACCGTGAACTGGAAGGCAGGCCACCAGACAAGCAAGATCGCTGCCGGAGGAGGGGTCCTGGGTTCAAATCCCAGGGACAGTCGAATTTTCAGAATATTTTCTTTTTTTTTTGTTTATTTTAAATTATATTGTTTTTTTATGTGTTTTTCGATATTCTGGAGGTTCCTGCATGTAGGAAATTTTTTTTTAATTGTGAAAATGGGAAAAACTGTGAAATCCAGGAAAATCAGTTTATTTGCTCTTTCTCGACTTCTATTGTTACATTTTGGATATTCTAGCATGCATGGAGTGTCTTCTGTGCGTGAAGTTCAGCAATGAAAGCGTAATGGAATAATAATAAAAAAAGAATAAAAAAATAAAATGGCTTGAGAAAGGTTCAAATTTCAAGACCCCTAGCTCCCTTTAATAGCAAGGTATAATTTTCAAACTCGGACCCATAGTGGGGGTCTATGGTCCAAACATGGCCGCTGAAGATAATTTTTATAGGACAATTAGGGGGGTCGCAGTGGACCCCTAAAGGTATATTGCGAAGATGAGAGGAGAGAGCTTTTGAAGCGCTCGTAAATGGAGGTGGTCTATTCCTGTAGGTTTCACGTAATTACGTAACGTGTTTCAATTAAGGAGATTAAGAAAAAAACCATCATTCACTGAATGATTAACAGAACTCTCGTGTTTGGCTTTTCAAAAAGTGGTTTGATTTCAGACATTCTGCGAAGTTGACGTAAAGGAGTCTCATAATATCATAAATAAAAGGTAATTATATTGGCAACCACCAGTCTTTTGAAAGACTACAATACGGGGTTATTCATAATTCCCTTAGCCTATAAGGGCCATTTTTCTTTACTACATCTTGTTTCAGTGGTACATGTTACTGCCATCTACCGACAACTGCTTAAACTAAAACTTGAATACTTTCGAAATAATTTCAAATGCTCATTTTTGCCATATTCGTCTTCTTTTTTTTTATTTTATTTTATCGCTTCGAAACCCCGGAGGGAATTATGAATAACCCTGTAAAGATATTTCACTATTTTTTCATTTTCAAGACTGAATGATTTCGCATCAAAATCTTCTGCATTCCACGAAGTCTTTAATTGTGAATCTTCTATGAAAAAAAAACTTTTGAGTGCTCAACATTTGTACTATAATAACCTTTTGTAATAGTTTTCCTTTTTAATTGAATAGAACACTGTATTAATCATTCATTTTATTTATGAAGATTCAGAAAAGAATCATGCAAGTTTCGCAAAAAAATTATAGGTAATTCATTTTTATTTCAAAATTTTCTCCAGGATCAATTTTAAAATTTTTCCAGTTTTCAATTCTTAAATAAAAACGCAGTAAGTTTAAAATTTTTTTTTTTTGCAGTTAGGTTTCCGGTTAACGGAGCTCTGTTGAAGTGAGATTTTTGTGACAAAAAAAATTTATGACTTATACCACCATTTTCTAATAGTACAGGTTCTCTAATATGGAAATATTAATAAAAACTAACTGCAATCATAAAATTGCAAGAATCAAGCAGGCTGACTCTAGACTAATTTTGAAATTAATGTTAAGGGAGCAGCAATAACTCAACGACTAAACACTTTGAAATGTTATTGTCAAAAACTCGTGTTTCATTTTCAGTGTAGGCTTTAAGTTTTAGATCCATGGGTTGCAGTTCAACTGATAAGTAAATAAGGCTTCACTGTCATAATCATGCAATTGCAGAGCTGCCAACTTAAAAGTTGTAGCGCTTGCTGTTATTTAAGGTGGTAGTTAAATATTAAAGTAAACATAGGTCCTTAAATTTCTCCAATATTTTACATAATATATATATACCTTTCAACTATTAACATAAAGTGTTGGTCAAAATCTTTTTTAAATGAAATGCTAAAACACATCTGTTAGCACTATAAATATTTAAGAAAAATCTCAGACTAAAGGCAGAGAAGTTGAAAGGTCTGTGGTTGTCATTAAATTGTTGAGTCCTAACCTTCATCACCATGTTGGCATACAATGGGCTGTTGTAAGAATGCTTTGCTTTTATGCCTGAACTACAACGCAGTGAAAAACAGTGCCTGATGCGACTTTTCCAATAAGTTTTTTTGTATTATTTATGTGGTTTTATTCTTTATGTATTTCGCTTATTTTTTTGATGAATATAGCAAAGAAAAAGTTATTTTTACAATTTTAAAGTAATATTAGAAAAAATAGAAAAGGTAGTAGTAATCTGTAATGTAAAGCCAAGCTAAAAATTCCTTATTTAAACTATTAGCAAATGTTGATGCATGCCTTTAAATGATCTTAGTGCAAAACATTTGAATTAAAATTAGTTCATTTAAATCTTTATACTAAAAAAAAAAATTTTTTTTTAAGAAACAATTCTACACCATATGGTGAAGCAGCCTATGAAGGGCAAAAGCCTTTGTGCTCATCCCAGTTTTTGTGACTAAGTTCTGGAGCAAATGTTCCAGTTGGGTGGTCAGTCAAGAGTGGAAATTCCCAATGTTTGGTACTCATTCAGGGTTCCCACTCAATTTCAGAAGAAGAAAAAATTCTTCTACTTTTCCGGATATTTCAGAAAAAATTCACACCATATTTTATCTATAGCATGCAATTTTTGATCAGAAATAATTTTATGGGACCAGGATAGCTTTATTGTTAGGGCACTGGACTCTCATTCATGAGAACGGGAGTTCGAATCCAGCCGGGCGAAGACTCCCTGTGTAGTAAATGATTATTAGTGCACTTTAAATCTGTCGGGTCACAACATCTTCTATGTCCTCATTATAAAATATACCTCTGGGAGTACTGAATTGGGGATTAATTGTTCTCTGTTTCAGGTTGAAATTACAATTTGTGGATGAATGGGGCCGCCCTATAAACAGAAGTGAAGTATGGGTGTGGTGGAGGTCGATTTCGTTCACCATAGATGGCGCCACTGGAAAACAAGAACAATAGCACCCCCTTGCCTTATTGGTCAACGAGAACAACAAATCATTTTATTTTTTATTTGGTTGTGCCAAATATTAGATTTTGAGAGCAGAAAAACATCATTAAATGATGATAGAAACATAAAATTTTGACTAAAATGTGAAATTTTTACACCAAATAACTGTAATAGATATCAGAATTATTTAACTCAAATCTCAATAACTGTTTACTTTAACTAGGAATTCTAAGAATGACCATTTACCACGAATAATGAAAAAAATTTCCAATTTTTTGGTAAAAAATTACAACTTACCCTGATTTTTAAAGTCAAAGTAAAATTTCATGACAATTCTTAGTTTTCAGTGTTCTCCCTGACATTTGACTGACCCATGGAACAGATGAAAGGCTGTGGTCTGAGCCCTGTACATGAGAGTACCACTCAGTCACCAGTTATAACAATGGCAATATAACATTTATTGATGTATTCTTAAAAATACGTTTTACTTGATATACAAATATTTAAAGCTACAGATTTGTTACAGCAGTGGTTCCTGAACTTTTTTGTCTGGTAGACAACTTGCCATGTTTTTCGGCTTTGGGTAGACCCCCTGGGTAACTGATATTGATTTTTCATCAACTTCAAATGTATTTTTTACAGCTGGTATAGTGCTACTCACTGTAAAAAATTTAAATTTCTAACTGAAGTGAAATGAAGTGTGAAAACCTTAAGAAAAAAACGCATGTTAACTTTAAACATTTATAAATTAAATTCAAATTAAAACGAAACAAATTAAAATTTAGTATCTGTTATATAAAATAACTAAGCAATAAATAAATGTTTTTAGTGGGAAGGATGAACCTGATGCTTTAATAATAAATTATCAACATTAATTATCAGAAAATAATCCTAATAACATAAATTTTAATAAATTGTTTACTTCATAGCTACTTTTATGAATTATGTAGAATGTAGATAGATATATGTCTTTATATTATAAGGTAGTAAAATGTAAGTAAATAGGTACTATCAGCGTATGTTGATTATTCCATTCATGAAATGCCAAAATCAAAGTCACGACCTGCTTATATGAGATCCACTATCGTTGACCCCCATTTTCATTTCATGGACTCCCAATTTTTTTCTCACTTGACATGGAACCCTTGCAGGTTGTCGTCGACCCCTGGGGGTCAACATAGACCCCTTTGGGAATCACTGATTTACAGTATTATAGGACAGTTTTGGAAGAAAATCTCAAGTGAGCTGTCAAAAACCAGTTTAAGACATCTTCAACCTCCATGGTATAAAAACCTTTTTCTAAAACCCAGAAACCAATAATCACTTTTGTATCCTTTTTTTTTTGTTACAATAAAAGGGATGAATTTAAATATGATGATGAGTTACTCAAAGGATGAATTAAAATGAACACCGCATAATATTCAAACAAACAAAATTAAAAAAAAAACTATCACTCATTTCCAAATAAATTGAGTCATTAATAGAAAGTCTCTTTAATTCAAGTAAAAAAGAAATCAAAAATTTAATAAATATCTTTTTTACATAAATATTTCACAATACAGAATCTGTGGTCAAAAGTCGTATTCTTCTATCTCTCATCAGGCAATATCTTGACATTTTCATCTGACTTGTTTGCATCGTTCCCTTCATTAATTGTGTCATTCTCATCCGCTTCAATACAAAAGTTATTTTTTTCATATAACGACTTTTCCACAAGGCTATAAATAGTTAAAAATTTGAAATTTTACAAGAATAAAAGTAAGTAATCATTAAATCAATAATGGTGAAAATAAAGATCTAAAAATAGAGAAAGATTTTTCTTTTCATTTTTGAAAGATATAGAATAATTTTCAATATAAAAAAAAAAAAACTTAAACTTGTGTTAATTTCTCATCAAATATAAAAAACTGGATTGTCAAAATACTAAGTATAAAAAAGTTATTAGTATAAACCAAAGTCAAACAAAATTTTCAGATAATTGTATATACCTTGCACTTTCATGTTGCTTCAATTTTATGACATAAAAATAAAAAAGAGTGAAGAATATTTTTGGAGGAACAGACAAAATTATTCACAGTAAGAGTAGGCGTTATTTCCTAAGCATATTTGAAGATTTCCTAAAAGTCAACTGAGATTTTTTAAGTATTGAAATCAGCAGACACAAAATTAGGATGAAAATTTTAATTTTCTTTAATTCATTTGAATATATTATAAATAAAATTTAAAGAAATTAGGAAACTTTTCTTTATTTATTTGAGAGATTTCCGAAATTTACATAAAATATGATTTTGTGTTCAATTGTATATCTAATATAAAATGATTGCTTGATATATATATAAGACCATGTTTAATTTTTGGAATATTTACAAGACTATTCTCCGCAGAATCCTAAATAAAGGTGAGAATAAGAAGATTGTGCTGTTAGGTTTATATAGTTTGTCTACGGTAAGAACTCCCCCCGACACAAAGTCTGAAGCCATCTGTTGCTATGGTAACAAGAAAAGCGTATTTCAGGGAGGGTAGTGCCTCTCCTAGAGGGCTGACTCAATAGACCGAAGAAAAAGATTCCCTTTCTCTTGCCGAAACACAAGCCAAAACCTGTCCTAAACAGTGATTCTAAACCCCTACTGAGAATAGTTATAGCTACCATAACACCATATTATAATTACCATAGTCACTACTATGGTTCCAGACGAAATGCTAGTGAAGTTCCTTCTATAGACAAACTATAAGTTGCACTGAAATGCCACCATCAAAAATACAAAAGTAATAACTAATCAGAGTTTTAAATGAAGGAGTACATTGCATAAAACAAATTAATGAGTTAGCAAGAAAGCATTGATTTAAAAAATGGTTCTTAATGTGGGGAATGAATCATTAAAAATAATGTGGCTCTAGAACAGAGGATCGGAACGTTTTCTACAGCAGCAGGGTGTGTTGAAATGATAATAATACTTGTTTTCTTGGAAAGATGTGTCTTTTATGAAAGAGCAAAATACTCAGCATTTATTCCATTTCAATGATGATATAATTTCCATTAGAACAATACAGTACAGCCTTACAACAAACAACATAGAATTCAATACAACTTAGCATTCACAAATAGCGCAATTCTAAGATGTATATATCGGAAGCTCAACTGAGGAGTAAAGGCACAGGTGTGTCGTAGTAGGGCAGTGTAGATTCCGCCATTTTGGGGCACCGCATCGCGGCACTACAGTCGCGGACGTGCCGCTGTAGGGTTATGGAGTGTCCGCCATCTTTGGCCTCGGATTAGAGCGGATGTCCAACTGAGGAGTATAGGCACTCGCGTGTCGTAGTCGGGCCGTGTAGTTTCCGACATGTTGGGCCACTGCAACGCGGCACAACAGCCGTGCACGTGCCGCTGTAGGGCCATGGAGGGTCCGCCATATTTGGCCACTGATTAAAGCGGTAGCGCAGCCGAGAACTTAAGTCTTTGGTAGAGTCTAGTAGGGCAGTGTAGTGTCCACCATTTTGGGCTACCGCAACGCGGCACTGCAGCCACTTACGTGCCGCAGAAGGGCCGGGGAGTGTCCGCCATCTTTGGCCAAGGATTAGAGCGGAAGCTCATCTGAGGAGTAAAGGCACAGGCGTGTCGCAGTAGGACAGTGTAGAGTACGCCATTTTGGGGCACCGCAACGTGACACGACAGCCGCGCACGTGCCGCAGTAGGGCTATAGACTGTCCGCCATCTTTTGCCTCTAATTAGAGCGTATGCCGAACTGAGGAGTAAAGACACTGACGTGTAGTAGTAGGGCAGTGTAGTTTCCTGCCATTTTGGCCACCGCAACGCTGCACTACAGCCGTGCTCGTGCCGCATTAGAGCCGGGGAGTGTTCGCCATCTTTGGCCTCGGATTAGAGCGGATGTCCAACTGAGGAGTAAAGGCGCTGGCATGTCGTAGTAGGGCAGTGTTGAGTCTGACATTTGGGGCCACCGCAACGCGGCACTACAGTCGCGGACGTGCCGCTGTAGGGCTATGGAGTGTCAGCCATCTTTGGCCACTGATTAGAGCGGAAGTCGAGCTAAGGAGTATAGGCACTCGCGTGTCGTAGTCAGGCCGTGTAGTTTCCGACATGTTGGGCCACTGCAACGCGGCACTACAGCCGTGCACGTGCCGCAGTAGGGCCATGGAGGGTCCGCCATATTTGGCCACTGATTAAAGCGGTAGCGCAGCTGAGATCTTAAGTCTTTGGTAGAGTCTAGTAGGGCAGTGTAGTGTCCGCCATTTTGGGCTACTGCAACGCGGCACTGCAGCCACGCACGTGCCGCAGTAGGGCCGGGGAGTGTCCGCCATCTTTGGCCACGGATTAGAGCGGAAGCTCATCTGAGGAGTAAAGGCACAGGCGTGTCGTAGTAGGGCAGTGTAGAGTACGCCATTTGGGGGCGCCGCAACGCGACACTACTGCCGCGGACGTGCCGCAGTAGGGCTATAGACTGGCCGCCATCTTTTGCCACTAATTAGAGCGTATGCCGAAGTGAGGAGTATAGGCACTCGCCGACATTTGACTCGCCGGTAGAGTCCGACATTTTGGGCCACTGCAACGAGGCACTACAGCCACGCACGTGCCGCAGTAGGGCCGTGGAGTGTCCGCCATCTTTGGTCATTGATTAGAGCGGAAGCCGAACTGAGGAGTATAGGCACTCGCATGTCGTAGTCGGGCCGTGTATTTTCCGTCCTTTTGGCCGCCGCAACGCGGCACTACAGCCTTGCACGTGCCGCAGTAGGTCCGGAAATGTTCGCCATCTTTGGCCCCGGATTAGAGCGGAAGCCAACTGAGGAGTAAAGGCACTGGCTTGTCGTAGTAGGGCAGTGTAGAATCCGACATTTTGGGCCACTGCAACGAGGCACTACAGCCACGCACGTGCCGCAGTAGGGCCATGGAGGGTCCGCCATATTTGGCCACTGATTAAAGCGGAAGCGCAACTGAGAACTTAAGTCTTTGGTTGAGTCTAGTAGGGCAGTGTAGTGTGCGCGATTTTGGGCTACCGCAACGCGGCACTACAGCCACGCACGTGCCGCAGTAGGGCCGGGGAGTGTCCGCCATCTTTGGCCACGGATTAGAGCGGAAGCTCATCTGAGGAGTAAAGGCACAGGCGTGTCGTAGTAGGGCAGTGTAGAGTACGCCATTTTGGGGCACCGCAACGCGACACTACAGACGCGGACGTGCAGCAGTAGGGCTATAGACTGTCCGACATCTTTTGCCTCTAATTAGAGCGTATGCCCAACTGAGGAGTAAAGGTTAGTTAGGAATTGATTTAAAAAGAAATTCCCCATGACATTTCTGGTTTGATTTTTCGGGAGGAGTTCGAATGTGTGGCTTCACTTAGTAAAGCTGTCACTCCATCTCTCCTGACATTCAATCAATTTTTTTACGATTACTAATGCTCAACTTCGTAGACTTGTAATTTTAAACCCAATCCAGATCACAAGGGAACTTCTGGATTAAGCAGGGGTCTGTCCAGACATTTTGTGAAGGGTCCGTTTTCGTAAATTTGTGAAAAAATTACTCGTAATTTGTTAATATAAAATAAACGTTAAGTCATAATTCTTTCAACCAGGGTCCGCTTTTGTGAATTTGTGCACATAAAGTCCGTTATTTCAAAAAAACTTTTTCAAGGAGTTTTTAAATTGTAAAGACATACAAGATTATGCTCAACACTGTAAAATTATAATTAAAAAAATTAAATTTTAAAAAATAAACAGCAATTTCAGCTACTAAATTAGCGATGCATTATATGAATATTTGGTATTTAGCCTATACTGCACAGAATATTCACTCCGGACGTATAAAGGAAGACGCGTCTGTCGAAGGCATAACTTAGTTCGTTTACATCTGTCTTTCTTTTTTCTTTTCCCTGGGAAGGGTTTATTCGATTAACAAAACAGTAATGAAGATAAACAAATTTGCGAAAGGCCCGATTAAAAGATAAATCATTTTGTAAGTTAAAATATTTTGTGAAGGGTCCGTTTTTATGAAAAGATATTTTGTGAAGTTAACGGATCCAAGTTTCTTCTAAACAGAGAAAAATGTGCCATCGTGGAGGACGTTTTGATGGAACTAACAAAGAGAAGAAAACACAGGGATACAATGAATGAATAAATGCTTGACCTGTGCTCTGGCAGTTGAGACGCCTGGAAGTGATCTTTCAGCAGAATTCACGAATTCAATTACATTTAAGAAGGAGGAATGAGTTTGGTAAAAAAAAAAAACAAATTTTACATGATAGAAAAAATTCCTGAAATTTGAGTATGTCTGAAACTTATATCCGTAGGTTGTATTTTTAAAATTCAATTTTTCAAGGACTATTCGACCGCTTACATGGTTGCCACAGAAAAAAATTGAACAAAATAGTTGCTTTTAGTAGCCTTAAGCAGGAAAATAGTACAAAACTAAGGCAAACAACGTTAAAAAGCACAAAAAAATATATAAAATACTGACAGCTGTTTCGGATGCTCAAAGGGCAACCTTCATCAGTGCAACAGAAAGAAAAGAGATATGCTTGATATGAGTGGTAGCTCGGTATTTGGCGCGAAGCGCCACCAACCGATTCATCGATACTGGTTTGCCATATGCTCTCAGGTCATAAGGAATATTAAGACTTATATTATAACAAGGGATTGGGGGTATTCCCCATCATCAGTTACATATAAAAGCAAGAACAGGACAAGGGGGAAAAAAGTTATCTAATGGATATAATGACATAAGATGATGGTACAAAATTAAAATAAGATGTGTACATAATATTTACAAAGTTATTTACGTGATTAAAGTTAGTGTAGAGCTCTGCTACAACAGTGACCCGGTCGTCCTGGTATTCAATCACTCGTACGGGTTGCTCACTGTACTAAACTTATTGGAAGCTACGGCTTGCCCAGATCGGGCCCTTTTCAGGGTTACTCCTTCACCGGGTTTGCCGTAGTCCAGTGTGTAAGCTGTGTGTGTGTTTGTGTTTTATTTCTTATATAATTTTGAAATTATACAGTCACAGTCTGATAGTAAGAATGCCGTTAGCGGACTGTGGTTACTGTTATCCTTAATAAGTTCAATATCAAAGATTTGCTTAAAATTAGAGGCATTGAATTCTTTAGCATCACTAAAAAATTTGGTGCTGAGTTTTGCCATGTAGCAGTTTATGTCCTCAATTTTGAGTCTTTTCTTAGTAATCAATTACTGCTTGCCTTTGGGGCTCCGGTCATGTATCTAAGTATTCTTTCCTTCTCGTATTTGAGAGTTTATTTTTAAGTTATTACTAATCGTGGTTAGGGCTGGGCAGGTGTAGGTTAAAATCGGTCTTATGGCTTGTATATAGATGGTTCTTTTGTTAGCCAGATTTAGTTTAAAGTTCTGTTTGCCTTTAGTGCGAAATACGCTAATGCTAATAGTCTCATTAATGTGTTTGCTCCAGTTCAAGTTTTGCGAGATCGTGATGCCAAGGTACTTAGCAGGTTTAATATTGGTATTAAATAATTTGATTGAATGAGAGTTACATTTTTTGTTGTTAATAATTATCAGGATGTAGCTTTATTCTCCATTTGGAGCACCAAGCTTCTACGTCATTATTTTGTAGTAATTTTATGGCCCTCTTAGAGTTTATCGATTTGGTAATAATTGCGGTGTCGTCCGCGTAAAAAACTACAAATTCGTTTGGGTTGTCATTAATTGGAAAATCTGCAGTATATAAGGTAGGGCCCAGTATTGAGCCCTGGAATACACCAACCATAATAGTATTATAATCAGAGTATGTGTCATTCAACTTAATTCGAAACTCTCTTCCTATTAAGTATGAGTCCAGAATTTTGAAGATATTTAGTGGGAAATTCATGCCTTTGGGTTTTACGATTAGATCCTTATGCCATACTCGATCGAACGCTACGTCGAGTAGGATAAGGGCCATCGTTTCGTTTTTAAACTTTCCCTTGCTGCTGTATTCAAGCATGTTTATAATTTGCTTCGTTGTCGAAAGATTTGGCCTGAATCCAAATTGTTGCTGAGGTATAATGTTCAAATATTTATTGATCCTATAGCTGATAATTTTTTCAAATATTTTTGAGATTGTGGGTAAGAGACTGATGGATCAGCTTCATCTTTTCCCGGTTTCGGGAAGAGAATGATCTTTTCCAGGGTTCTGGAAAATAGGAATTATTAAGACAAGTTTTGAATATTGGTTTTAGTATGGGTATTATATTTGGTGGTTTGCACCACCAAATTTAATACCCATACTAAACCATCTAATTTGTTATATGGTCGTGACCTTTTCTGTTCTTTAGGTGCCTTATAATATTGATTATTTCATCATCAGTAGTATTATCTATATTACTATTTAGTATAGGCGAGTTAATAATAGCAGCATATTCCTCATTTACAACTTGATCATTAACACTACAAAAAGGTTCTGTGTTTAGAGAGAAGTATTGTTTCATGGTCTTGGCAAAGGTTTTTACCTTATCTGAATCAGTGTAAGTCACTGTGTTGTTATCATTCAGTGGTAAGTTAGAGGGGGGAGCTCTTTTTAGGGCTTTTGCTATATTTAAAAAAAAAGAGTTATCTTCTTTATTGATCATTGAAACCTTTTCGTTCCATTTATCATTTCTGTGAGTGTTGCATTTTCTTTTAATCTCTCTATTAAGCTTGTTAACTTCATTTTTATAAGCAGGATTTAAAGTTCTTTTGTAGTACTTTTGAAGTTTATTTTTTATATCGAATGATATTTTTGATATCATCTGGTAATCTTATATTATTATATTTTTTGGTCTCAATATCAGTAGCATCGGTTGGTGCATCATTCAAGTTATCCGTTAAAATTTGAATGCAGTTATCAATATCACTGATGCTGTTTAGTTCCTTAGGATTTTTCATAAGGATATTATGGTTGAGTGTCCAGTTAATTCTCTTTGTAGTAATGCTTTTGTTAATTTTAGGCAGGCAGGTGAGGACTGGTTCACTTGATAATTCATTCAGTACCGTCATACTAGGATTTTGTTCTATCACTTTTGCTATATAACGAACTTATTATCGGGATTTAGCGACTTCGTTAAATAGAGATTGGACTGCATTTATTAACTACTATTAAATTATAGTAGAGTTTTCAATAAATTAATAAAGTTCTAAAATATTTCAGATTGAATATTTTGTACTGATTGCCTTAACTGATAAAAAAAAATTTTAGTATTTTTCAATCACAAGAGAATAGGAAATAAAATAAACATAATTACATTTTTAGCAACAAAATATTGAATAACAACGTTAATTTAAAAAATTTGAAAATCTAGAGGTTAAAATTCGCAAAACATCAAACAAAAATGTGTTTCAGAATGACTAGAAATCAAGTAAATTATAATATGCATGTTAATAGAAAATTATGAAGGAAATTCTCTGAATAAAAAAATATACTAAAAAAAGTTTAAAAAATTTATTTTGTAAACTAATAAAAATGACTGATATTATTGAAAACTGTTCTGAAATGTGCTTTTCTTAAAGTGATGTTTCTCAAATATTAGTTTTGAATGTTTTCTAAGCAAATGATTTAGAAACTATCCTATTTGGGAAAGCACAGCAGCGAAAATAACACTGAAGCTTTTAAAATGGTAGTTTAATCTTAATTTAAAATAATCATAAGTAATAAAAATAAATGAATGAAAAATAGAATCCAACATATTATAACAAAAAAAAAAAGTAGTTCAGGTATTTTAGACAAGATTTACAAAAAAAGATTTTTCTTTCTTCAAAAAATACCGTTCTTTTACGACTCCGACTATTATTAAAAGTTCCGACTCTTTTAACAAAGCAAAAATTAAGCAATTTTAAGGACCTTTTCTTGAAACAATTAAGGACTTTAAAAATAGAATGATTGTTTATCATCATATATATACTACCAGTGACAGTGCCAATTATTTACATTTCTTAAAAAAAATCGATAAATAAAAAAAATAAACAATTTTATCATAATGTAAGCACTGATATAATTGCATTCATTAACAGGTCTCGCCAAAGTACCTGGTAATTTTCGCAAACCCGGGTTGGGCTTTTTTTTAAAAAACATATTCAGATCGTTAAAGGTTAACATCATCTATGAAACTAATCCACATTCAATTTTTAATGATTTCATTGAAATTGAATTGTAAAATTTTTTTCATGTATATTTAAAAAAAAAAGAGTAAATAAATAAATTTGGCAAAAACATTGAAAAATTTATTACTACAAGTTTTTATATTTCGCTACTAGACCTGCATCACATATTCATTTGTGGGTCAAGCTTGCTAAATATTCAGTTACGATATAAATAATTATTTCCTTTCTATTAATAAAATGTTTTATTTATAAAGGTATATTTTAAAATAATTAATACTAAAAAGTTGAATTAGAGTTACGCTTGAGAATAGTTTTCTTAACTGTGCCATGTAAAATTAAGTCCCATTTTGAATAAAAATAGGTGATACTAATATCTAAGCACCTTAAATCATTCCACATTTTTTTCATAAGGCTTAACTCAATATATTTTTTAAATTTATTGCAATAAATATTTTTATGAAAATTTATATAGAATAAAAATACAATTACATTTGAAAAGATTTATAATTTTTAAACCAATTTTGTTTTTTATTAGTTCTTATTATTAGGTTTTTATCAGTTAGTAAACATGTAAATAAAAGGGTCTTAAACGATTTTTCAAAGATATCAACATATTCCTATGGCCAGAAAGTTGATAAGGTTCCTTAATTAATAAATACTGATAAATTATTTATATTTTAATTATTTATAGATTTTTACAAGTAATATTTCTTTATCATCCTTTACCATTCCTAATACACTCTAACTATTATTATGACTTGAAATTTTTTTTAATCACAAATTAAAAGTTGAAAACTGAAAGTGGTATTCTTTTATTATAAAATAATCCTGTAATATCACCTTAACAGGTAACGTTTTGTAAAAATATATTGAAATATTTTACGAAAAACACATTGAAAATGGTATATAACTTAACAATTTTGAAATTATTACTAAATAACAAATGTGCTATATTTACTTTTATAATGAGCTTTACACAAAATTATTTCTAACCAAGCCTGTTATTGGGAATTAACTTTACATGATGTTACTAAACAATCTGGAGAAAAACATGAACTATTTTTAAAGGAACCAAAAATAGAATTAAAAAAAAACAGTATATTAAGTTACAATGTTAACTGAATAAAGATTTTACTAATATCTAAGGATCATTTAATTGAGCAGATTTAGATCAGTCGAACCCCGCTATAGTGAACCGTCTGCGGACTCAGTAATGTGTCCACTATAACCGATGGTTCACTATATCCAAATTTTTTGAAGAATATTTTTTGCATAAGACTGTTGAATGATTGAAAATTGGCTTTGCAATTTTGCATAAGTTATTTAAAAAATTATTAACTAATTAACAGATAATAAAGCAAAAATTGATGGAAAAAGTAATTACGTCGCTAAATATTAGCTTTATTTTCACTTTTTATGAAAAAAATTTGTGATTTTTGATTGAACACAATTTGATTTTAAATTGAGTTCATCAATTTTCTTATCTACAATGTGCAAAGAATGCAAGATTTTTACATTTTGAACAAGATTTCGAACCATCTTAACAAAGCATCTTCTACGTTTTCTCTTTCAGCTCCACGCAGTTTTTTCGATGAAACCATGTTTTTGTCGTATGCCGCAAGAATTGCACTTCGATTTTTCCAAATGTTTGAAACTGTAGATTTTGACAAGGAAAATTCCTTACACAGTGTCGATTGATTGGTTCCATCATCAATACGCTTTACAATTTTAACTTTGTCCTCTATCGAAAACGCTTTTCTCTTTAGAGAATTTGCCATTTTCACTGCTTTTGAAATAAAAATCTTGTCTCAAATAGATAATGTAAGAATATGAAGAGAGCAGCTGTAGAATGAGTTAAATTGTTCCCCTTCTTGATTGTCAAGGGGTGATTTGTAAAGAATATGGTTTGAACAGATAAGAAAATTCCAAAAATTCAGCAGGTGGCCAAGTTAACTAGTTGTAGAGCAAGCTTGGGGAAAAGAGATAAGGCGAGGCTTGGCAGGGAGGGAGGAGTATAAGATAAATGATCTGTTTGACATTTATTACAGTATAGTTAAAAGTGATAAGCATAAAGGAGAGTAATATGACACATTTTATAGGAATGCATTCATTTTCAGTCCCAACACCCACAAATTTAAAGATGGAGGACTGAAAAAGATATTTAAAGAAATGAAATTTGAGTCCACTATAACCGAGTTTCCAAGTTCTAAGCTGTTCACTATAAGCGTTAAAAATAACATTATTTAAATAGGAATACGGACGGGACCGCTAAAAAAGTTCACTACATCCGAGTGTTCACTATATCCCAGGTTCACTATAGCGGGGTTTGACTGTATTATGTAACAATCTGCTTATCCTTAAGAAACAAAAATAATAGTGTAACAATATAAAACTTTAATGCATTCTCATTTAGTACTCAGGAAAAGTATTTTTGAAAAAATTCGAGCCTTTCATCAAAAACCCAGGTTTTTGATGAAAAACAGGTGGGGTGGGATTTTTCAAACTCTGTTTATCACAGATCAGTTTAGGCAATTAAGATCTGTAGGCCAATTAAGGGGACCACAATGGGTATTAGGTATGTATATATAGTGTGTGAAATGACGTTAAGACTCTTGTATTACATGGCCCTTTATATTAATCCATAGTATTCCAACTGGACCATGTATTATATTACAGGGTAGTAGTGCACCCTACCGAAGGAATTAATTATAGGCCAATTAGGGGGAGCAAAATGTGTCCCTTTTCGTTTGTATGTATATCTATAATAGAGTAAAAATTCGAAGTTAATATACTTTATTACTACATTGCCCTATATCGTCCCTTAATATTCAAACTGGGTCACGTTTTATATTATAGGGTACTAATGTACCGTAACAGAGGAAATAACTATAAGCCATTTAGGGGCCCACAATGTAGCTCATGTATAAGAGTGTCAGTTAAAAGTCCGGGATGGACGTCAAAGAGGATGCCTATTAATATATTGTAAAAGAACTTCGTTGTCCTATTTGCAGGACATTTTAAAGAAAATAATTTTTTTGTTTTAGGTGTACTTTGTATCGATTATGTTTAAAAAATATTTCCTACGGTTGCTTTTAAGAGTGGTTTAATATGGGTCAGTATGTTTTTAGGACATTTTAGAATTGAAACACTTTACCATCGCCATAATTGGATACCTGCAAGCGACGACACCATCCCCAAGTACGCCATGTGGCAAAATTGTAAAGGCTTCCCAGACCGCCGTAAACCAACAACCGTTGTAAATCCACGTCGTTTGACAGGTGATTATTTATCAGTTTCGCATTTTATCTTTAATGTGATGACAATGAGCGAATTTCAAATTTGAGTTATCACAATCCCTTAGACGCACTGAAAGATTCCATGTAAATTCTTAATTATCGAGTGATACTATACAGCTTTGTTTTTACGCGACTGAAACCGTAGGTGTTTCGTATCGGTCAAATTAGATGACATAAATTAGAAGATATGTTATATAAATACTATATAATATTTAGCCCAGCAGACACTTTTCTTTTAAAATTACATGTTTTACATAAGTTGTTACATTAGTTTATATGCAATACTTTTTATATTTAAATATACATGTAATTGGTTTTCATTCAGATTTTTTAATATACTTCGTATTTAATTTTAAGGCATTACAATGTTAATCCATTGATACACTAACGTAAACAAGTCAGTCAAAACAATAAAGCTGATAATTAAGATTTAACATAGTGTCTCTTAACAATTTGGTTCACAATGATTCCATCGTTTCTCTGAGCCTTTCCACGACCGCTCGTAAACTATTCCATCTTGTTTCCACATAGCTTTCTGATAAGGCAATTATTGTTTTTGTGGTCAGACGATTTCTCTAATTTCGGTATACTATATCTCAGAACATAAATGTTTCGAGTTATCACTTTGTCATTGAATAAGATTTGTGACCCTGTAAAATTATGATCATTCAAAGTGAAAAAAATAATGAACACACTGATAACATTTTAAATTTTATTAGCCATATGAAAAAGTCACAAAGAGGGACTTCAAAACAAACACTGGCAAACCCGCCACCAGCGTTGAAATAAAATAAAAAAAGACATCTTTAAAGAAATTGGAAAATATAAAATAGAATGCATTACAATAGCTGCAAATGATATTCATAAATTACAACAAAGACAAATAATTCGAGGATTTGAAAAGCCCATAAAAAAATTATAAATCATTTTTAAAATGTAATACAAAATAGTAAAATCCTCCAAATAAACCTTTCTAAAAATAGTGTGATGAGTAACATTTTTAAGTAACAGTTTTCCATTATTGATACACACACACAATGATTAATTCATTATTAAGATGAACAATTAAAATTATTGCATTTTCTTATACCATCCAAAAATAAATGCTATATTAGAAAACATTTATTTTTTAAGAGCAAGAACATAGTTTGCAAGAAAGTCTGTCCCTTCCCCAGGTTATTCAAAAGGCAATAACACTTGGTAGGAAAAGTATTGTATTCAATACTTAAAAAATGCATTTGTAGTTTGAACATTTTCAAAACTTGCACAACTCACTCACTGAAATGCCTCAAGTTTGAAACTTAAAAATGCAGCCTTTATTTTAAAATTTCCAACACAGGATTTTGCATTAAAATTAAACAAAAAGTTTAAATTATATTTAAAAAAAAAGATATAAAAAATAGGTTTCCATAATCACATTCAACAAAATACAAATAAGAGTATTGAGCAGCAGCAGAAGATGTTCTTTTATGCAATCACATCATGTGATTCATCCATGTGATTGAATTCTTCCAAATTAGCAGTTGGAGCTTTGGGTGCTTTATTCTGGAAAAGGAAAAAAAAAGGTTTTGTAGAAAACCATAATCCCAACCAGGGACATATGGGGCAGTTGCCCCAACATCGAACGGAAAGTTTATTTTAAGTTTTCTTTAATGAACTATTTTTAAACAAAATTATCAGTACAGTGGAAAATATGTCAGTTTTATGTTTATCATTTATTATCTATCATATAAACTATTAATATATCGTATCTTCATTAATCTATCGTATGAACACAAAAAATCTATATTTCGTAAATCCATTGTTTTCTACAGCGGAATTTTCATAATGACGGAGGACAAATATGGCCAATCAAAAGTCTGTATTTTTACATATTGCAAAATGTGATATGATGGGCTTAAGTGAGCCATAAATTTAGCTGAATTCTGACCTAATGTCAGCAAGGATATTTCACAGATAGATTAGAAAATTGCATGATGGACATAGGAATTGTCAGAAAATCAATAAAATGGACGACCATTGGGGGATTTTTTGATTCTACTCAATTTTCTTGTTATCTATAATGAGGAGAAAAATACTAAAGTTAAAATTTTAATAATAATGTTCATTACTGAAATAGTGAGGGATCCCCCAAGGAAGCCACAAAAGTTGGACCTTGGTCTATGGAAATCCCTAACATTTCATTTAATGAAAAATTCAACTTTATTTCAGCAATCAGATAGAGAATAAAACAAAATCCTCCAAACATGTTGTTACCAAGAAGAGCAACAAAGGCACAATTTAAATTTACACTGCTTTTACGGAAACCCTCTTGGTGTAAACTTAATCAGTCTGATTTGAAGCATTTTGGAGCAGAAAAATGGGTTTTTGAGCAGATTGGAGCAAATAGTCTTTATATTCATAGGAGCACTTGTAAACATTAAATTTTTGAGCACACATTCTTAAATAATAAAGATGAAACGAAATAAAGAATTACTGTTTAGAATTTATATCAGCAGACTTATCATATTTAGATGCATTTTAAGTAAGAGAAATATTTCAAGCTTAATAAAATTCCAATTTTAAGTGAAATTTATTTATCACTCCCAATAAAACACACCATCATCAATAATATATAAAATCATCAATACAGAATTAATTTTAGAAAGACAGTACTGTTTTTGTTCATTTCAACAATATCTGTTATTACAATACCCAAATTTGAATTTCTTTTTTTATTATTTCTGACGATTCCATTATAAGCTACATTGTTTCTTCAGATTGTGTTGTTTGTATCATATTTTTACTAGATTTCACATTTTTAAATTACCATGGTACACAATGTTATTAAGACACTTGATATTGCTCATTTGGTGAAACAATGACGTAACTGCAAAACTGACCTAAATAGAGTAATTATCAGTTTCACCAAATGAACGATAGATACTTACATTATAACCTAAAGGACCATATTGTGTACCCTCTAATAAGCCTATAATTATTTCTTATATTGGGGACAATGACGTAACTGCAAAATCAACCTAAATTGAGTCATTATCGGTTACGTCATTGTTTCACCAAATGAGTCACATTTGCATTTGAGTAATGACTATTTGTTAACGATTTATTCAAAATTAATTCATTTTTTCGGACACTATCACTTGTTTTGTCTAATTATAATATTTTAAACACTATATTATTACAGCGTGTATGTGTCACATTTCAAGGTATTACTTTTGTGCCAACTCTATTGCACGCTATTTGTGCCAATTAAAGATTTTTGTCAACCCTTTCCACATGGATGGAGTTTTTAATTCCAATATTTTTAGTAGAATGTCACATCATGAATCTGCAATACTAACCCGAACGTCTTTTACAAAAGCCTATTTAAAATATGAATTCCTCTATTAGTAAAGAAGAATTGTGGACAATTAAGGCTTTTAATTAGTACTACTTAAAGGCCTGCATCAAGTGAAAGCAATGATTTCATTTGATAGGATAGAGAAAGATTTTTTATAAAATAGAAAAGAAAATGATAGAAGATGTTGGTTAATATGTAAATAAAGTAAAGTTATAATTTTTCTAATACATCTGCTGGCTTGTTATTTTTCTTAAAGGGACCAAGGGACGCATTGTTACTTATTTTTCACGTTCCCTACACAATTTTCGTCATATTTGGTGTTTTATAACAAAGCGGAATCATGGGCTAAGTGAATTTTGTTATTTTAGTAATACATGGTGCATAGCCAAATCTTGCAACAAAAAATAAGCACCTTTCAAGTACTTTTTATGCACTCAAAAAATATTTTTAAGCACTTTATACATTAACAAAATGCAAAATAATTTTTAAAGACTACATGATCATGATAAAATAACTAGTTTCTGACAAAGAACTCTTTTCTTGATTACATTAGCCCTTTAAAATGCTCATGAGATTTTTTTTAATCCATTTTAGAGAGTGGAAAATGAAGCTTGAAATTGAGAATATCTTGCAAAATGCAGCAGAGTTGCACAAGAGAGTGTAATAATCTCAGCGAACCCAGCTCATTATACGCATATGCAAACTCACAAGTATTTCATCCAACTTGTAAAATGATTGGCGCTTTCATACGCAATAGACCAACGGTACACTGAAATAGATTGTGATTGATTCAATTGTAAAAACGTTGAACGGAACAATGCGAAAAATACATTTTCGCATAATACGTGACGTGATAAAGAAAAAAAAATCTCATTTTCAAAAAGGGAAAATTTACGCAATTTTTTATAACACCCAATGAAAAAAGCACCTTTAAAGGCTTTTAAAAAACGAAAATCAAAAATAAGCACTTTTTAAAAACGCTATGCACGATGTAATAATTAAAAAACATTTAATCATGACATCAGGAATGGAATAGCATTTAATCAAGAGTTTTTTAAAAAAACATTCACATACAAAATATAGAGTCTGACCTTTTTTGAGCGTGGTGATTGGCCCAAAGAAGATATAGCCTTCACTGCTAGATTATCCTGCTCTGCCACCACCCCACTGCCAGCTGAGAAATAACCAAAGGAACAAAAACATGCAAACATTTTAACCTTTAACATAATTCTTTTGCAGACACAAACATTTCCTTTTTTAATTAGAAAGAGAATTTCGTAGATTTAAATTTTATTGAATATTAGTATAATCCCACTACACTCATGTTTTCGATATAAAGTAAATAGAATCAAATTTCATATGCATGGTTTTTTTAACATAGCTGCCAACATGTATAGGGAAAAAAATCCAGTAGATTTTACGAAATAATATAATATAAATTTCATGATAATTGTTCCATAATGTACTAAATATTTTACACATAGGAAATTTCAGGGATAAAATAGAAAAAAAGAAATTAAATAGAAATTAAAAGAGATTAAAATAGAAAAACTACCATATTTTCCAGTTATAATTTCACATTAAATAATCTGGAAATGTTATGTATTATGTTTATTCATAATTTAGAATATTAATAGGCATTTAATTCATCAAAGATAGTCAAAAGATTTTTTTAAATTAATTTAAAAAGTTCTAAATATTTTAGAACGAAAAAAAGTTTTGAACTGATTTTTACAAATTAGGTTAATTTTGTATAATAATACTTATTTAAGTATTCTAGAAAACAAGCAATAATTTTAATAGGGAATTTTTTAGCAATCTGACTCAATTTCAGGGAATTTCCTAAATTGTACAAAAACCAGGAGAATTTAAATTAAACCAGTAGTTCAGGAGAAACTGGCAAAATCCAGTAGTCTAGTGGAAAATTCCAGTAAAATTTGCAGCCATCTTTTTAGTCCAATTAACCACAAAATAAATAGCCTTGAGGATTACACTCAAATAAAAATACATTTAACTTAACCCTCCTCTGACTGTTCAATTTGTGGACCAAAATCACTTAAATATTGCGTTATTTTTTTCCCCTTCATACTTTAAATTTACATATTGGAAAATTGAAAGATGCATTTTTTCCTTCTAAACATAGATTTTTATCGAAAGAAACTAAGTTGTCAGGAAAACCAAATTCAGATATCAAAAAAAATTATCTTCATATCAATTTTGCACCATAGCCTAACTAAAGCTTTGCTAGTTTATTTATATCCTGATCAGATTCATCTGAGGAACAGTCCGAAAAATCTATATCACTATCAAAACTAAAATCACTTTCAAAATCTGATATATCATTAGGAACTCCGTTGATTGCTTTTTTTCTTTCTTCATTTCTGATTATATTGTATATAATTTATTTCACTGGTTAAACGGCAGAAAGGCGGGCTCCTCAACAAAAATATGAATAAGGCCCCCAGGCACAATTTTTTCGAGCTATCTGCGACTTAACTAATATCTTTCTGAAAGATACTTTTCATAACATATATGTTACTAATTTTAAAATAAAATTGCTGTGTGTTTACAAAAAACTATATATCACTTTTTTTTAATTGAACACTTAATAATTCTAATATTGTGGCTGATATTCTCGCATTTTGTTGATAGGGGGAAACACACAAATTATTTCCTTCTTCACATTTTGTAAATAATTGTTAAAAGAATTAAAAATCATGAAATCCACATTAATAATTACAGAAAAAAAGATCGCTGACAAAATCACGTGAATCAGACTTCTCAAATGCGTGTTTCGTTCCTCGAGATTAGGTTGCTGTCATAAATAATATCGCACATAAAATATTGGATTTAAAAAATATTGAGAAATCAATTGCAATATCTGCCAAAAATTCAAAAGAATTATTGACTTAAAAAGTAAATGCTCAAATGCAAGGATCGAATTTTTCGATATCGTTCGACATACATCGGGATATTTAAAAACCATGCGAAAATCAATATCTGTCAAAAATACAATTACTATATTATTGGCGTAAACTGGGTCCGTCAAAAAGCTATTATCTAAATGCGTGATACAAATATTACGCATAAATTTCTATTAAAAAGTTATATGTTTCACTTTTCAAAAGAAAAATCTTTCTGATGGAATTCTGTAACGTTCTGCCCCAACGTGTCGCTGCGATTCTGTCATAGGGGAGGGGGTCATGTATAAATGGGGATATGAACATGGAGAGGGTTAAGAGTTCAGGAAAGGGATTTTTTTTTTCAATCTTAGCATTTTTTTTAATGTTGCATATTTTTTTTACATAATTTTAACCTACGCTTTCAACTTCAAATTATATGAGGATAAACAAAGAAAAAATTAATGTAACTGCTTTTCTAATAAATACAATAAAATTCTTCATTTTTAAATAGTGCTGCATAAGAATAATAACCCACTTTCAAGTAACAGTTATTAGTAAATGTGAGCAAACACAAAGCAGTTAATAAAGAAGCTGACACAGAATAGGCATTAAAAAGAGAAACCACTGAAACAGTAAGAATTCTTAGCCTCTTAAAGACACACCAATCACTGTTGACATATTTAATAAAAAAATAAATAAATAAATAAAAGAGGTTACAACCTGAAAGAAAAACTAATGTTCCTGGAATGCCACAAGATCTGGTAACCAACACAGCTCAATTTTACAAACTTAATGCACATTCAGGGTATCTGCTACATTTTAGATTTTCAAATTCATGATTCATTCCAAGAATTTTTCAAGACTTAACAAAATTACTATTTTCTCTCCCAAAAACACAACAATTAATTTAAAAAAGCATTACAACAACAATCATTGAAATGATAGGTATAACCAAAACTATTATACTCTGCATCTTTATTTATAGATTTTAAATTTAAAAACACAGAATTGAAAGAGTTATAGTAATAAAATAGCTAAAAAAAATACAAAAGCAAATTATTACTTTATTTTTTCTGCAGAATTATATTCTAAAGATATTGCGGCGGTGCCCTGGCCCTGTAATCTCACCTTCACTTGGTGATGCAAAAAAAAGAACTTTTACTTCAACTTGCAGGAGTCACGTAAAACCAGTTTTTCTACAAGCAACCGTCGATATCCACATTTTAGCTCGTTGCACGGTCGGTGAAGCATAGCTGTACAACGATCCTAATTTCATTTTTAACTTTCTGTATTTATTTGTAATTAATTATATTTAAATTAAATTTATTCTTCAAACTTTAATTGGTAATTTGCTTTAATGCTTATAAAAACTCAATTTACCAAAATATCTTTTCGTTCATTTGAAAGAAATACTACTGATTTTTACAGTCTTGCTTCATTTAGGATTTTAAATTGATAAAACAAAAATAAATAAATTAGCAAAAATTCTGAAATCGCAAAAGTTTAAAAGATAATTCACTCTAGAAATGTTTTTTCCTTCATTTTTTAAAAGAGCGCCGCACCCTAATTTCTGAAGAACATGATAAAAACATTTTATATTTTAATGAAATGTGACTGAGTGGGGATTTTGTTTCAAATTCCGATGTACGGAGCACCGTGAAATTGGGGGAAGGGTAACTTCCATTTTAAAAATTAGATTTTTAGGCAACTTAAATTCATGATTTTTTTAAAACAATAGTTAAAATCTTGACATTTCACGACAAATTTTGTTCAATACCAAAATTCTCGATTTCTCATGACTTTCTAGGTACGCAGATACCCTGACATTGTTTTAACTTAAAATTGCATGAAACTCTTATTGTGTCAATGTACCCTTTATTCTATTTTTTTTCTTTTCATTACTCATTGTTTCAGAGTTATTTATTTGGTGACGGGGGAGAGAAAAGCATTTAAAAAGGAAGAGTGAGCAACATCTTTATTTAATTTCATGATTGCATAGGAAACATTCTTTACTTTGAACAATTTCCGATTTATACAGGGTGCAAATCTTTCAACAAAAAATAAGCACTTTTTAAGCACTCAAAAAATATTTGTAAGCACTATATACATCAACAAAATGCAAAATAATTTTCCAAGATTTTTACATGATCATGATAAAATAACTAGTTTCTGACAAAGAACTCTTTTTCACGATTATATTAGCCACCATTAAAAGATCTGGAGATTTTTCGGTTCAATATCAGAGGGTGGAAAATGATGCCTGCAATTGAGAATATCTTGCAAAAAACAGCAGAGTTGCACACATAACAATCTCACCGAATCCAGCTCAGTAGAAGCACATGCAGATTGCCAAGTATTTAATCTAACATGTAACTTGATGGGTGCTATCGTACGTCACGAACCCACGGTGCGCCGAAATGGATCGTGGTTGAATGAATTGGGAAAACGTTGAATTGAAAACAATGTAAAAACCAAGCTTTTGCACAACACACAGAAAAAAAATCGGGGTTGAATGAATTGGGAAATCGTTGTGAAAACCAAGCTTTTGCACAACACGCAGAAAAAATCGACATGGTAAAGAAAAAAATATCTTATTTTGGAAAAGGGAAAGTTAAGCCTTTTTTAAAAACACACAATGAAAACCCACTTTTAAGGGCTTTTAAAAAACGAATATAAGCACCTTTAACTACTTTTTAAAAACGCTACACACCTTGCTATAGTAGTCTCCAGTGTAAACTTTAGATACTATAAATAATGCATGCACTAGGACTGGGCTATAAGTCGATGCATCGTGAAATATCGATTTAATGCATTCATCGGCAAGCCGATGTAATGACTTTCGATTTAGGCAATGCATCAGAAATCTGATTAAATAAAGATTTCTGATTTAATCAGATGCTTAGTGATGATTTCTGATTAGTGACTTTCATTCTCGATGCATCAGAAATTTAATTTAAGCTGCCAAGAGTGATTTTCATTTTCGATGCATCAGAAATTTGATTTAAGCCGTTGTCATGTAAGGCAACGCTCGTGATTTAACATGTACGAATCCTTGCCTACGCTAACGCTGTCACTGCGCTGACGGAGACGATTTTGATTTCGTCTAACAGCAAAGCTGTTGATAGAGTCTAGCTAAGAAGACGATATTAGTTTCGTTACGTTGAATAACGAAAAGCGAATTGAATCAGAGCTCCCGGCTTCGAGCGAGGAACAGCGGTGAAATAGAACACTATGCATAGTTTCTTTATGTGCCATTTTTGTCTTAGGAAGTTTACTTGAAGATTATTTTCAGCTGGACTTACGTTATTTCGTGATGGCTGTCCACTTTATTTCGTTGGGATTCAACTTTTCTTGTAAATTATTTTCAGTGAGACTTTTGCTACTTAGCGATCGTTTAATTGTGCATTAGTTGGTTACTTTTTCCTCTTTTTTTTTGTCTGTCGGGATTTAACGCTTCTTGCCAATTATTTTTAGTAGACCTACTGTTACTTGACGATCATTGTGCAATCGCTGTTATCTCAAATTTTCATTCTGAAATCAATCTATTAATGAAAAGAAAATATGAATAATAAAAAAAGATTCTTCAGTGTTTTTTTTTAATTATTGTTTTTTATTTTAAGCTATACAATTTAATAGGGGTATTTTGTATTTAACTTCGTTATAAAAAATTAGTTTTCTTTTTTAATTTATTTAATGCACATGAGTAAAAATTTGATAGAATTTGATTTTTAAAAAAATAAATCTTCAGTCATTTTTAATTATTAAAAAAATTTGGCTATTAGTTAAAACAAATTTTTTTTTAATTGAATAAAAAGTTAAGCAATGTTTTGACGTTTCTTAAAATTCTTTCAATACTTGTTTGTTTCATAATTTGTTAGACAGTATCATTTTTAAGCAAATAAACCTTAGTAGATTTTAATTTCTAAAAAAAAAATTATAACAATAATAAATAAATAAAAAACTAATTTATTTTTACATTCATTAAGTATAGAATTAGAGCATTAGTTAATGCAACTTTATTAATTTAAATAAATGAATTAAACAAGGTCTAACAATGCTTCAAAAGAGACGATTTCTTTCAACAAATAACTTAAAAAATGTTTTACTAAAGTGAACATTTCTTTAGTTTGGTTTTTACTTTAGTTTTTTCTTTCCTTTTAATTTTTAATGCATGTATGTAAAATATTTTATTAGTTTTATTATTATTTTTAAACCAATAAATCTTAAGTCATTTTTAACTTTAAAAAAAAATTTGCTTTTATTAAAATTAGCCAAGTTTATTTTTTAAAAAAATTAGCTTCGGTTTGTTTTTACTTACCACATTTTGTTTTGTAATAGATTTATTCCTTTTATTTATTTTTGATAAATTTAAAGACTTCTGAAAGATAATTTTTGAACATATGCTAAAGCGCGATACATCGCAATGTCTAACAGACAATGCATCACAATGTAAAATTTCTTACTACGCCCAGTCCTAATAAGCACCATAATAGAAATACCATAAATATGACACTAACATGAGAATCAAATTAGGAAACCAAGGAATCATTTTTATATAAAACTATTTTTTAAAAATATTTTTTTTAATTGATAAAATTAAGAATTTTGCCCATTTTGGGTTCATACACCATATTCACAATTTTGTTTCAACCAACAGATTATTCAAACGGAATATACAATTAATAATAAATGCACTTCAAATGATTTGAATAAAAAAAAAAAAAACTGAAAGCAATTTAACAAGTTGTTTCAATCTAACATGGAGAGAAAACATTTAAAAAAAAACTGTCAATTTGGTAGTTTAGAGATAGACAAGCATTTAAAAATAAATAAATTTCAATTTACTTTCCACATAAGGTAGGAAATCATTACAAAACTCTTTTCTAATAATATAAATAGATAAATTAATAATATAGTAATTACAATAATTGTTAATAATAATTATAATAGATAGCAAATGACACTTATTTTTTTCATGATATAAGCTTTACTATAATATGAGGTAGCATACTTGTAAGTTAAATAGATTTTGTGAAATAAATAATAGTGCAGCAGATCAAGCAGTAAAAAGAAATAAAATAGGAAGCTATACATTTGGAACAATATTTTTGATTTGTTATGAACCAATGATTTGGTATTTTCCATATCATCGGTGCGGGAATAAGGTCGTCAATGCAAGGTCATTGAGGCAAGTTTAAAAAAAAACCTTTTTCTTAGGTCCATTTTGCATAAATACAAATAAAATAGCCGAATTTATGTCAGCAAAATGGTAAAGAAAAGAAAATTTAAATATTAAAAGTCTACGTGTTAGTTTTCGTAAGCTCATAATTTTAAATAAGCACTGAAATCATTTTAGAATATTTTAATTGTTTATAGATTAACATAAATTTCACTAAAACAAAAAAAGTATTTTTAAATTGATTATAAAATAAATACAGTATGGGGACCCCTAATCTGGCATCCAGAAATCCCTCACTTATCAATTTTTTTTTTAAAGAAATTGAAAAGACAAAAAAAAAATATCAGTTATATTCTCTTTTATTAGGAATTTTATTCTGTGGAAGTAAGTAACATTATCTTATCTTTTAAAAAAATATAAAAAAGCATGAAAAAAAATAATCTGTTCCTAAAGCAGTTTAAAATAAAGTGAAAAGTAAATACATCTGCATTTCCAATGAACAAAATAAAGAAATGCAAGTTGGGAGAAACTGATCAATTAGTATCGACAGTTATGCAATTGCTTTACTGGTTTGTCCCTACATTTCCCACTCCTGTTTGACCATAAATTGGCCGCACCCTGTTGACATTGAAACTACCAAGTGGTGTACAAAATGAATTCCATCCCTTTTGCATTTGCTTTTTTTTATTAGTTATTAACTATTACTTTTTTTTGTTAATTGTTGACTTTTTTTATCGTTATTAGTTATGCTTGTTTTTTGTAATTATTCATTGTTAGTTTCTTAGCATTAATTACTTTTTTTGTAGTTTCGTGGTAGCTTTATTTTATGTGAAGTGAGCATCTTTTGTTAAAACAAAATGTCATATAAAAGTAAAAACGAGAACAATGAGCTTGTGCCGCTGAAGAAAAAACGATTATTTCTTCATCGGAGGATTCTGATTATTTCATCTTGAAGTATTTCTTCTTGATTATATTATATATACAATCGACTCGTGTTATAACGACCCTGTGATAGAACGACCAACCTGATATAAGGATCCTGTGAAGGAGTCCCAATTCACATCCATGAAAGATAACATTATTTTACTCTTGCTATAACGACCGTAAAAAAGGTCAACTCTTAATATAATGATCCTCTCTGAATTTGAACACCGCTCTTTTCTAACTTCCTATTGGAAAGTGGAGTTGAATGGTTGACCTTGAACAAGCACACCTCTGTTAAGTCCTGTTTCCTAGAATCCGAAGGTCTCACATGGCGTCAAGACAAAGCGATTTCAGTTGGCTAGTATGGTGGCGTGTAGACAACAAACTTAATCGAGCATTGAGGACGAGCTGTCGAATCGGGTGAGTTTGTTTACTCTTGCACCCCCTCCCATTGCAGACATCCCCACCTCTTTTCCTTTGCCTCTCCTTTTCAGTTTCATTTTGTTTTTAGCTGGAAAAGGTTTTTGCATTTGATTAAAGTGTGCTGTTCTTAATTTTGCAAGCTTGCATTTCAACACGCTGATTTGTCATTTGATAAAAATGCCACCTTTAGTAAACGTTGTGCTTTTTCTATTGATGTGAAAAGAAAAATTTTAGAGTCCATCGATGAGAAACTCATGCCTAAAACTAAAAAATTTGGAATACCTAAGAACACTCTGTTCACATTAGTGAAGAACAGAGAATCCATTTTAAACGCTGCACCAGAAAGAATGAGACTCAGAGATGGAAAATTCCCTCTTCTTGAGAAAGCCCTTTTAGACTGGATGAAAGGCATGAGCAGCAAGAACATTCCTCTGGATGGAAACGCTTTAAAAGAAAAGGCAACAGTTTTTTTTAAAAAAAACTATCCTATCCCAATGAATCCTTCAAAGCTTCCGATGGATGGCTTCAGAACTTTAAGCATCGGCATGAAATAGTATTCACAAAAATATGCGGGAAAAGCTCTTCAGTAAACAAAGATACCGTGCGTATATTCAAGGAAGAATCTTTCTAAAAAATTATGGAAAACTATAGTGAGGACGGTATTTTTAATGCAGATGAAACTGCACTTTTTTTATAAACTTTTACCTGATAGATCTTTAGTTTTTAAAGGTGAAACATGCAAAAGAAATACGCGGTCCAAACAAGGAATAACTGTTCTGCTTGGAGCGAATATGTCAAGTAATGAGAAATTACTATTGCTTGTAATTGGTAATTCGCAGTGTCCCCGCTGTCTAAAGGGTGTAAAATCCTTACCTGTAGCACATTGTGCCAACAAGAAGGTTTGGATGACGGGTTCGCTGTTCGAAGAATGGCTTTGGATCCTTGATAAAAAAAAATTGCATCAACAGAACAGAAAAATCTTGATAATTGTCAACAATTGCACTGCGCATTCAAAAGAAATTAAAAATTTGAAGGCGATAAAAGTGGAGTACCTTCCCCCAAATGCGACATCAGAGTTCCAACCAATGGATCAAGGTGTGATCCACAGCTTCAAAAGAATCTACAGGAAAATGTTGATTCGCAAAATTTTATTTCATATGGAAAACATGAAATTTGACGTTGATCTGCTGGTTGCTCTACGAACTGTAGAAACTGCTTGGAAAGAAGTTTCAGTAAACACCGTTGAGAACTCTTTCCGATCAGCAGGATTTTGTAGAAAGGAAAATCCGTGTGGCGAGGACATGGATCACTTAGATGACCTTGACCTAGACGATGAAATACTGAAGGAATTTTCCTCGTATGTAAATTTGAGTGCTGCTATGAACAACTTTGACGAATATGCGAAGGTCGACGATGATGTACAATGTACAGAGGAGTTAAGAGAGAAGGAGATTTTAAACTTATTGTTAAATAAAGATATGGGCGAGGCTTCATTCGACGAAGAAATTAGTGTTTTACCGAAGGAAAGGCCTTCAATTAAACAAGATGCAGAAGCAATAAACACAAAGGGATTTTTTTTAGTTTCACCTAAATTCAGATGACCATTTGGAGAAAATTAACAGTTTGGAAATAGCGCTTTTCCAGAGCTCAAAATTACGACTAACTTCAATTTCCAATTTTTTTACAAAAACTTAAAACATGTAACTTCAACAAATTAATGCACATCAAAAAATTAATGTCTTCATCTAATGAAGCCTCGTTTATGTTCCTCGGTTTACACTTCCTTATAATACTGCAGATTATGTACATAAAAAAAAAATTGTTATATATACTGCAAATTATGTACATCAAAAAATTCATTAGAAACTAGATTTTTTTTTTGTCATACTATGTTTTTTAATCTGTAGTTTAAAATAAAATTCTTAATTGTTAACAGTTGTAATTTAATTGTTAAAATGTCCGTAAGTTTTATTAATGTATGTATCCTATCCTTTTTTGGTTTATAACATGTATACCACAAATAGTATATGCATGCATTATGACGTTTAAAACCATTATGTGACCGATTTTCAAAGAAAAATTGCTCATTTTGCTATAGCAACCATTTGATATAACGACCAGATTGGGGCAGTCCGGATGGGGTCGTTATAACGCGAGTCAACTGTATTATTTTAATTAATGAAATTTCTTAAGATGGGACAGCTTTAAATTCACCCCATCATAATCTACAATCAAAACTTAGCTAAATTAAGTGGTTTTTCTGAAATTAACAGCATAATTGAATTATCGTAATATATGGGTGCCGTATTGGAATTCTGAAATTCAAAAGAAGAAAATTTCAAAACAATGGATGTAACATACCTTCAGAATTTGAAATTGTGCTGGCAACTGTTTCTGAAATAGTGCTACTTTTACTGGTGAAGGAATTGAGAGCATTTTCTGTTGAGTTCAGGAACGCGTGTTTAGCATTTTCAGTGGCATTCAGTACAGTTTCTTTAGCATTTTCTGGGGTGCTAATGACAGTTTCTTTTGCATTCACAATTGTTTCTTTTGCTGTCACAACAGAAGAGGAAATTTTGGTGACACTTTCCTGCACAACTTTAGAAGACTCAACCTTTTCCAGTACTGTAGTCACACCTTCACTCACTGTACTCCTATAAAACAATAAAATAACAATGTATTAGGTTTTTTATAAACCATTCAAAAAACTTTTATTTTTTCAAGATTTTCAAAAAAAAAGAGGTGTCAACACTTGATGTTATTTTGATTTGGTTATTTTAACCAACTTTATCTTTAGATATTCAAACAAACAATAAAAGCAGGAAAAAGTAATAAAAAGCAATAAAATAAATGTGTTTTTGCCAGACAGTACTTGTTCAGACAACAGAAAGGTTCCTGTGTGTTCGTAGGCTGTGTGTCCCCTGAAGAAGAGCTGTCTTGCAAACACACATTAATTTTATTGCTTTTTAATACTTTTTCCTGCTTTTATTGTTTGTTTGAATATCTAAATTAAAATAAAGCAAATTTGGTTTTAGCTGCTTTAGGCACATTTTGATTTACTTCTTTTGTTTTGGTAAATTGGATTCATTTTCTGATTAGATTAACTTTATTTACTTTTCTTATGTCTTACACGTGTACTTATAAGTCATTATTAAGTTTGTCATTTATTTTTACAATTCAATTTTTCTCATTTGATTTTCTGTCAGTTTTTGATTTCCCCACTCTGACATCCCTTACAATTTCTGCTTTTCTCCCTTTATATATAAAACAAAATTGGATTTTCTATTTTGATTTGAAATGTTACTTATTTTGTCTTTTTCTGAATTAGTTTCATTCTTTGATTAAACTATCAAAAAACTAATATTTTTTTTATTTTTTTTAAAAAACCTATAAAAAAATATTTTTATTTGTTTTTACATATATTTGTTAGTTATTTCACATAAATGTTTCATTTAAACCAGAGTTGCACAATTTTTCTATTTTTGATAGGGGGACACAAAAACTTAAAATAACAACAAAAATGGCACATAGCATGCAGGGGCCAAGATGAATAGGGTAAAGTTGCAAGGTTTTTCAAAATCCAGACTTAATTGCATGTGAGCAAGTAGTTAAGAGTACAGTTTGTAAAAAATTATATTTCTCTGCCTGAACTCGTGATTGAACGAAATGATTACAAGTTCAAACTAGCACAGCACAAGTAAATAAAAAATTATTTAGTGTGGCACATTTTTTTGTACACTGCACATATACATGCAGTGTATGTATAAATTTGTAGCTTAAAACATCTGCACTAATTAGCATATTTCAGGTTAGGTCCTTGAACCCAGAATCATTAGAACAAAACTTATTGAGGGTATTCAGTTTTTTGTGCGCCTCCTTCATAAAACACAGAAACAAAGCAGACTGAGTAGACTTCTTTTCTTATTTGAACCATTTTTCAGGAAAAGTATTAATCTGCTTAAACTATTGTGAACATATTTAATTCAACTATTTATTGACATAGAAAAAATACGTACATGACTTAATACAGGATTCATATTTAAAATCTCACAAAAACTTTCCTCATTTTCCATAGGAAAATATAATATTAAATCTCACCAATAAAAACAAGAAAAAGGCATCAGTGTTAATACAATATCAATCAGTATAATTCTTACATACTATCTGGTTGTGTTATACAATATTATAGTTTATCGACATGTTAATATGTAAACATCATATATTTTAAGATTTTCAAATAGACAATTACCACCTACAATCTTAAATTATTATTACTAAATTAGTAGTAGATTTAAGAAAAAAAATTCAAAATTGCCGTTAATATATTTTATAAAAGCCTGATAACATAAAATTGCTGTATGAACAAAAAATGACATGATGACAATTTAGTGTCCTAAAATGAAAATTTTTTTGTTAAGATTTATTTTGAAGAAAAAAAAATGGAAAAAAAAGCAACTCAAAAGGCTATGAAAAGACTTTTGTACCGGTACAAAAATATATTATAGACTAAAAATGTAAAGGGACACACAGAAAAGCATCAAATGAAGGAAGAAAGTCATCAACATTTTAGAAATAAGATGTCTTTTACAGGATGTAAAAAACAAGAACATTTTAAAAAACATTAAGAAAAAACTATTTTCAGGGCTTCAAAACCAGTTTATGAAAATTGTTTTGAGTATGAATTCAAACCTCATAATATTTTTTTTCTTTTTTTAATGTAGCTACAAGCAAATCTTTAAATTTAACTAAAACAATAAAATACATCCTTATTCAACAGAATGGACAAATAATCTTATACCGCTTGGGAATTGGATAAAAAAAAGTAAAAAATCAGTCTTACGTTAGATGATCCTTGACACTATCAACAGTTATGTCTAGTTCACCTTTGCTTTCATCCTGTGATGTGTTGTTCACTTCAATTTTGCTATCAGACTCTTCCTCTTTCAATCTGGATGATGAGACAACTATTATTTCAGATACACAATAAAAAAAACAAATACCCCAGTCAAAAAATACCACAAAACTGTTTTTGTTATTTTTTTAAAAATTGAAATGAACTTCAATTAAAAAAATTTAATTAGGCAGGGTTGGAAAATTTTTGACAATTGACAGTTTTATCTTGTTTTAACCGTCATGTCCAAAAAAAAAAAAATATTGGCATTGTTCTTGACAGTTGTTAAAAATTATGCAATTTTGAATCATGTAAAACGAATGGCGTTTTCATACGCTACGGACTGACAACATGCTGAAATAGATTGTGGGTGAATTCAATGTGAAAATGTTGAATGGACAATGTGAACAGTGTCTTTTTCATAATTCGAAGCAAAAATCATAGTAAAGGAAAAATCTCATTTTGAAAAAGGAAAAATTAAGCACTTTCTATAAACATTTAATGTAAAAAGCACCTTTAAGGGCTTTTAAAAAACAAAAACAGAAAATAAGCACTTTTAAGAGCTTTCAAAAAACAAATTGAAAATAAGCACCTTTAAGCACCTTCTTTAAAAACGCTACACACCCTGTCTTATTGAACAATAAATCAAACACTTCAAAAACTTATAAAATTTCATTGTTTATAAAACAATTGAGTAAAACAAAATGGAAATAGGTAAAGCAATGAAAGCTTAATAAGGCAATGAAAGCAGAAAACACACACCACCCTGAAGAAATCTGTTAAACAAGTTTAAAAGATTTCATCTATAAAATTTAAGGATGGAATTCAATCTTATCCAGACTTTCATGAATATCCTTGAACTTTGTGATTTGTGTCATTTTTTTTTTCTTCTTACACATACATTTTACAAAAAATTAATACTTGCCATTAGAATTAAAGATTTTTTTAAAAAAATAACAAGACATATTTTTTTCTTGAAACATGGCTTTGAATTACTTTAATTCATTTTCCTGATTATTCGGGTTTTTCTTTTAAATTTCCAAATTAGTAAACTCCCAGACCTTTTTTTCATGCTGTGGTGTTTGTTTCCTTGTTCTTCATATTTGTGAAAAATGTATATAAATTTTTTGTCATCAAATAAATTGATTTTTGAAAATAACCACGGTATCGTAATGAAATAAAATATAGTCAGCCAAAACTTTTAAAAATACATTTAGTACTAAAATTCCCTTATAGGAAAAGTTTTCTAAATGGAATTTATTATGAGCCTGAACTAGTCAGCGAACTCTTCATTTTGAACCACATTTATAATCAACACAGATATAGGAAACTCGGTTGTAAAAAGGGCATATCACTTGAGAAGAAATATTTTTTTAAAAAAAATAATAAATAAAAACACTTTGAAATAAAAATGCATTTTGCAATTATCTGAAAACAAAACCACTTGAAACTTATAAAAATCAAATGCAACTATCAAATAATCAAAAGGCACCAGCCTTTCAACTTAAAATAGTAAATAATAACAAACTACGTAACTAGAATAAAAATAAAAAAAATTTAAATTTTTAATATGTGGAAGTGCTAACTCAATGTTTGAAATGCTATAAATTTTTCTCAGAGGGAATTTTCCTTAACCAAAACACATTCAAAACAAATAGTTTATTATTTGAAAATTAAAGTAATATAACAAAGTAAGTAACAGTAAAAAAAAAAATGAAATTGATTTTTCCATTGAAAACTTGCTATAATTTTAAACTTGATAAAATGGGCAAAATTTCAAGTGTACATTATTCTTTCTTTTTTAAATCGAAAGCCAAACTGATAATGTTTTTTCTTATTACACTGAGGAATAATTAAGTTCATTAATTGATATAAAATTGAATTTGTGTAATCCGCCCCTAAAAATAAAATAACGCTGCCCACCCTTGAAAAAGGTATTGCAAACTTAGCCTAAAAAATAATTTGGAAAGAAAAAAAAGTATCTAATTAAATTTATTATTTATGGGAATCCTTGAGACACTTCACTTGATCTTTCAATTAGGGTTGGGGAAAAAAAGTTGTTCTTGGATAAAAAAAAAAGTATTCAGATGATTATTTTCTAAACATTTTAAAAATTGTTTTGTTTAGGGTGAGAAAAAAAAAGCTATTTCAAAAATCATTTATTTTGAAAATATAGAAACAATTTAGAGTTTTGAATACTTTTATTTTGCAAGTACAGAACCAAATGTCAAAAAAGGTCCCTCCAAGCCTACACAACTGTTTTAATAAAACCAAGAACATTTTAGCATTGACTGTTGCATTTTAATATTTCACTTGCTTTCGATTCACTTTACACTATTCCAGATTCTTATTTAATTAAAATATAGGGAGAAAAATAATGCACAAAAATATTTAAAATGTTTTACTGTATATACTAGAAAAGTAAAAATTTCAATACACATAATTTCTCATAGTACTATCAGTTGCTAAAAATAATGAACTTAACTATATTAAACTTCACTAAATACTCTTACAAGATTATGCAATAAAAAAACTGAATATCTTAAATAACTTTTGATCCAATGATTTTAATGAATTAGCAATCAAAATTATTTGAGGGATTAATCTGAAATAGGCTAATCAATTAGTAGATTTTTCTTTTCTTTTTAACCCACAAAATAGGAGGGGCATAAACTGGTCCCAAAATTTTAACACTAAAGCATACCAACACTTAATATACACCTATTTCTACCATAGCCGGTCAAATGACCGTATGTTTCTTGATTGAATGTATGAAATATGGATGTTAGGAAGGTCTTAACAAATTGTATATTGCTAATTTTCATGTATTACAAACACAGAGAATTCATGGCTCAAATGCATTTTTTTCATACACAGGGTGTGTCTATTATACATTTTCGTCAAACATATTTCTTCTAATTATTATTTCTATAATTCTTACAATAATTATTATTTCTAAGAATTTGTGCTGTTTTGACATTTTTCTGGATAAAAACTAACAGAATTGAAGTGAAGCTATCAAAATAAAATAAAAGTTACTTGCCAAAACATTTAGTTTCCGACACAAAAATGACATTCTAAAATTTTAGCTGCTTTCTTGAAATTTGAATTCACAGTTATTCAGATTGAACTCACTACACAACAGTCTTTGCAGAAATGTGCAACTCATCGAATGCAGTACCTCGAAAACGCATTACATCGTCATTTCTGATCAGACAACCTTATAAAGCAATACATTGTTCTCCCGGTCAAATGACTAGTTGTGGTAGAAGTCTACAAGTGTTATTCGAAAGTAACAAAATACAAAACAAAAAAAGATTTATAGAATATGAAGTGTATATAAATGTCAGAAAAAGTCATGAAGCGCATTTTTGAGTTCTTAAACGGTAAGGGTATGTTTAGTGTTAATCAAGTTTTATTCATATCCACATCAGATTCTTACTGTATAGAATCTACAGCAGCAGTAACAGCATCCACTGCTTTTTCTTGTTGTTGCTCATCTGTTTCTGTTGTGGACTCTTCTTCCATCACTTCTTTCTCTTCTGATAGAATGAGGAGAGGCCTGCATCCCTCAGGCAGATCCACTTTACATTTTGCCTGCAAAATATCACTTGCAGAGAGTGTGAATCGCTGGAACTCACAGGGGGAATGAAGGTAGAAGCCTTGACCTGTCTTTGTGAAAACTACACTGGAAATGCCACTACAAATAAAAGAAAGTTATAAAAACAAAGTGAATAAGTAGTATAAATAAATAAGTGTGGGGAGAGTCTGAAAAGGTACCCCACCATAGAGTCGAGTCTTATATACTAGTGAATTGGAATTTTATTTTTGCTACAGTACTCCCCCCACCAGAATTATATCTGTGATGGAATTAGACGATTTGCGAGAAGCCGGGAGAACGCCACTAGCAGTGGAGAGGTTTTGTGTGATCGAGTAGCGACAGGAGTCACAAGTAGCTGTTCAGTGTGACTGCAACATAATCCTGTTGCTCCATCAAAGTTCACATCTCGTCCATAGAATCGAGTAAACATGTCTTATATACTGATGAATTGTATTTTTGTAGTGGTAGACACACTACACAAAGTTTTCACACTAAGGCTATTTAACTCCTTTAAGACAATGACAACAGACACAATTCTCCCTACAGTATCATACATGAAATATATAACACCTTTTCTGACTTACACAGGCATTACCTCAATTCAGTACTCTTGTGTTAGCACCTCTAAAAATTCCTTAGTACGCATATTCTTAGAGGAAAGAGCTTTTTTCAGCCATTCCTGAACAAGTTCAAGTTATACGGCTGTGTTGAACATTTTGTCAAAGTACACTGATAAAAAAGGTCCTTAATTGAAGTATTTTTCATTATATTCAATTTTCATTTCAACAAAGTTTTTCTTTAATAAAAATAAATGAAATTTAATTCAAAATTCTTCAATCAGAAAACAAGGTCTGGTAACATGGATACATATTTTTTAAAAAAAGCATCTAACTTCTCCTTTTAAATTCAAATAATTTATTTTCAGAGATATTTACTGGGATTGTAGCAAGCATTTTTATTTCGGTTTTAGAAATTGATAAAAATAATTTAATGTTTACCACTTATAAAGTATGATAGTTTAAGCTGATGAACTTTCTTCTAATATCATTATAAATTGGTGAATATTTTTAATTTTAGTTCTTATTGATAAAGGGATACATAAAATTTTCAAAATTATATTTATTATGCTTTCTCAGGTAGTGTAAAGTGGGCATATTGTTATACGATGGGGTTATTTTTACTTTTGTTAGTTTTAGCAGAAATCTAATGCTCTACATCAGGAGTTGCCACAATTAAAATGGCGGTCCGCAACTTAGTCAAAATTTTATATAGGACTGCATTAAATATTACTCTCAGATTTTTATCAAGTTGTTAGTATTGAATTACAAATAATAATAAATATTTTCTTGGGTGTAAAACCTGAAATATAAATATTTTAGCACTGCTGGTATGTTAAACTTAGAGGTTGGGCAGCTCCAAAGAGCATCAACCAGAGGTCTATTGTACCCAAACCCTAAATCATGATTAGCATGAAAGCCTTATAGCTGAAATAAAATTCAGCACTTACAGGAACATCCTGCAGTTCCCAGGTTTTAATCTTTGAGCAGAATAGACCTTACAAAGTATATGTCGTGATGTCTCTTCTTCAAGATGACAACCTCGACAAAAATAATTGGATTCAATTCCCATTATACACCCTCAAATATAGTCTACCCTTTTTTGCCAGTAGAAGTAGTTATTTTTTTAAACTTAAATTAGTTTAGTTCTTTTTGTATTAAAATGGCTAGGTCTACAAAAGCTTTTAGGAAAAGGCGTTTACTATGAAAGAAAGACTGTTCCTGAAAATACAGGTAATAGTGCAAATGTGTCAGCTAAAGAGAAGAAAATACCAGACTTCAATGCATCTCTTCTTCAATTTCAATACATACAAATAAATTTCAATACATTGAAAGCAAAAGTATATCATAGAAGCATGTTTAAGTAATGACATTCCTAATTTTTTATAGTAAAATATTTTTATTGATTGTAATTTTTTGGTACTGCATTTTTAAAGTAATATATAAAATTATTTTACAAGAATTTATATAACATAAAATTTTTTTTATTTTTACTAGTGTTTTTCTTTTTTCAAATGTTTTACAAAATACGAATCGTAAAATTGATGTTTATCTTACTCTGTAGTTAATAATTAAAAGATTAATAATAATTGAAAGAATAATTTAGTACTAGAACTTATATTAAACATATTCATGACCATGTTATAATAGATTACATCCTTTAATGAATTATTAATGATACCTAGTGTGAAACTTGAAATTTTAACATTGTCAACGTAATGTTAAGCATACTCGATATAATGCAAATGAAGCTTTTTTGGATAAAATTAAGGAAGAAAATAAAAACAAGAAAACTGAAAATAAATAAATTGTATAAATGAAAAAATGTATTAGTTTTGTACTTAGTGCCAGAGTATTTTAGTAATAAATTATTTTCACTTTAAATTGTCTTTTTCTCAAAATTTGTTTTTTTTCTGTGTGTACCTTTTTCTTAAAAACTACTGAAGATAAATTCCCAAAATTTTTACAGCTTATTATTAAGGACCTAATACATATACTGGGGTGAAATTTTTGTGATAACTCTTGAAAAATATTGTGTAACTGTTGAAAACGTACTGCAAATTGACATTTTTACAGTAGTACTCAGCTTTTATTTATTTTTTTTAAATATCGATGTGTATGGATACACTTTTCACCTCAGTATGTATAAGTGTTCATATAATCACCATAAAAAATTTCAAAGCTTTATGTTTGATAGTTTCTCAGAAAAAAGTTTGGCATTTTAACATTATCGGTATAGGGGGTACTCCTTAAAAAAAAAAGAACCATAATAGCAAAACGGTACAGCTCAGTGAGCATATATTAAGAGAGTTTTCACTCAAGCTTTCAAATAGCAACTTTTTTTCATGGAAACAATTTCTTTAAAATAATTAAATTGAAAAAGAATGCTATTAAATCGTAAAAACACCTTAATCACTATGGATATTCATGCTGTCATTTATATTTTAGATAAACCTCTTGCTTTTTGATGAAATTTTGCAGAGTTCAAAATATATATTTGATAATATATAATTAACTCTAATTTAGTAATACAAAAAGAGAGAAAAATATTTTTTTAAATATTGAAAATAAAAAAACATTTAAGCTATACATAAGCTTTTTTAGAGAAATATACAGTGAAAAGAGCGTAAGAATTCATAAAATATCTACAATGCACACATCAGTTGGTGGATACCAGGCAAGAACAGCTAAAAGTCTGAATGCAGTTGTAATTCTGCACATGCATTGTAAGTAGCATTTTGCAATTAAAAAGTGAAAGAAAAGCCTAACATATTTCATATCAACTTTAGATGCATGGGACTAATTATTCAACCAATTAACTAGAAAGGAACTCATTTTAAAAGTGTTTTGTGCAGCCTGAAAGGTTTATAAATATAGGATTAACCTTTGGATATGAACAGTGTTTAAGTTGTGGACATTATTTATGAGAAAATTCACTTTGTATCACTATATTTAACTAAAAATCTTTTGGCTGACATACTAATTTCAATAGAAATATACCACTTATATTCATTAAATCTATGCCTTTCAATATCACTTTCGCACCTGGTTCCCATCAAACACATCATCCCCATGGCAGAATGTTACAGAGTTCTTGCAGAAGGATTCTTCCTTTGGGAAAGAAAAATGTTTGCTTTTCTGCAGAAATTTTTAAACGATTTCATCTTTTCTTCAGAATTATATTCAAAAGATGCCTTTCTCGCGCAGCAGGGTGGTAAAAAAAAAAAAATTGTGATTTTCTTTTCTTTTATTTTTCTTTTCCGTAAAAATTTTCAATCTCTTTTTTCCTGCAGTGAAGATACTACTGATTTTCACATAGCTTTTAAAATCAAACATTATTTATCGCTACAACAGAGTCTGGAAATGAGAACCCGCATTTAATAACCCCTTCTCGAGAGTTCGATGCGAACAATAACGTCGTCAATCTTTTTTCCATATTTCCTGCTACAGATTTCACAATTTTTTTTAAAAAATGCAAGGATGAATTACAAAATGCAAAAAATGAAATAAGTGTTATCTTTTTACCAAATGCGAGAATATCACCCGTAACATTAGATTAAAAAAATATTACATATTCCAAGTAAAAAAAAAAGTTTTTTTATTTGGTTCAATTTTTTGTTTATTTAAATAATTAAGTTTAACTCCTTTTTTTTTTGGAGTTAACACTTCTATTACTTTAAATTAGTAACATATATATTTGTTAGTTTTAAATATCTTGCTGAAAGATATTAATATTAGAGAGGTATATTGCGGAAAGCCTGAAAAAAACTCTGCCACAGGGGTATCATCTATCATAAGAAGTAATTCTAGAACCAAGATTGTGAGAGATAATTACTTAATGTCTTCTCTTTTTATACAGTTGTGTGCTTGCTGTCTTTTTAAGTCTGGAACTGTGAAGATGCTAACTTCTCCCTGATTGGATAAACAAGTCATGCAATACTCACTGTAGTTCTCATCTGTAAAATACATGTCAAATCAATTGGTATAAATTAATTATAATTCCTGGCCAAATTATTAGACGCACTATAAGATTCCATGTAAAATCTTAATTATCAGGGGGTACAATACAGCTTTAGTGGTTTTACGTGGTTTGCACTTGATTGTGTTTGTCAATTAATTGGTTAAAATAGACAATATATAGTATAAATTTGGCAATTTGATATATTAGATATTATATAAATATAGAATAATTATCCTATCAAGCATTATATTAGTATATTATAATTAGATCAAATTATTCGACCCACTGTAGTTTTTTAATAATGACATGTTTTTCGCGTGTTTATAGGCAATACTTTTATATTTAAATATACATGTAAAGGGTTTTATATATTTTCTTATATACTTCCTATTTGTATTTATTTTTAACGTATTGCATTACAATGCTAACTAATTGATACACAAGCGTCTCTTAAAAACAATAAAGTATCACCTGATAATAAAGATTTTACATATAAATGTAAGTATAAAATACAAAAAGTGTGCTCACACTAAATTCTTCACCCTATTTTCTAAATGGCTTCGCGGAGGCCATTGTTTCAAAATATGCCATAGACGATTGAGCTATGTCAAATATTTTAAAGACAACACCAGATGCTTATCAAAAATGTTGTCTATAGCACGTTCTGCAGTACTTAATTATTCTTTATACCAGGTTATCCGAAAGATGGACGTGATCATGCTAGCAAACTACATCACCAAATTATTATTCCTGAGGTTATCTGAAACCATGCGTTCATTTTGTTTATGCAGGGATAAAATTGGATAAAAGGCAAAAAAGCTGAATTTCCATGTGAGTAAATCTTACTTATGTGCCATCATTTAATAATGAATTCCAGACAATTTAAGATAATAAATAACTATGTGTTGATATAAAATTAATTGTTTTCTAGATTAATATATGAATGATTACATCGACACTTAACATTTAGTAAAAAGTAAAATTACCGATTGAAAAAATAAAGTTAGAAATTATATTTTTCTTCCGTTCACACAAAGGAAACAATTATTTATTGAGAATCTGCCTAGTTTAACACATTAAACTACTGAGAACATACTTTAACATTCCATTTATTTTAATAAATACTATTAAGTGATATATAGCAAAAATATCAGTAACACAATTTTTTTAATTATTTAGAAAAGAAACTTTTACAATTGGAATCACTACGTTCTTATTATAATCCGATCTAGCTAAAGCCCTGTGAAAATATCAGTAATTGTGAAGTAGAAACATTTAGTAACTCCCTAACATACAAAAATTGCTATTTTAGTTCGAAAAATTACATGATAATAAGCAACTGTTTAGATATTTATCTCTCAATTTATAAGAATTTTCCATTTTATAGGATAAATAACAGCAACATTATTTTTTAAATTATTTACAAAAGGAAATAAGCTTCAACAAATGAAACACACAAATTAAACTAATTATGCTGTTTAGCTGCAATTTTTTGAAACAATCCTATCCTATTCACAACAATGTTCTGAAAAAAAAGAATATTTTTCCGAACAAGACTTTCGATAATAATTTTTATTTGAATTATTTAATATTCCATCAATTTAATTTATTTGACAAAATAAAAATACGCGTTATAGCCGGGAAAAAATTACAGAAAAAATGCATTTTTTCCCATAAAAAGATTAGTTAAGTATTAAAAAGTAGTAAACAAAATTCTAAGACAAAAATTATGAAAAATAAATAAATTATTTTGTATAAATTACTGATACAATATTTGTAAAAATGTGACGTAAAGTTTATTTCGGCAATTAATGAAGAATCTTGTACTGAAATTCATAAAGTAATATAAAAAATAATACATATATATAAAATAATTTATAAATATAAAAAATAACGATAAAACGAGCTATGAAACAAAAATTAGATACTGAGGAAAAATGTGCATGGCAGGAAACAGGTTTGTCGTCGCATGCTGTGTGAATGTACTTGCAACAGACGCACTGCAATAGAGGAGAAAAATCGTGTTTCGCATTACTGTTGCATTCGGTCTGTAAACACCTTTACTTAATTTTCGTGATATGACTGACATGGTATTTGGTGCAGTTTTAATGGGTACCAAATATACCCTTAAATAGATAAAAAATATTTTGGGAGTTAATTTGATGCCAATTTTTATTTATTTTTTTCACAGCCCCTCCAAGATACAGGAGCTTGTTTGTGAATCACGAGTTTTCAGATAGTCTACATGGGATGAAATACGCTTAATATAATATAAAGCCACCAAAAATAACTATAATAAAATCTTTTGTGTGCATCAGAATTGGAGTATACCGTAAGCTCTAAAAAGATTCAACCTAAATTAACCTAATTAATAAAACCTATTTTTGTTTTTAAAATTCAGAAACATGGAATAAATGCAAGTTTTTCATTAGCTTTGCTTTCAATTTGCCTGTTACAGATCTGTGGTGCTGTTACCAGAGAGAGTTTGAAATAATCGACAATGGAGGCATACTAGATACAGCAATTGTACACTTTGGCTATCGGACATTGTGGTTTATCGAACGGACCAAATGTTTCACTATTTTCGAAAATCACAAAAATACAATTTTATTATTAAACAACGTAACTTTTTAATAAAGAAAATTCTAAATTTTTTGAAAAAAATGGGTATTTTCAAAAATTTAGCTGAATTTTGGAAGATCAGAAAAAAGCAGAAATCCGATAAAAGGTGGAAAATTCTCATGCCTTTAAAACAAAAATCAATTTTTTGTTGACTGATTTAAAACAGTAATTTACATTAAAACATCTTCAAACCAATAAGAATTATTAATGAGATTAATTATTATAAGTTATTACCCAGACCAAAAAAAAAAAGAAAAAAAAAATGCTTAAATAGAAGAATCATACAAACCACTTTTGCTGACAAACTTGATCATAGCAACTTTTCGCACTCTTGCTCCCTCATGCGCAGTCAATTTGAATTTACAGTAGGGTTTCAAGCTTGGGAGAGTAAAAACCTTAAAATATATATACATAAACCTTTCAGATGTTAATCTCAAACTAGAAAACATTTTTCAGAAATTTGATTTTTGGTTTGAAAAAAAGGTGAAAGAAGTGGAAAAAAATAAATAAAGTGCGAGAACTATGCTTTGAGGATTTAGTTGCACACTTTTATTTGGTATTTATAGTTAAATTTTAGTCTTGTATACAGTATAAGAGTTTCATTTATAGCTGTTGAGGATTGTCCTAACGAACTAATATCGAAACGTACGCTCAAGAACTCTTTGTCTGTGTAGAGACTAGAATTTGTACAGAGCTTACTGATTTTTTCATCTATAAATAGCTTTCATTTTTATTTTATTATGATAGACTGATAAAATAGAACAAAAACATGGTAAGATTCCCTGCATTGAAATAAATTTTGAATTTTAGAAGTCTTAATTTGGTATTGATATAATGGCTTTGTAAAAATAAGACTAATTTGATCAAATAACAGTTTTAAAAAAATATATTAATTTGGAGACTTACTTCAACTTCAATACATTAAATTTTACCTTATTTTAACAAAAAAACTGCTTGCTATTAAATTTCAAATAAGCAAATTTTCAAATTATTTTATTTTCAGTCCCTTTTTCATATTATGTTCTCTTCCAGTTTTGAAGACAGTCATTTCTGATTTTAAATTTTGTAGTTCTATCCCAGCTTTCATCTCTTAAGGAAGCACAAGTATACATTTAGTTTTTAATATCTACAACAGTGATTCTCAACTTTTTTGTCGCTTTTAACGATTTTGAAATTTGACGGCACACAAAGAAAAAAAGTTTTAAAGATGGTTACTTACCTATAATACACTGCGTAAAATAGTTTATAATAATAATTTTGAATGTGAAATAAAATAACTTTTACTGCAAATAAACAGTAAGTTTATAAAGTGATTAATTACAAGATAACTTATTTATTTTTTTGCTGTTTATTAATTGTTAGCTTGCTTTTTTACAGTTATTAATTGTTAGTTTTTTTACATTAATTGTTGTTGTTGTTTTTTTATCCCTTGTCAATTTGTTTTTTTTTTCTCTGATTATTAGCTTGTTTTTTTTAATTAATTATCCTTTAATAATTTGTTTTTATAACTATTGACTGCATTGCTGATTTTAATTATTAACTCTTATTTCCTTTTGTAAGAAAATATTTAGCTTGCTTTCTTTTATTAATTATTAATTTAAGCAGTCATTAAATTTCAAACTTAGTTTGACATTATAAGATCATCCAAGACAAGAATATTGCCCTCAAGCAGGGTGCGTAGCCAAATCTTTGAATCAAAAATAAGCACTTTTTAAAAACTTTTCAAGCACTTTACAAAAATTTTCAAGCACTCAAAAAATTCATATTCAATCAGTGATATCATTGAAAAACAAAAACTCTTTGCAAACAGTTTTAGCGTTAAAAAAAACCCAAAAAGAAACAGACGTAAATCGAAACAATCAGTACTTTCCCACATCATCGAGTGAATTCAACTTGATCCTGAACTCAGAACAAAAGTACCCGTACCCCCTAAGTCAAAAAAGTGTTAGAAGTAAAATAAAATAAACAATAATAAAATTAAAATAAATTAAAAAGAAAAACATTTCATAAGGATCTGATATTCTCCATCCGAATTGGAGCACTCGGGTTTCGGTTTCAAGTCTGCGCGCATGCGCAAGTCATAACGTGGGTACGACATGAAGTCCGCGTGAATGATTACGTAGCAAACACCCCATTTTTCGTGAAATGCATGGGACCCACCAGATATCACTGAAGGGGGAAAATATTATTTGGGAAAAAAAAGCACTTTTTAAAAACGCCAGCTGAAAAATGCACCTTTAAAAGCTTTTAGAAACGAAATCCCCAAAAAAGCACCTTTAAGTACTTTTTACAAACGCTACGCACCCTGTCAAGGTAGTTCACACAATTTAAATATGGTGGGGAAATTATAAAAAGCATATATATAAAATTATATATAAATACTTCTCTTTAATTTAAACTTTACTCTAAATAAAATAAAAGCATTATAATTTTTACTTCATCATTTTATTTATATTAGTTGTTGAACAGCCGACCCAAATTTTGGGTTTAAGACTTTTAATGTTCAACTTGTAGCCTTGTAATTTTGAATCAATCCAGAAGACAAGAAAACTCCTGGGTTAGTAACCCCCAGAGGTATTGATTTGTTATGGGAACACGGAGAACTACTTTGCGACTCGACAGATTGTAACCTGCATCAGTCGTCATTTACTACACGGGAAGTCTTCGGCCGACCTGGAATCGAGCCTCTCGGTGCTTGGAACACTAAGAATTTGGCGGCACACAAGAGTGCCGCAGCACAGTGGTTGAGAATAATTGATCTATAGGCTCTGTGCCTCAACATTTTTCCAAATTTCGGAGACCAGTTCCATCAAATATTAAATTATAAGCAACAGTCATTTCCACAATACTTTGAAACACTGCAGCTTTTCTCAATTTTTCCATTTTATTGGACTTTTTATGACCCTTTTACTTTGTGAACTATCACGCTAAAAAATTTCAAAGCCCTTTAATAACTTTTCAGGCAAATTCAATTTCAAATATTCCAGGTTTAAAATAATGTGGATGGTGCATAATTGAAAATATTTTAGTCTCGCACTAATTTAACTAAAAACCTTTGGGCTGATATTCAATAAAAATAGAATTTTACCATTTGTATCCCTTCAATGGCTGATCAATATCATTTTCACAACTGGTTTCCATCAACATAAAATATCCTCAGTAATAGACATAACGTGGGTCCCCTTGCCAACAGGGGGAGGTTCTTCCAAATTTCTTCTGTATTGAGCTCAAAATTACAAGGGTAGGGAGTTTAACATTGGTAATCACAAACTCAAAATTGGGTTAACAGATCATTGACAGTTATAAATGAATATTCATGGCTCTTTTCTAAAGTATGTTAAAATGTATTTATAAATGTTTGAAGTACTTTCAATGCCAATTTACAAATTTTGCTGTAAAGTTTAAGGTACAAAATATATTTTAAAAAATGTCCTCTAATTTTAATTACATATTACTATCTTCTCATACCTGCCAACATAGGAGAAAAAAAATAACGGAGATTTTACTAACGAGTAAAGTTTTGTTACTCTATACACAATCACGTAACTCAAAAAAGAGAAATTCAAAATTTGAAATATAAGCACTTTCATTTAGTGAAGTAAAAAATATGTATATCAATCTTAATCTAAAGAAGTCTTTTTTAAGTCTTTTAGAAGTCTTTTTTTAAACCATTATTTATAATTACTTAGACTATTTTATTTTATAACTGTTGTCGAACGGCCGGTCGTTTTAAACCCAATCCAGAAGACAAGGGAACTCTTGAACCAAGTATTGGGAGAAAGTTTGCCATCCTTGAGGACTTTTTGATGGAACTAACCCACATTCGAGAGGAAAATCACGAATACCTCCCACAGTAAGCCCGATGGCAAGGGGACTCTAATCCAAGTTCCGCCTACTACTGAGGATATTCTACGTCAGCACAGTAGTCGGTGCAAGCCGGATTCGCATTGACCCGTCATCTCTAGGATTCAAACCCGGTTCACTTCATTTAAAGGCAAAAGCTCTGTCCCCCGAGCTGTCACGGATCAACCGAAACTATCGACGTACTGGCTGGCGATAGCAACATTTATTGAAGAAATTAGATAAATATTTTTGCCATCAGTTTTATATAAACAAAAATATTTTTTTTTTAAATTTCTTCGATACAATAGGGAGAAAATATACAGGAGAAAGGGAGGTTTTTACCTTAAATTGTTCTTCTGAGCAAATGATGACTCTGTGGGTTCCACTGAAGTCTGGTGACTTGGCTCTCTTGTTTTCTACCTCATAAGGTTCAGGTAGAGGATGACCCATGCCATCCAGTATTTGGATTGCAATGACAGGAGCTCTATGTTTCAGCTGAATCTCTTTGCCTTAAAAAAATTTTTTTTTAATCAGTGACTGGGGGGATTGTGACAAAAGAAAAAACTCAATTTTAAGTGCAGAAATACATGTTTCGTATTCATCAAAAAAATTTTCAATAAGATATATAAATAAATTACCCACCAATGATGAATCTTTATAGTAACTAATCTTAGTCCTTACAGGAATCATTACGAAAATTGATGTTTCAACCCTATGAATATGACTCGGGATATAAGCAGATTCCGGTGCCGTTTTAAATATTCAAAATGGCGAAAATACGTCAAATCAAAAGAATTACTTTTTATAAATTGTATTAAAAAGAAACTAAGACTAAACAAAATTACCTTATATATTTTTTAAAATAAATATATTATATTGCATAAAGTGTGCATTTCGTTTTTCTTTCAATAAATAGTGATCGATTATCATGTAAACAATAATTTGAATAGTTTATCACTAGGAAAACTTAAAAAGACAACCAAAATCTATTATTCTATGTTCCAATGAAATTTTTATGTGAATTAAGTTTTTTTGTGTCTATTAAAAACAAATTTTATATATTTGTTTTTAATAGACACAAAATTTTGATTTTAAGCAGCATGACCTGTTATAAGATCCCAAAATATTTCTGTGCCCCGGGGGCCCTGCGTGTTATTAAGACAGCTCTGACACAATTTATCCACGAATCAATGGTAGCCAACCAAGTCACAGCTTAGATACATAATTTGCCACAAACACACCATACTTAGCAGTTCTATTAATAATATAAAGTACAACAAACTAGTTTAAATGATTCCGGTGATAGTAATGAACCCAGCAAACATCCAGTTGAAAAATATATGAACACTAATAGCTAAAACACTTCAAAAAATAAAATCATCTGCTTTGTTTGCATTTATAACAAAAATAGATTGCAGTTAAATAGCAAAATATACTTCTAAAATACATCATACCCAGTTGACAAGTGACTGATTCTGATTTTCTATTTTCTTTATGCATAGAGATAGTGAAAACATAAATGGCCCCAGCATTTGTACCGGCCCATAATGTGTGAGACTGTAAAGCATCTAGAAATTAAAAAAAAATATCATGTCTTCCAAAAGGCCATTTGTAAAATTCTTAAAAAAATGCAACAAAAAAAGAGATACAACAATAAGAATTTGAAAAATTAATACATTGGTCAATATTTATGTTCCTCTTCAACATTATCCCCAAACAGCTTCACAAAACTTTTCGAAGAAAAAAAAATTGCAGTAACAAGAAATGCATTATAGATATTTCCTTTAAAATGAAAATTTAAACTTAGTATTTGTAGTATGCATTTTGTTAGAAATCAGCAAAAAGCAAGGAGTAATAATGGTGCATAACAGAATTACTCACTGTGAATCAAAATCCTAACACCTGAAAGTTAAAAATGGTTCATTGAAAACATGACAAAAATTTTAAAATTTAATATTAAATAATTAGCTTTTAATTGAACAATAATTTTTCACTATAGACATTTACAATTAATTATCTTTCACAATAAATATTACTTTACATTCATTAATTTTCTTTTAAGGAAGGAAATTGCATTTACTCTCTGCACTCATTTTTTTTAAAGAAATTTATATAACAGGGTTCCTACTCTTTTAACAAAGTAAAAATCAAGCACTTTTAAGGACCATATTTTGAAAAAATAAAGCACTGTTTTTAAAAAAAATTAAGAACTTTAAAAATAGTATGATTGTTTATCATCGAATATACATGTCACCATCAGTGAGTGCAAATTATTTACCTTTCTAAAAATATCAATAAATAAAAAAATAATAAAAAAACAATTTTATTATAATTTAAGAACTGATATAATTGTATTAATTGATAGGGCTTGCCAAAGAAGTACTAGGTAATTTTTGCAAACTCGGGTCAGGTTTTTCATAAAACATTTTCAGACTGTTAAAAGTTAACGCCTTTCAGATTGTAAAAGTTAACATATGAAACTAACCTGTATTCTACTTTTAATGATTTCATTGAAATTTAATTGTAAAATTAAGTGCAGAATTTAAGATATGAAATTTTTTTCATGCATATTAAAAAAAAGAGTAAATAACAAAATTTGGAAAGAACATTGAAATAATTATAACAACAAGTTTTTATATTCCGCTACTAGGCCAACAAATGCGTCAGATTTACTTTTATGATGAACTTTAACAAAATTATTTCCAGCCAAACCACTTATTAAGAATGAACTTTAATGTTGCTAAATATTCTGGCGAAAAACAGGAAGTAATTTTAAAGCAACCTAAAATTGCACAAAAATTAAAAACAGTATATTAAGTTGCAATGTTAACTGAATAAAATTATTAAAATCTAAGGATCATTCAGTTGAGTAGATTTATATTTTATGTAACAATTTGCTTATCTTTAAGGAATAAAAATAGCATAACAATCTAAAACTTTAAAAAAAATTTACATTGCTACAAAACAAATTATAAATAATTACCAAATATCTAACTTTCTTGTTAGAAGCAAACCATGCTTTTTTTATTTAGGAAAAAAAAATTTAAAGTATTTTTTTAAAAAAAACTTGAGATTTTCATCAAAAACCCAATAAAATCCATGTTTTTGATGAAAAATCTAGGTGGGCTGGGATTCTTCAAACCCTGTTTCTTACAGATCTGGAATCATGATCATCATGAATTTTAAAAAATTTATGCTTTCTGTAAATTTATGTTTACTTATTACACATTGAATTATTATACAAATTTATTTAATTCTTCAAGATTTTAAGAAATAGTTTTAGTTATGGATTCTTGTTCAGAAATTTTTGTGATACTTCTTTTCTTAGAGTTTTACTTAATCCAGGGTTCATACAGAGATCAGAAGAAGAAATCCAAGGAATATCCAAAGAGTCCAAAATTTTAAGGACTTATCAAAAATTTAAAAACTTTGTGTGAAAGATAGTTTTTTTTAAAAATTAAAAAGCAGCTATTATAAGGAACTTGCAAAAATGTATATTTTGAATTTAGTTTCTATCCCTTTTGAAATAAATTTTGACTTTGTCAAACTTCGTCAAGAAAAATAAATTAAGTTATCACTTTGACACACAAATACATTTTCCAATTTCAAATATTTTAATAAATCTTGCTAAAGTACAGATGTTAAGGATTGACATAAAAACCTACCAATCTTATATTTTTAAATTTGAATACATGAGAAAATCTAAGGCATTTTATAGCAAGAAAAAAAAATCACAGCAAATTATTAAGTTTGCTTTTAACATGTAAAATTATTTGCTGTTATTTTTCGTCTTCTAACTCTTGCAATTCAATTTTTATTATTTTAAAAGTTTTCTTAAACTGCTAGACTTTGACAGCTAAGTCATATCCAGTGGTGCAAGTGGCTAAACATGGCTTTGGAGCAACAAAAAAGCAATTTTGGAACAGTGAAACGAAAATTTGGAGCATATGTAATAAAAAGAATAAAACAAGAATTTAATAACAAGAATTTTCAAATTTGTTCATTAATAACGTGTCTTATTTTTTTCATTTTTATGAAGGTCCCTGCATTAAAAAATTAAGTTTCTATTAAATATTCTGCTATCCTCGATTTTTCCTCAGATAAGAGGATCTGTTTGCTTTCTATAATTGACATGTCTTTATTATTTAACCCATCTTTAATATTTTTTTCAG
>NC_092212.1:86034022-86066165 GCF_043381705.1 Parasteatoda tepidariorum | reverse complement strand
TTAATGTTACTAAATATTCTGGCAAAAAACAGGAAGTAATTTTAAAGTAACCTAAAATTGAACAAAAATTAAAAACAGTATATTAAGTTGCAATGTTAACTAACTAAAATTATTATTAAAATCTAAGGATCATTCAGTTGAGTAGATTTATATTTTATGTAACAATTTGCTTATCTTTAAGGAATAAAAATAATAGCGTAACAATCTAAAACTTTAAAAAAAATTTACATTGCAACAAAACAAATTATAAATAGTTACCAAATACTTAACATTCTTGTCAGAAGCAAATCATGTTTTTTTTTTTATTTAGGAAAAAAATTTTAAGTATTTTTTTAAAAAAAAAAACTTGAGATTTTCATCTAAAAAACCCAATCAATAAACTCCATGTTTCTGATGAAAAATCTAGGTGGGCTGGGATTTTTCAAACCCTGTTTCTTACAAATCTGTTTACTTATTAGTACAATCATGAAATAAGTTTTTTCCTTGAACAAATTAAGAGTACCGAAAATTTTGAAAGTAATAATACAATAATAAAATGCAATAAGTAAAAAACAGAAAAATATTATTAAAAAAAATCAATTAAGTAAAATCAATGTTTAAATACAATATGCAATTAGTGGATGGTCCCCCAGTAGAACTGAATTTCTTGAATTCTGTCAATTTTGAAGGTTAGTGTGAGTCTTTCACTTAGGTACCTTAAAACTGCCCCCCCCCCCAAAAAAGCACTATCTTTTCCATGTGAAGTATTAGCCTTGTTCACACTATTCTTTTCGTTTAGAACGCTTCACTCTCCTCATAGAGTATCATTCTGGGCAAAAAGGTAGAATATATTAATGAAAGAACCAATATATTAATAACTGGACATACTTTCTTCCCCTTACCTATAGCTCCCCCCTACACACATTAATTTTTATATCTCTAAAATGTTTTACCTGTAATGCATGGTCTAAATGTAATGCATGGTCTAATTCGAAGTCATAAAAAGGGCATTTTGTTTTAAAAAAATGAATTGAAAAATTGTTCCTATTAACTATGATGCTAAAAAATTAAGGACTTTTAAGGGCCCTTATTTTCCAAAATAAAAATTAAGCAGTTTTTAAGGACTTATAAAGACTGTGGGAACCCTGTATAAAAAAAATCTAAATATAAGAAAATGAATAAGAAATTATTTAACACATTTAAATTTAACCTATAGCTGGTTTTAATTGATACATCAAAAACAAAAGGAAAATGGAAAGGCTAAACTGGAAATTAATGTAAAAAAAACTCAAGGTTTGTAAACAAAAATATCAGCTAATATAAAATCACAATGAGTAAAAACAATCAGACATACTGTTAATGATAAAGCTTTGAGCCAGATAGAGGCACCTAACCATGGAACCCATGCTGTCATCCGCCGATCTAGCTTCGACTTGCCTTTCAACCGGTTTAGTTTCTGTGATCGGAGTTGCAGCTTCAGGCTCAGAACTGTGGAGAAATTATGGAAACAATATATTAACTGACTAGATTAAGCAAGTTTTTGATATGCACCAATTATTTAGCAGGCATACTATACACAAACACACACACATATATATATAGCCACAAAATTGTAGCCTCTCTAAAATTTAGAAACAAGTCCTTAAAGCAGTGTCAAAAGTTTTGAATCAAGAAAAAAATTGACATGACATTACACAAAAATTCTAATAACTCTTCAAAAAAAGTTAAAAGGTTCATAGAAAGAATTTTTTTTTTCCTTTTTGAAAATTAAAATAAAAAGTAAATGCAAAATGAAATGTTTTGTTGATAACAAGATTTTATCTATCGACTTTTAATTTAGGTTATGAAATCTATAGTACTTAGTACAACTCCAAAATATAGGAATAACACAGAAATAATTTTATTAAATCAAAAAAAGCTTTTGCAGTTGAGGTTAAATTAATGAGCATATTAGATTTTGTACCAGAACACACCATCCTGTGTTTCGAATGCTGAAAGAAAATTGTTTTAATTTTCTCAATACATAGATTCTTAAATTTGAAAATTCAATCCTTTTACAAATATATAATGCACAGTGATATGGCTGTTTAATAACCATTTGCTGAAAAGATAAAATTTTGTTAAAAATACCAACATTAATAAAATGAGAGTAATAAAATTAGACTGAAAGTATAATCAAAATTTATAACAATTGAAATGCAGTAAAATTAAAAAAAGCAGAAACACTAATAAGAACAAGAACAATAATTATAAGTTACTGCACTGCTTACTTAAGGTTAACTAAAGGAGAGAGAAGAAAAAAATTTATTTAACTGCAATGACAGGAGAAAAACTAAAAAGTACACATGAATGCAACTCAGGAACATACCTCAAAAGAATTAACTTTTCATGCTAACAAAGAGAATAAGTCAAACATTTTGAATAGCAGTAAGCCTTTTTAATTTAAGGAATGCAGACTGATTTTTGCAGGCAGTGTGCTTCACACTATTTTGCAGATTACCTATATGATTAAAATTAAAAAGATGCACATTCAGGGAAGGTACTTTTTTGCATTGTAACATAATAGTTAGCATATTAAGAGTCCTTTGTCCAATTGCACCAAGCAAGAAGTACACCCAAAACCTAATCCTAATAGTAGCCAAATCTTTCAACAAAAAGTAAGCATCTTTAAAGTACTTTTTAAGCACTCAAAAAATATCTTTAAGCACTATATACATTAATAAAATGTAAAATAATTTTCAAAGAACTTTACATGATCTTTATAAAATAACTAATTTTTGAATAACTCTTCTTTCTTATTATTATATTAGCTATTATAAAATGATCACGATATGTTTGGGTTCGATATCAGAGGATGAAACCTGAAATTGAGAATATCTTGCAAAATACAGCAGAGTTGCAAATGAGAATCTCACCGAACCCAATTCAGTAGGCACATGTGCGGACTCTCAAGTATTTTATCAAACATGTAAAACAATTAGCGCTTTCATACGCTACCAACTGACGGTACACCGAAATGGATTATGGTCGAATGAATTGCGAAAACGCTTAATAGAACTATTTGAAAAGCACACTTTTGCATAAAACACGGCGAAAACAGACATAAAAAAGAAATCTTTTTTTTAAATTTAAACCTAAGCACTTTTTAAAAACACCCAATGAAAAAAGCACCTTTAAGGTCTTTTAAAAATTAAAAATAAGCATCTTTAAGCACTTTTTAAAAACACTACACACCATGTTGTAGCAAAAGTTAATTTTCCATATAGAAAAATAAAATATATTGACCTACAATAATTATTCTATTAGCACTTAACTCAAATATTTTAAAAAATAATAATGTTAGAGTTAACGCTCTTGAAATTGATTCATCTGCATGCATTTAAAAAAGGCATGCAAAAATACGGCTTGATGATACCTACCAATAAAGCTTTGAATTAGCTGGGAGGAGTGTAGAAGGAAGGTAAGAGCAGTTAAGCTACAGATACAGAAATAAGCAAGAAAAAGAAAAATTTATATGTAACTGCAAATTTATAAATTGAAAGTTGTACAGTGAAACCTGTGAGATTAACCCAACACAGTATAAGCAAGTTTATGGTCATCCATAAGCTCCCTCTATTTTACTAGACAAATTTTAAAAACGCATCACTCCTCAAGAAACTCTTTAAGTTCATGAATAGCAAAGGAAAAAATAATTTTTAAATATCCCACACTGTCTATTTGAAATTTTACTTTTTTTTTCTTCGAATTTCGAGGTTCTGAACACATTTTAAAACTCTGGCTCCTTAAAGGTATAATTTTAAAACTATCAGTATCAAAATAAATTTAAAAAATAATTCAGTCAGTTTTTTTTAAATGCCTCACATTTGCTTTGAAAATAAAAATTTCTTTTTTCATTATATACGTTAAAAGATCATCATACACATGTTTTCAATACTGACAAAATACCTTTATTAAGTGCTGCGTAATCTTAGTACGGTAAGCGACCCAGATCTTTGACAGTCAAACTACGTGTGCACTGTTCTTCAGAGACTGATCAGATCCATTTTAATGTTAGATAAAAAATAATTTTTCTTCTCAAATTTAATGACTTCATTCAGGGTGGCCACTCAAATCAGATTTAAAATTTCCCCAATTTTTCCAGGTTTTCCAGATAAAAATCTTAAAATTTCCAGGTCTGTATTTTGTTTTTTGTACAAGTGTTGTTTAGGATGTGTACAAGAAAAGTGTCTACATTATAAAATAATTCATTTAGAATGACTTTTTAACATATGTTGAAAAAAAAAATTTATTTTATTTTTTAATGTTTTGGCACAAAATTCATTTTTAAAAAGTAAGATATGTGGATGTATCAGAGATAGTGGATTAGACCGAAAAGGCACCCTTTGGAATAGATCAGTTCAATTACTGGCATATGCTCATGATATCGATGTCATAAGAAGGTCAGAGAGAGCAGTGAGAGAGGCCTTTCTGGCACTTTAAACTTCTGCCACAAATATGGACCTTACCATCAACGAAGATAAAACTAAATTTATGGAATCTCCAGCCACAACTGTAAATCATGATCCTTTATTCATAAATGGTTACACCTTTGAAAAGTTTAATGAATTCAAATTCCTTGGAACAATGATCGATGACCAAAACAGCATAAAAACAGAAGTAGACAACCGAATTAAAATGGCAAACAGGTGTTTCTTTGGACTAAGAAAGCAATTAAGATCAAGCCTAATCAGTCGAAATTAAAAATAATTTATAATCGAGTTACCAAAATTAAAATTTATAAGACTCTTATTCTACCTTTATTGCTCTAAGCAAGTGAAACATGGACACTAAACGCAGACACTCAGCGTACTCTTGGTGTTTTTGAAAGGAAAATCCTTGGAAATATTTTTGGTCCAGTACAGGAAAGAGGCTGTTGGTGAATCAGATACAACTTTGAATTATATAGACTCTATGGACAGCTACAGATAGTGCAGGTCATCCGAAGCAATAGATTAAGATGGTTTGGCCATATCTGGAGAGGTCCAGAAGTTAGAGTAAAAAATAATCCAGAGGTTAGAAAACAACGCAGTATGAATCGCCACCTTTAAAAATCCTTCTGGATCTCGGGCCAGAGGAAGACCAACTAGATGGCTGGATGACACTACTAAAGATCTCAAAGTAATAAAGATTAGCAACAGGAAAAAAGTCGCCATGGATAGGAGGCGTTGGAGGCTAGCAATGGTTGAGGCAGCCAAGGCCTGTAAGGGGCTGTCGCGCTGAAGAAGATATGTGGAGAAAATAATATGTTTAGCTTGTAGAACATATTGTTCTTATTGAATAAATATTTTTTAATGTGTTACTTTAAGTGGTATTTGCTCAAAGTGCACCTACAAAATTACAGAAACAGAATAACCAATAAAACCTTGAATAACTATTGTTTAATATCTTTTCATTAAGCAAAGGAAAATCATTTCAGGTAATTATATATCAATAAATTTTTACAATAACAGTGGCTCCCAAAAGTGTTCACTTTTATTGAAATAGGAAATAAAAATTAATTGATTAAAATGAATATTTCACAATGGGTATTTGAGAATAAGATGTATAATCGATTCTTAGCAAAACTGCGTGGAATATTTTAAAAACAAAGCAAAAGTTAAATGTTTCCGGATTTCAGAATAAAAATTATAGTCAATTGCTTTAATTTTTTATTTATTTATTTGCAATTTATTATCAAACTTATGATAGCAAAATTATATTTTTATTTTTGCTTGCAAAAATTACATCATATTTTATCATTCAAAAACGACTTGTGGTCGTAATAAAACAATAGACTAAATTTGATTATTTTTCATCATAAAAGGTAAATTAGTAATAAATACGTTAAATTAGTTTATTGTATCCTAGTGCACTGTGCAATATGTGATAAAATGGTTAAAAGAAGGACTTCATACCACAGATTAAAATCATAAAATTTGTGGAAAAATTCATAAATTCGGAATTGAGTGTTGCAAAAGTTTCTGTAAAATTTTTTAAAAATATTCTGCACAAATTTCCCGACAAAAAAAAAAACTAGTTACATGTATTTAAAAACTTATAAAAGCTATTGTAGATGCGAAAGGAAACTCTTCTAAATGTTAATTTAATGAAAAATTAGATTTAATAATACAGATCTTTTTTTCGAAAGTGTACGATGACTTTCGTGGGATAAGTTCGTCACTTTTTGATGATTGATTTCTTAATAAACTTTTCCTTTGTTTTTAAAATATTTCATACAGTTTTGTTAAGATTAGAATACATTTTTTATAATTAATATCCATTCTCAAATATTCGTTTTAATTAATCGATAGTCTTATTTCATTGAAAGTCATAAGTGTACCAACACTTTTGTGAGTCACTGTAATTACATTTCAATATAAAGCTGTACTGTATACTGCATTATACTGTATGTTTTCTTACCAGTACTTTTTATAAAATTCATTGATCATATTTTCCTCAAACCAATATCTGAAGTCAAATTTTTAAATTATGTTTTGAATTAGCATTACTATTTTAAGAGATTCAGCATACAATATAAATGTCACAAATGTAAAATTGTCCAATTTTTTGTTCTATACTATACAGACAAAAAAAAATAGATAAATTTTATAACAAATTTTAATTTTATACTTTCCTTAATTCATACTTTTTTGATTTTGTTTTCTTATTTGAAATTAAAACATTTTAAGAATTCCAATCTAAACACACAGTTTTTTAGTTTAGCATAGTTAATTGTTTATGTTTTAACAACTAGAATCTTGAACAGCAAATAACTAAAACACTAAGTTTAATCTTCCTTCTTCCGACTTAACACATATGAATTTTAAAAAAATTTATATTTTATGTTTATATATCATTTAATATGTTTCCTATATATTCCTTCATCTTTGTCAGCTTTTTAGAGAAAAAGGAGGGATAGTTTTGGAAATATCATCTCTGGAAGGCAAGCAACATTTGCAAACTTTCGATATAGTGATAACTATACAATTCAAATTTTGAAATTAAAAATCAAATATTTACCAACAAAACAGTAAAATTAAATATTAATATATAGTTAGTTCTAAAAAAAAACTTTTTTTTAATTAAAATATGTTATAAAAGGTATAAATGAAATAGAAAAAATTAGCATTAATGCAACAATTGTAACAATTTGTCGACAAACATAGCTGTTCAGGGATTGTAAAGAAATGTGCGATTGGTTAGTTTGCTGAGAAAAATAATTTGCAGATTTCGTTGAATGGGAACACAAATACTTTCAGAAAATATAAAATCTATATTAAATTATAACCAACTAATTTTTGGAGAATTTCATTAAATTAAAAATACAAAAACAGTTTAACTCATTGTCAAAATAGAAAAAAATTACCACCAAAGCATCGGAACAAACTTGAGCCATAAATGGATTCAGCCCACGGACAGAATTTTAAAACAGAAGCAAATATCCTAACCCTTTCTTCCAAGTCTAGCCCAATCTTTGCCTTTCTTAAATTACAGTCCCATAGAGATCAAAGGTATCTACATTTGTTTCGCAACCATGAGAGAATTTTATGTGGCATTCTAGTTTAATAGGGTCATAATGGAGCAAATTTTAATGCAAGTAAAGTATAGCTAATTTGATGACATTTTAACTGCTGTGAGATACATTTGTCTAAAAATTGTGGGTATAATGGATGAAATAATATAAATTAAGAAAATTAGTAAATAATTTAAATTAGTGAAATTAAAAAAATATCTAAAAAAAAATTTCCAGCTTTTCTTTAAAATGCCCTGATTTTTTCCGGTTATTATCCAAATTTCCCTGATTTTTCCAGGTTTTTTTCAGTAATAAAAAACTTCCTGATAATTTCAGGTTTTCCAGGTGGGTGGCCACCCTGTTTATTCCTATAGATCCTGCTGTTATGCCTTAATGGAAGTTTGTGGCTGGCATGCATAAACTCCTATGGCTAGCATGTATAAGCTCCAAACAAATCCTTCATGCCAGTTTTTCTACTTCGCACACTTCTCTGTAGTTTTTGTTGAATACTTTTAGCTATCAAAATAAAGGCCTTTTCTGACATTTTTCTTCCAGAGTTTTCTTGTTTCTCTTTCAGTTTACAAGGATTAATAACTTATGTTGCATCAATATTTGCTATCACACCCCCATTCAGTAAGAACAGCAGATGGAATCAAAGAAACAGATTGCAAAGAGCCACTTTTGCAACAAAAGTAAGAGGTACAGAACAAATTTAGATGTATTTTTGTTTGGCTGTTCTCTCTGCTATGGAGGCATTCGAAATACGACAGTTTTTTTGTTATTTTTTCTGCATTCTTTGATCAGGTTTCGAATGAACCAACAAAACAAAAAAGAAATTTACCAAACTATTTGGGCAGTCAAACCTTGCTATAGTGAACATGGTTTACAGTGAACACCCGCATATAGTGAACGAAATGCTCATTCCTGTGCCTTGCTATACCTATATAACTTTTTCCGCCTACGACTGATTTTTTTTCCCCTTCATTTTTTGGTAATTCTGAAATTTCTACATAAAATACATATACCAAATTTTAAAACTATTTATAGAGTAGAATGAAGCCATAAGCATTTTTTTCTTGTTCTCTTCTTCTATCCCTAAATAAAGGTCATCCGTAAATTTCTTTTACGCAAGACAAAGAGTCATAAAAAATAAGTTTTTGTTATTACATATTGTTTAATCATTTTTGTATTTCCTGTTATGGGTCATTTATTTAAATGACGAGTCATAAAAGGGAGCAGTTCGGAGAAATGAGTTAAAACTTCTTGCAGTACGGATATAGTGAACACCCTGTTATAGTGAAATAAAATTTCAGTCCTTTGAAGGTTCACTGTATTCATAAAAAATCAGCCTCATTTGCATTTTATCACAATACGAAATATGACATACCAGTATATGAAATTATATACATTAATCCCCCTTTATAAATTGACCATAAATATTAAGCACAAGTGGTCAACTTACAGATTTCACTGTATCATAAAAGATTGAATTATGAACATTACAAAAATGGAAATGACACAAACATTTAAAACAAATAGACTAAAATTGTAACAGATTGATAAAATCTTAGTCTACAAATTTTATTTGAGGTTCATGAGCAGTGCACAGAATAAATAAAGGTCAAATATGAAGGTAGAATAAATGAGGCAGTTGCACAGAAGTAGAGTTAGGGAAAGTGTAAAAAATAAATTAAAAATACATTTATTTTTTTTTAAATGGGAAGAAATATTAGCCAAAATTTTTATGATTGAAATATTCTTTTGTACAGTGATGAATAATTTCAAACTAAGACAGGAGAATGATAGATTCATATACTTTTTCTAGTGAATTGAGCATCCAAAGGTCTGCCCAAATATTTCAAGGGTCCTGTTTTTGCAAAATTTAAAAAAAAAACTACTCATAATTTGTGAATCTAAAATTTGCGTTAAGTCACGATCTTTCAACCAGGGTCCTACTATGATAAATGTGTAGAAATAGGAGGCTGTCGTTGAAAAAAAATACTTTTAAGGAGTTTTTAAATTGTAAATAGATACAAGATTATACCTAACACTGAAAAATTAATTCTAAATAATTACATTTTTAAAAATAAATATCAAATACAAATCTTTGGTAATTAGTCTAAACTGTTTAAATGCCAACTAGTCGTTCAGGACAAATAACAGAAACAAATTCGCTTACATTTTTAATCATTTCAATTGATATATTATTTCAAAAAACAACTCTGTTTCTTAAATTTAGAACATTTTATTTAAAAAAACTGCTTAAATTTCAAATAAATATTAGGTAATTTTGTAAATAAATTATTTACTAAATGAAAACAAAAAATTATTTAATATGAATGTACACATATGATGCTCAGAGAGTACTGTATACTAACTATAAATAAAATATAGATTTATGACACCTCTTGTTGCAATGAAACTATCAAATGGATTCATAAAATGCACTTTTGTTCCTCTCTTTCATGTCATTGAAGTGATTGAGTCCAAAATTGTTAAGAGGCATTTATTACAACTTTAAAATTATTTTATCATTGGTAAGATGGAATGTTAGTTTACTTAATAAATATTGAACTATTATGAAAAGGTCATATTAAATAAAAAATCTGAAATTATATTTATTTTGAGAGAGTAGAACAAATAGTATGTTGAGTCTCTTAAAACTAGCGTGGCATATGTTTACTTTTCTAAAAAAAAAAAAAATTAAAAAAATAGTCTACTTTATTTGAATGTGAAATTAACATAAATAATTAAATGCTGCAACTAAAAAGAAAAGGAATTACATTTTTGCAGCCTCCTCTCTGGTGGGTGTCTTGTCTCTCTTCCCCCTCTGAGATCGACCTTTCCTCAGTCTTCTAAAGGACTGTCTCAAGGACTTCTTGAAAGATTTCTTTCTGGACATGGCCGCATCACTCGTTGCGATCAGATCTAAACAATGAGAAATGTCTCTTACTATGGAAGCTACGATGAGCCTCAGGTTTCCTTCGTTTTTCTTCTTCATAAAGTATAAGGATGGATACAACAAAAGTACCAAAATTGTAAAGCATTTTATTTAAAATGATATTTTTTAAATAAATCATATTAAAAAATAATTAAAGTACATTTATTTTAACTTAGCATTTTTTTTTCTTAACGTCTTGGTACAAGTTGGATGTGGAGAAAATAATATGTTTAGCAAGTAAAATATATTGTTTTGATTGAATAAAAAAAGTTTAGTGTAGGGGTGCACAACCTGCGGCCCGCGGGTCAAATGCCGCCTTTCGACTGTTGAAGTGCAGCCTGCGAGAGCTTCTAAACACAATTAAAAAAAATTTAAAAAGTGGCAATTTTTAATCGCACTTTTAAGTCATCACGTTTTGACGCAATCAATTTTAACAGATTCTTTAGTAAATGTACGTTTAAGCCGATTTTATCGTAAATAATGATTTTTTTTAAAACAGTTATTTCCGCTTTTCTACGTGATTTCGAAAACCCGGAATTTTTATTACAACGCGAGTTTCAAATCGCAAATTTAAATAATCACTTTTTGTGCACTTTATTTGTGACAATTTCATCTTAAATCTAAGTGATTTTTTATCTTCTTTTTGCAATTCTTTATTTTTTTTTCAACCATTTTTTTCGGCAGTTACTGCTCTGCCTTCCCACGTATTATAAAAAATTCCAATTGTTCTATTACGACATGCAAATTTTAAATCATGCATTTGACACGCTTTATTCGTGATGAGTTCAGCATAAATATATTTTTTTCCAATTATTTCTATACTTTTCCACGAGATTTTGACGATCCTGCTATTTAACTAGATGTTATTACGACACGTGATTGTTAATCGCGCGATTAAATAATCCCTTTTGATAGGGTATTTCAGTACAGTTTTATCGTAAATCCTAGCTATTTTTCCTTAGTTTTTATTTCCTCAACGTTTTTATTTCCGCAACGAATATGATTTGGTCGAATGTGGTAATGAATTGTGATTTGATCAAAAACCAAATATTTGACAAAAAAAAGAAGAAAAAAAATCGACTGAACGCCGTACACTTGGGACCCAATAGCAAAATCTTTTAGCAGCATAGCAACACTGAAACTAAAATTTCAATGCTCAGAATAATATTTCCTGGAAAAACGCATTCATAAATTAACTCTAAAAAATAAGGCCAATCAAGAACGTTTTTGAAAATGTTGAAAAGCGAAACAGAGAACATAAAAATCAATCTTAATTTTTTGAAAAAAATTTTAAAGCTGAACATCTCAGATTTTCAATTACCAGAAAAAGCAAAGAAAAAAGAATTAAGTCAACAGTAAAATATAAAAAATAATTGTAATTTAACTTTGGCTAGCATTTCAAAACGTCAGGGAAAAGTGTTTACATTGAAGAAATGCTATTAAAAATTACTGCGTTATAAGGAAAATGTCTAAAAAAAGATTTTTTTTATTTAAAGAAAATAAAAAGATAGAAAACGTTCTTAATTTTTTAAATGGAAATCTTATGCCGAAAATCTCAATTTAAATTTTTCTCATATCCATAATTTTAGAAGAAAAAAACTTGCTATAAAATAAATTTTGTTAGTAACTTCATTTTTAAAAAAGAATGCTGAATCATAATAAAAATACCTAAAAAAAGAAAAACAGAAAAAACAAATTTTTCTTAGTTCCTGAAACAAAACTTTAATACTGAAAATCACACTTTTCTATGTTACTGGTTATTTATATTACAGTACAGGGAAAGAGTGATAATAAATTAATAGTATGAGACGTTCTGTTNATTTTTTTATAACCGTTGTTGAACAGCCGACCCAATTTTATGGGTTTACGACTACTAATGTTCAACTCCGTAGCCTTGTAATTTTAAACCCAATCCAGAAGACAAGGGAACTCCTAGATCGAGTATTGGGAGAAATTTGCCTTCGTGGAGGACTTTTTGATGAAGCTAACCCGCATTTGCGTTACATGGAGAGGAAGACCACGAGAACCTCCCACGGTCAGCCTGACGGCAAGGTGACTCTAATCCATGATCCGTCTACCACTGGAGATATTTCACGTCAGCACTGTGGTCAGTGCAAGCAGGATGCGGAACAACCTTATTTACTATAAACTTTGAATTATCCAGCATAATATTATTACCTTGCGCACATACAGATTCGGGCCAATTCAAGGTAACTAACAAATCAAACGCTTTTCTGTACTTCAGTAAGAACGTGCAATTCGTTGATTCTCTTCATCCTCTATTTACGCCTTCTACTTTTGTATTTTGAAATCTGGCAAACTTGTTAAGAAAGCATTTTAAATCATTTTTAAGAAATGCCGGTAAGTGTAAGTACATTTGAATTCGCTACCCGCTTTATATATTACATTTTGAGTTTTATTCTGTATTTCCTTGAATTTTTATTTTCTATTTTTGCTTGATTGTTTTATTTTGCATTTTTTATTTTTATTTTACAATTTTTGAATATTATAAACAAAGTATCTTTTAATATACATGAAAACCTAATTCATGTAAGAATACATTATCTCAAGCCGCAACAAATGGTTGCATTAATTCGATTAAAAATAAAAAAATAAAAAAAAAAAAAAAAAAATTTGGCAAGTATTAATATATTTTCATTAGGGATGTAATGAATAGTGATTTGGCATATTTGTATATGTAGCTAAATGATTTTTTAGCTTGATTAGTTAATTTTTTGTTTGCTTTTATAACTAGAAACCTGCACAGTGCAGAACAAAAAAAAAACAGTTTCATTCTCCTTTTTCCTAATAAACACATATGAATAAAAAAAATTTATATCCTCTGTTTATACAACATTTAACATGTTTCCTATACATTCCCTAATTTTTGCCAGCTTCTTAAGGTAAAAGGAGAAACAGTTTAGGAAATATCATCTCTGGAAAAAGAGTAACATTAACGAACTTTGACATTGTTATTACTACACAATGTCAAATTTTGAATTGGACATTGTGAATCAAATTTTAAATCAAAAGTTAATTTTGAATTAAAAATCAAATATTTACCAACAAAATGTTAATATAACCATGTTAACATATGGTTAATCCTTAAAAGAACCTTTTTTTTAAAAAGTAAAATATGTTATAAAAGGTTAAAATGAAATCAAGCAAATTAGCATTAAAAATTGTATGATTTGCTGACAAACATTGCTGTTAGTGATTGTAAGAAAATATGTGATTTGATTGGCTTTGCTGAGAAAAAAAAAAATCACAGATTTGGATGGGTGTACAAAAGCTTTTAGAAAAAGAGTATAACATAAAATCTATTAAATTATGACCAACCAATTTGGGGTGAATTTTATGAAATTAAAAATACTAAAACATTCTTAAACATACAGTCAGAAGAAAGAAAGAAACTTAAAGCATCGGAACAAGCGATAAATGGATTCAACCCACGGTTTAGAAGTGAAACAAATGCTACTTTTATAAACAAAAGGAAATATCTTAACTCCTTCTTCAACCTCCACTTTCTTTGCCTTTCCAAAACTGTCTCCAAAAAGGTTTCTCCATTCATTTAGCAATTATGGGTTTTAGGTGGCATTCTAGTTTAACAGGGATTAATGGAGTAAATTTTGATGCATGCAAAATATTGCTAAGTTGATATTTCAACTGTTTGGCAATAAATTTCAGTTTAAAAATGTCGGTATAACGGATCATAAAATAATTTAAATTAAGAAAATCTATAAAAAAATTCCAGCTTCTCTTTAAAATTCCCTGATTTTTCCAGGTTTTTATCTAAATTTCCCTGACTTTTCCAGGTCTTCAAGGTTTTCCAGGTGGGTGGCCGCCCTGGTCAGTTATTCATTCGAAGGAAAGCGATATTTCTATACAATAACCCCCACTGGCAGAATTTTTTCGGGCTTTCTGCGACAAGTATCAATATTTTTTTAAGATTCTTAACAATTACTTATTTAAAATAACATTGTGCTTACAGAAGAAAGTATAGAATAAAGAGTATAAAAATTGTAATTGTAAAAGTAATATTATTTTAATTCAATTATATAGGCGCTTTCTAGAATTTTGTATTAGGAAAAATGAAAATTCATAAATAAATTAAACGACAATAAATTAAGATTTTGTACATAAAATAAAAATTGTAAAATCTGTGCTACTAAACTACAGCCCATAGAGAGCCAAGGTGCCCACCTCAGTTTTCTTGACCTTTGGGCTCTGAGGTGCAAGGGCAGATGTTCCGGTTGGGTCCCCGGTTGGTGTTTGTACAGTAACTCCAAAATAAAGATCGACGGCGAAATCGCTCGAATAAGAATCTTTAAAAAATAAAATAATAAAAAAAAAGATACTCAAATAACAGAAAAAAATGAAAGAGCATCATTTCTAGAGTGAACTATCGTTTAAACTTTCGCGATTTCTGAATTCTTTTAATTTATATTATATTGATTTAAAATTCTAGCTGAAACCAGCCATTACTGACTTTTTTTCCAATCCAAAATGAGAATAGAAAAACCACGATTACTTCTTTTTTCCTCTCTGATACAAAAGAAATAAATCTTTAAAAAAAATTCTGCAGAAAAAAAAATAAAAAAACATTTTTCGAAAAATTATGCAGAAAGGAAAACTAAAGTTTTCCCTTTCCCAAATTAAAAAAAAATCTTTTTGCAAAAACTAACGTTCTGTGACAATGTCACCGTGTCGGCTCAATCATGTCTGGGCAATAACCGTATTAGCAATATTTACTTTTAAAAAAGTGGATTAATTGAAAATAGGTAGTCTATTTTTTGAATAACCTAAAAAATTTAGAAGTTGAATTTCTGGGTGCTATTTTAAGGGCCGTTAAAAATTAACATGAATCCAACTAATGTGTACTTTTCCTAATTTCAGGAAATAGTTTTTCAAGTTTAAGCAAAATATTAATAAACTAACAATATTTTGTCAATCACATATAAACAATTTAAAGAGATACATAAAAGGCAAAAGGAACTATAAAACTTAGTTTTATAAAAATTCTATTGATTTAAAATTTCTGTTCCATTTCACTACCACTAGAAAAAATATTTCTCACAAACCTGAAATGTTGGAAAATATGTAAGAAGGGATTATTTTTCGATGATTATTGTATTTCTAAATGAGGATAACGCGAAGTTCCTAAACAATAGATAGGTTTCTAAAACTATTTCTAATAATATTTGATAATGATAAAAAATTCTATTTAATGCCATCTTTAATATAATATTTCATTCACTCCTTAAAGTTGGTGCTTTCTCAGCAATATCAATGGTGACACAAAGTGAAAAACACTGAAACTTTCAAGTGTGAAAAATCAATTTATATATCTTTCATATTTAGCATAATTTTCTAAACTAACATATATGTGAAAAATATATCACATCTTTAGAGTAACTAATTCACAAACTACTCACGATAGGTGAGTAGATATTTTATTTAGGTCGTACTAGAGCTGCACAACGGGCTATTGGCGACTGTCTGGGAAACATCCCTGATCCGAAGACATGCGATCCTTTGCAGAGGGGAAGGCTTCGTTAGCCAGACGACCTGCGTGCAAAGTTGAGCACTTTACAGTAGAACAGTTTAACAAGGACCGCACAACCTTGGTTCTTACACAGGCTGATCAAAGTGTTCACTCACTGATCGCAGTTAGTGATGCTAGACTACAGTGTTCAACTGGAGTCTTACGATCAGTCTACTGCGGGACCCTCAGGGGTAATTGTGAGCCCAACTCAAAAATCCTGAAAATTTTTTGGAGTGAAATCATTAATGATGCATTTCAAAAAATTCATGCATTTATAAATTTAAAGCATTGATATTTTCAAAACAGAAAATTCTAAATAAATTGTATGCAGCATAATTTAAATAAATAATTACGTATAAGTTTACTTTTATCTCTAATCACATTATTATTCTACCAGAAAAAATATTTGCAAATGAAGAAGATATGAAATATAAATTCTAGTTCTAATATTTTTAAATAAAATATACAAGAATTATTATTTATAAATGTGATCAATGATTTCTTGAAACTTCTGGACCTTGGATTTCCAGAAATTTCCGGATCGCGGTTAGCGAAAAATCCGGAAATCCAGATTTTTTCAGCAGCACAATCACCTCTAGGCCCTACACCGAGAGGAATCCCTTCCCCAACTCTTCATCTACTCAGATTCAACGAAAACTCAATCGTCGTAATTTCAAATAGCGAGACAAGCGGTTTTCTAGAAGCGAATAAAAGGAGGGTTCCCACTCTTTCAACAAAGCAAAAATTAAGCACTTTTAAGGACTTTTTTTGAAAAATTAAGGACTTTAAAAATACAGTCGGACTTCTATTTAACGAACTTCCATTTTACGAATTTCTCTATTTTGCGAATTTTTTCGTGGAACCAAGAACGTTTTGGAAATTTCTTTGTTAAATAACTCCTAAATAGCGAAGTGAATTTTATATTCAACGAATTTTTTTTTAGATCTACTTTCCCCATTCCCCAAAATATTTGAGAAAATTATTAACTTGTTAACGCATTTCATGGGGGAAATGACCTTGAACTGATTTTCGCATCCCCTTAACTTTTAGAGAAAGCAGTAAAATTCCTTTCCCTTTTTGTTTGCATTCTATACAGGAAATGCAACGTCACTAGAAAAGGGGGGAAAGGGTCAAATTCCTTGAATAGGAAAGCAGAGAAGATAAAATGAATGGGTCATCAAAGTGTGTGGTCCCTGGTCCCTTATTGACATGTCCTATTATCCCCACCCCCACTGTTCACTTCCTTTCTAGAAAAACTTTCAATGTTCACTCAGTAGAGCCCCGTTCTCGAAATCGCCTCGTTTTTAGATTGCTGATCAGAGTGCTGCTTGTTGCTTTTCTTGCGGCTGCAAAATGTCGAAGCGAAAGTGCCTGACTATTAAAGAAAAAAATTTTATTCTTTAAGAAGTGGATAGGTGTAAAAAAAAAGATATTGCATCAAAATTTGGTATTCCTTCAAGCAGCTTATCAACGATAATAAGAAACCGTGATAAGATTGAAAACAATGATTTACCAAGTCCTTGTTCAAAACGTTTGAAAACATGTGTCTATGAAGATGTGAATGAGGCAGTTTTGAAGTGGATACACAAATGCGAGATAAAAACATGCCGATCTCTGGACCTTTAATAACCGAGAAAGCAATGCAATTTGCAAAGGCATTGGGACACGATGAATTTCGAGGAAGTAGTGGATGGCTTGAGTTTAAAAGAAAACAAGGAATTGTAGGAAAAGTTATGTCTGGTGAAAGTAATGACGTCAGTGATAAGGACTGTGAAAGTTGGATTGCAGAGACTCTTAATAAAATTTTAAAAAATAATAAGCCAGAAAACATTTTTAATGCTGATGAGACAGCTTTATTTTTTCAATGTTTGCCTCAAAAGACCCTAACATTTAAAAATGAAAAATGCTTTGGAGGAAAACACAGCAAAGCAAGAATAACTATCATGCGAGGGGCAAATATGACTGGCAATCAAAAATTAAAGCCCTTAATTATCGGAAAGAGCAAAACTCCAAGATGTATTAAGAGCACAAAATCTTTGGAGGTTGATTATGAATTCAACAAAAAATCACGGATGACGGCCGACATTTGTGAAAAATGGATTCAAAAGTTGGACAAACTTATGATTGTAGAGCATCGCAAAATTGCTCTAATTTTCGACAATTGCCCTGCCCACCCGAAGGATATCAACAAAAAACTGAAAAACATTTCAGTTTTTTACTTGCCTCCAAACACTACATCGAAGCTACAACCAATGGATCAAGGGGGGATTCAAAACTTTAAACTGCACTACCGCAAAAGAATGGTATGAAAAGTTATCGCTGCGCTTGAATATAAGCAATCAATGCCAAAGATCAATTTGCGAGAAAGCATAACAAAAATTTCCAAAGCATGGAACTATGATGTTACAGATCGTACCATTCGTAACAGTTTTGCTAAAGCTGGATTCTTTGTCAATGCTGAGAATTTGGAAAGTGAGGACGAGGATGATATTCCTTTAGAGGAACTTAAAAAAATGTGGGTACAGCTAAGAGAAAACCACGAAATTAATGATGTACGGATAAATGATTTTCTTTCTATTGCTTCTGAAGCTGAAACCACCGAAACATTAACTGAATCAGATATTTTGGACTTTGTGAAAAATAAAAACAATACAGCTATAAATTGTGAGGAAGACGAAGACGGAAATAATGAAGAAATTAGCAAACCTTCATATGATGAAATGTTAAAATCATTTGAAACAATTCGACGTGGATTGCAGTTTGAGGAGAATACGCCTGAAGGAATTTTTGGTGCATTACAAAAATGCGAGACATATTATGAGAAAAAAACACTTTTACAAACAAAAAACTCAGACAAAATTAACAGACTTTATCAATAGTAATTAAAATTAAGAATGCATGTGAAAATTTATGTTTAAAATTACATTTATAATAAATGCAGCAATAATTTTAATATATAAAAATTTAGCATTTTTATTCAGGGAAAAATATATGTAGCATGATAGTATAACACACTGGATAATGTTTTGTTCTATTCTTACTTTCATTGCAGATTTCTATTATGGGTAAGATTTATAAAATAATTAATTGATAATAATTTACAAGATAAAGATGTATCAATTGCAATTTTAATTATTTCTAGTATCCGTGAATTTAAAACCTATTCTACGTTGTGTAAGTATTTCGAAAGATGATTTTCTATTTAACGAATTTTCCATATAACGAACTTTTTTTTCGGGATTTAGCGACTTCGTTAAATAGAGGTCCGACTGTAGTATAATTTTTTAATCACAGAATATACATACGCCTCCATTGACAGTGCAAATTATTTACCTTATCAATAAATAAAAAAAGAAAAAACAATTTACTATGTAAGCACTGATATAATTTTTAGATTGTTAAAAGTTAATGTCATTCAGATTGTAGAAGTTTATGTATGAAACTAATCTGTATTCCATTTTTAATGATTTCATTAAAATTGAATAGTAAAATTGTGCAGAAATTAAGATTTGCAAATTTTTTTATGCATATTAAAAAAAAAAGTAAATAAAGAAATTTGTCTAAAACATTGAAGAAATTATTTCAACAAGTTTCTATATTTCCCTACTAGACCAGCAAATGTGTTATTACTTTGATGAACTAAAAGAAAATCTTTTCCAGTCAAACCAGTTATTAGGAATTAACTTAGTTTGATGTAACTAGTGTACACTTTGGCAAAAAACATGAAATAATTTTACTGCAACCAAAAATTTGAACTAAAATTAAACAGTACATTAAGTTGCAACGTTAACTGAATAAAATGACAGAATCGTGGCGACACTGCTACATAAATTTTCTTTTCTGCAGAAAGTTTCGAAAGATTTAATCTTTTCTTCAGAATTATATTCAAAAGATGCTATTGTTGGGCAGGGAAGTGGAAAAACTTTTCTATTCTCATTAGAGAATTATGAAGTAAAAATTTTGTTTTTCTGCAGAAAATTTTGTTTCAATTTTTTTAGCAGTTATTGCTATTGATTTCCACACAGTTTTTAAAATCTGAATCTTGAAATGAAAACACGTAACCCACTTATTATGGAGTTCAATTTGCATAATTTCTCACTATTTTCTGTTTTTACGGTCGATGAAGACTTACAAAAAAAGAAGGGGGAATCATTACATATTCAGTTCAAGATTTTTCTTCTTTTTATGTTCACGTTTTTGTTACTTTAAATTAGTAACATGCATATTTGTTATAATTAAAAGTATATAGGGGTTTGTCACAGAAAACCCTAAAACATTCTGACACAGGGATGACTATTAAAATCTAAGGATCTTTTGGTTGAGTAGATTTAAATTTTTATGCAACAATCTGCTTATCCTTAAGAAATAAAAATAATAACCTAACAATCTAAAACTTTAAAAAAAATTTACATTGCAATAAAACAAATTATAAATAGTTACCAAATATTTAACTTTCTTGTTAGAAACAAATCATGCTTTCTTATTTAGTACTCAGGAAGAAAAAAAAATTAGTATTTTTGAAAAATAAAACTTGGTTTTCATCAAAAACCCAATAAACCCCAGGTTTTGGATGAAAAATCTAGGTGGGCAGGGATTTTTCAAACCCTGTTTCTTACAAATCTGGTAAATTTTTAGTACAATCATGAATTTCAAAAATAATTTTATGCTTTCTGTAAATTTACAGTCACTTATACACATTGAAATATTACAAATTTATTTAATTCAAGATTTTTGGAAATAGTTTTAGTTATGGATTCTAGTTCAAAATTTTTTCTGATACTACTTTTCTTAGTCTTTTACTTAATTCCTATAAGCAGATTCATTATTACTAGCACTGAATTTCGTGAATTCAGTCGATTTTGAAAGGTAGTGTGGGTCTTCTATCTGGTACATTACCCCAAATAAAACACTATCTCTTCCATGTGCAGTATTACCCTGGTCTACACACTATTCTTTTTCTTTTAGAATGCTTTGTGGGGAGAGTAGTTACAGACCATGTCAACCTTCATCTATGAAAAGGTACCCCGACATAGAGTCGAGTTAACATGTCTTATATACTAGTGAAATGCAGTTGTAATTTTGTAGTGGTAGATACGCTACAGCTTCATTCTCCTCATAGAGTATCAGTCTAGGCAGAATATTATTAAAAAAAGGACATGCTTTTTTTTTCCCTCTCACACACATCCCCCTATAAAGCTCTACCCTTAATGCAGAGTTGAATTTTAGATGATATATGAACGACTTTTTATTTTAAAATATTCAACTGAAAAATCATTCCTATCAACTATAATGATACTGAAAAATTAAGGACTTTTAAAAACCTTGCACCAAAATTAAGTACTTTTAAGGGCTCATATTAAAAATTAAGCAGTTTTTAAGGACTTTTAAGGAACCCTGTAAAGACACTAGATGCATTTCAGAGAAAACAAAATAAAAAATTTTAAAAAAGAAGCTCACCATTAGGATTTAAAGTACATTTAGACATCACTGACTTCTTCTGAATATAATCAAACAAAGCAAATCCATGAGCAGTACCAGCAGCCACACTGCAACAAAAATTATTCACTTCATAAATAATTGAGAGCAAAATTACAATATATTATTACGCTGCCAGCTCATTGGTGTCTGTGAACCAGGATGAAATCCCACAGGGAAAAAAAAACTTTTTAAAAATAAATTTAACCCGTCAAAGTATAGTGTTCAATAAATTCATTACTTTCCTCATAATGATAAATTCATAAATGTCTGGGAATCTGGGGGATGTCTGGGGATATGAGCTGTCATTTTTATTCTCACGAAATATAAAACATGCAATTTACCATAGATTCAATAAGTCTCTTATTTATATATATATTTATATACACACATACATATATATATACTAGAGGGCTCCGCCCCCTGCTCGCCAACCCCCGAAAACTACTACGCAAATACATTTTTGCTCGCTTCACGAACAAAATTAAAATCGTTTTCCTGGAGATTAGCTGGCAATTTTTCTGCACCAACATCACATAGAGAGAATATAATAGGATTGTAATATGTCAGAGGTCCTTGTTATCAGCATTATAAACTTATATAAAGCAATTTTAATACAAACAATAATATAAACTTATATAAAGCGAGGAAGAAATATTATTTAACAAATTACTATAGGGCATTAGCCGGAGATTAATCTCAGTATTCGAAGCACACATGGCAGAGTCTAACTCGGGTTAACTATATTTGAGGGTGCCCCTTGATTCTCACGCAGTTGTAATCGCGGTTGATCACCAAGCTGGGCGATGATGAAACCCAATCATGATTCTGATTGGTTTAGATTTCAGCGTTATTTTTAAATGTTCAACGGTATATGTGATTTCAGAGGTTCCTTAGTTCTAAGTTGGATACCGGCTGTTAAGGTTACCTTTTCTTCAGGTCAATAAGATCGAAGGTATGTGGATAGCCATAAAAAGGGACTTTAGAAAAAAATGTCATCGCCAGTCCGGTACCACAGACCCCATTTTTGATTTGTAGTTCGTCAAATTTACGTGGCGATGGAGGTACACAGATTCTATTCATGATAAATTTAGACAGTATCTAACTGCTATTAGATAATTCGGTGCGCCAAAATCTGAGGATATTCACGCTTAAAGAAGTGAGTTGTTTTCTTTCCTTTTCTTTCTATGCTTACTTCATTAATTTTTGTTTCCATTCGAAATGCATTTTATTGGGTTTATTAATTTTGCTCATATCGGGTCCATTGCAATTTTACAAAGTTTTGGCCGATGTTTTGATGAAATTTTCCAATGTTTTATTTAAATATCATTATATTTTGGCAGCCATTCCTGTTACCACGGTGTTCCGCGCAAACAGAAATGGTGCCAAACGTAAGTTGCCAATTTCGCCAAGGGGCACACTCAAGAATATTTTTTACCCCTAACTCAAATCATTGTTGATCTTATAGGATACCGGATGCTCCCTATATGGTGCTTCAGCCACGAAGTATGCATATTGAGCGTTCAAATTTGTATTATATTTTACTTTTGTACCCAAGTAATAATTCACCTTGAAATACAAAACGTAGAAGAAATTCGTTACAAATTAAACACATTTATAATATACCAGGGATGAGATTAGCCAAAAGGCAAAAGAGCTGAATTTCCACGGTAGTAAATTTTACTCAAGCGCAACCCTTTAATAATAAATTCCAGACAGTTTAAGGAAATAAATAATGTGTTGACATACAATTGTGTACTAATCTATTATTATATAAATGATTACAGTGATACTTAACATTTAGTGAAAATAAAAATTACCAATTGAAAAAATAAAGCTGGAAATTATATTTTTCCTCAGTTCACATAAGAGACAATTATTACTTGAAAAACTACCTGGTTTAGCAAATTAAAACTACTGAGAATATACATTAATATTTCATTTCTTTTAATAAATACTGTTATGTGATTTATAGCAAATATATCAGTAATATTACTTTTTAAATTATATTGGAAAAAAAAACTTTAACAATGGACCGAATCATTATGTTCATATTATAGTCTAATCTAACTAGAGCCCTCTGAAACATATCAATAACAGTGAAGTAGAAATATATTGTATCTCCTTAACATAAAAAAATTGCTATTTCAGTTTGAAAAATTACATGACAGTCAGCAACTGTTTAGATAATTGTTTTTCATTTGATAAGAATTTTGCATTTTATAGCATAAATAACAGCAATTATAAATAAAATTTTGATGATGAGTTAATTAACTCTTTTTCCAAAAAAAAATTCATTAATTAAATTCCTTTATACGTGATTGCTTTTGTTTGCTATATCTTTTATGTTTGCTATATTCAGTCGTTAGTCCATCTTCAAACATCTTGTGACAAATCCTATTTTTTCTTCTTTGCAAGCACAGAATGTAAGTTTTGAATATATTCCCTTCCAGTTTCTCTGATGTTGTAACACTTACATATACTAATAATCGTCGTTAGAAAAACAGTCACCTTTATAGTAACTAATTTTAAAAAATTACTTCTTACAAGCATCACGATAGTTGATCTTAAAATTGCGTGAATATGAATAACAATTATGGATTTTGAAATCACATGAATAGGAAACTAGATATACGATTTTGAAAATGAGAAAATACAAACTGGGATCTAGAATTTTTAAAACGAGTAAATACAAATCACGATTCATAATTTTTAGATAGCGTAAATACGAATCATAATGCGTAATTTTTAGATTGCATAAATAAGAATTATGATGCATAATTTTTAGAGTGCGTGAATGCGAATCCCAATGCCTTATTTTAAAATCACGTATAAATACGAAAATCGATGTTTGATATTATAAACCGCATGAGCAAATCAAGACATTGAATTTTAAACTTAAGTGAATACGAATCGCTACATAGGTTTTTAAAAAGGCGTAAATACGAATCACAATATCGGATTTTTAAATCTCGTAAATAAGAATCGTAGCGTACAAAATTCAAATCGCATGAATAAGAATCGCAACACGCAAATATGAAAATCTATGTTTGATATTAAAATCGTATGAATAAGAATCGAGATATTAGCAGATTCCAGGCTTGGGACCTCTAAAAGGTTTGTCAGAAGCAGCGTCGTTTGAGCTACAAAAATCGGATTTATCTGGAGGGCGGGTAAAAATTCGGAAAATCTTATCTGCTGCGTGTAAAAGGGGAGAAAATAGCTAAAATAAGTAAAAATGAGAAAGGATTGGTAGCTATGTAGTTTGAATTTTCTGTTTCTCTTTGAAAATTGGTGAATTTTCTGAAAAAGCGGAATACTTATTAAAAAAAAAAAGTGAAATTTTTAGGAAATCTGAATTTTTGATTTAAAAAAAAAGGCTGAAATTCAAGAGATGAAAGTGAAAAACGCGGAAATCCGCTAAAAAGCGTAAAAATCTCATCCCTGATATACTTATAATGGTATTAATCCAATATGTTGTTGCGTTATGTTGTTGTTATATGTTGTTTTTGTTATGTTAATCTGTAATCTGTTGACTAGTAAAAAATCAGATACAAGGAGAAGAGAAGTGTAAATTTCTTCCCGAAGAAGTCCCGAGCAGCTATAAATATGTTCAGCTGAAGCCCGATGTTGGTGGCATTTTGGGTAAAGAGGGTAGGATTTTTATGCCGCGAGAAAAAGGAAGACATTTTAGATATTCACTGGCAAGGCGTGAAAGGCTTGAATTGGTTTTTCGGTCGCATGGAAGAATCTACGATTATCCCGGCTTACTGGTCCTATACCAATCGTGAATGGGAGACAAATCCGCATATTTAAGTTTTTCATGGGAGAAAAAAGTTCTAGGTAGATTAATCCAATGATGTATTAGTCAGTGGTAGTTTGAAGAAGATGGATGTGGTTTCCAAATAGTATTACACTAGGAATGTCTATATAGGGTGGTCGTACGTAAGGGGGATCCTGTGGATGCTGTCTAAATACAACACTTACAACAAAACGGTTAAATCCTTAGAGAATGTGATATATGCTTGTCCCGCAGTATCAATTTTTTTACACCATGAGCTTATGTTATAATAATGATTTTTATTAAAAGGATTATTGGATAATGTAACAGATTTGAAAATTCTGTATAAACTAAAATATGAAATTAGTTATTTTTTAAAACAGGTGTGAATTTTCAACTTTCAAGTACCATATTAAATTTTTAACTTGTTTAAATTTAAACTAATCACATAATAATCATTGCAAAAGAATTTTATTTGCTTTTGTGTTTTTTTTTTTAAGTTTCACCTATTTTTTTCCATTTTGACCAGCTAGCTTAGGAGTGCCGAACACGATAGCGCGTCACCAACGATGAAATTAACAAGCAAAATAAAATTTTCGATCACTATTAGGGGGAAAAAATGACAATATTTAGTTGTTCCCCAAAATCAGCACAAATTCGAGATTTTTCGTTTAGATTTCAAAGGCGGAAAATGAAGTCTGAAATTGAGAATCTGTTATAAATGCAGCAGAAATGCACATGAGGAGGCAAAAACCCCTCCCACTGAATCCAGCTCAGTTTACGCACATGCAGATCCACATCAAACATATAAAACGATAAGAATTGTCATACGCTATGACCGAGGGTACGTAGATATAGATTTAGGGTTGAATTAATAGTGAAAATGTTGAATAGAACAATTTGAACTATGTCTTTTTGCATAATTCTAGGCAAAAATCAACAAGATAAAGGAAAAATCTCATATTGGAAAAGGGAAAATTAAGCACTTTAAAAACACCCAAAGAAAAAACAAAAATCATAAATAAGCACCTTTAAGCACTTTTTAAAAATGCTACGCACTTTGTAAAATATAACACTGTTTCATGAGTAAAAAATTGTTTAGCACCAAGCAATTTAGTTGCCACGGCACTAAATTTGTTAATACATAAATTTGTTTACTTTTTTGCAGGTTAAGTTAAGAGTTATTTTTATATTATATTATATCCATCGTTGAACAGCCGACCCCATTTCGGGTTTGCGGCTACTAATATTCAACTCCGTAGCCTTGTAATTTTGAAACAATCCAGAAGACAAAGAAACTCCTGGATCAGTACCCCCAGAGGTATTGATTTGTAACACGGGCTTTGCGACTCGACAGATTTAACATGCATCAGTCACCATACAGAGTTTTTGACCGGGATCGAACTCATGAACTCTTGGACGTGGGCCCCATTGCCTTACCAACCAGTCTATCCCAGCAGCAATAGAATAATAGCAGTACAATGATAAAAATTATTTTCAGCAAGTTAAACATAGTTTAAAATTAAAGAACTCCTAGGGTTGCCACAGTAAAAAATGAACAAAAATAGTTGCTTTTAGTAGCCTCAAGCATGAAAATTGTTGCCTAAAACTATGAAAATAGTTGCCTGAACAGGAACAAAAATTTATCAAAAATGACTAAAATTATAGCATAATTGTCAAATACTATTATTAGAACTGGGTGATGTCAGAAATTTTAAATTGTGATACATCGTCAGTTAAACATCACGATATAGTGACGTATCGCAATTTAGCATATGTTCAAAAATTACCTATGGGAAATCTTTAAATCAATCAAAAATAAATAAAAAGGAATAAACTTAGTACAAAAGAAAATATTAATTCTAAACACATTCTACTATGACATCAATATCATTGCTTAATTTCTTTCAATTAAATAAAGAAGTCAAAGTAAAAGCAAACCCAAGCTTTATTTCATTTTTTTTCATGTTTAAAAATAATTAATAGCGTAACAAATTATTTCACATACATGCATTAAAAATTAAAAGAAAAAAAAAGAAAGTGGAAAACAAACCAAAGAAATGTTCACTTTAGAAAAAAAAAATTTATTATTTGTTTAAAAAAACAACATGCTTTTGAAACATCATTAGACCCTTTTCGATTTACTTATTTAAAATAATAAAAAGTAGTATTAACTAATGGTCAAATTCTGTACTTAATAAATGTAAAAATATTTTTACTTATCTATAATTATTTTCATTTTTGAAAATAAAATTGACTAAAGATATATCTGTTTAAAAATGATACTGACTAACTATCAAACAAATTATAAAACAAACAAGTATTGAAAGAATTTTAATTAATAAAAATTTTTAAAAAAATACTTAAAGTACTAATGTTAAATTATTAAAAACGTCAAAACATTACTAAACTTTTTATTTGATTAAAAAAAAAATTTGTTTTAACTAATAGCCAAAATTTTTTTAAACTTTTTTTTCATTTTCTTAAAAATAAAAGCAAATTAAATAAAGGTAAGTTTTGTTTTAATTTTTTATAATTAAAAACGACTGAGCATTTATTGGTTGAAAAACAATCAAATTATTATACTTAACTACATTTAATACATTTAAAAAAACTAACTTTTTATAACAAAGTTAAATACAAAATACCCCTATTAAATTGTATCGCTTAAAATAAAAAACAATAATTGAAAAAAATCGATGATTTGATCTATTGAGTTCAGAACGAAAATTTAAGATAACAGCGATTGTGCAGCAATCGCAAAGTAACAGTAGGACTACTAAAAATAATTGACAAGAATCGTTAAGCCCAGACAGAAAAAATGGTATGAAATAATGCAGAACAAAATGATCGCTGCAAAAGTCTCACTGAAAATAATTTACATGAAACCAGACAATTATTTCCGACGAAATAAAATGCACAGCAATTGCAAAATGACTTAAGTCCCATTTGAAAATAATCTTCAAAAAACGCAAAATCCCAAAGACAAGAATGGACATAAAGAAACTATGCATTGCGTTATATATTACAAAGCTGATCCTTGCACGAAACCGGGAGTTCCGATTCAATTTGCTCTTCCTCACTCAACATCACGAAACTAACATCTTAATAGCAAAACGCTATCTACATCTCTGCAGCTAGACGAAATCAAAATAGACTTCGTTAGTGCGGTAACAGCATTATCCTAGTCACGGATCCTGGCATATTAAATTGTTAAACCGCAATTGTAATCTAATTCCAGCAGCTTAAATCAGATTTCTGATGCATCGCCTAAAACGGAAGTCACTACATCTGCCTATTGATATATGCGTTAAATCAATATCTCGTGATACATTGCGTTAAATCAATATCTCGTGATACATCGATTTATCGCCCGTCCTAACTATGCTCCAATTAAAAGAAAGTTTTGTAAAAATATAAAAAGGTATACATATTAGAAAATAGGTACCTAAATAAAAGTCGAATTACAATAAAATATGAATGCTAATAGAAGGAAAAAACAATTAAAAATAACAAAACTACCCCTCAGAGAGAACAACTTTAGAACTCAGAGAGAAGTACTTTATTAAATCCGATGGAAATTTAAATTTTTGGCTCTTTGGACATAAATGATTGTATAAATGTTTGCTTACTTTTATTAACATTCTGAAAAGTAACATTTATTTTTGCGAAAAAAACTTCGCCAAGAGTAAAAAAAATCTCCCAATTCCTGAAAATAGTTGCTTTTTTGCCTTTTCAGGCAAAAAAAAAGAAAATAGTAGCATTTTAGTAGCCTGTGGCAAAAAGAAAAATTTATTGGAAGAGAGTATTTTCATGATACTTACAGGCCCCATTCTGTGTGAACTGATATGGCAGTTACAGCTGCAGGAGGAGTGAGCTGCTCAATGCAGAAGGGCACAAATCCAGGTTCAAATTTAAGATTTCCTGTCTTCAAGGACAACTGGTCATGACCCTTCCACACAAAGTTGTCTCTGTCACTCACAATGTTCACAGAAAATGCCTAAAATTAACCATTTAATGTTAAATGCATGTTGTAAAGTTTAGAGCATTCAATGCACATTATCAGGGGTCTGTCTAGATTTTTTTTAGAGAGGAACCTATTTTGTGAAAATTATATTAAAAAATAAACGCAAGAAAATATTTTCAAAAATAGTCACTACAAATAAAAATTATTTAGGACTGGTAAATTTTTATATATTTTTCCTCAAATAAGAAAAAATAATTTCAGTATTGTAAAATTTTGGCCTTAAAAATGTATCCAAATTTAAAAATCCATAAAAATCATTGTCCATGGTTGAGTTAAAACTTGAATTTAATAAAAACATGCATTTGACAGCACTATCACTAAAAATTATTTTTATTAAGAGAACATTTTCGACTAGTTGATACAGAAAAAAGTTTCACAGAGAAAAATATTTCATAAAAAATATAGGTCTGTATGAATAAATTCACAATGGTAAGATATTGTTCGAATGGTTAGAATAATGTATGACTTCCTGTAAAGTTTATAGAAGGAGACCATCGTCGTTTCATCTTAAAAAAAGCTCGCTTTGATATGGCGTAAACGACCTGTTAAACTTACCACAAAGAGCTATCTGTCCAAACACTTGCTACCTTTTCGTAAAAGAAAGCTGGCGTAAAAGACAGCATTTTCATAGATTGCAACGAGAACGGGGTTCGCATGAGAACTTGATTCTCTAAAAGTATATTGTTAAAACTACCGCTTTTTCTAAACTTGAATTTGTTAAAGTACCGCTAAAAGGTAGTAAATTTACCCTGGACAGACCCTTGATAATAGAATATTATAAGAATACTTCAAGCTCTTGTTCTGTGGATTCTTCTTTCAGTTCAAAAAACACTATCTGTCCAGCTGTTCCAGCAACTACAAGCGTCTTGCTATGGACACACAGGAGGATCTTTTTCACTGCAAGCCTGGGATCATCACTATAAGGATCGAAACTTCCAACCTGCAATTATAAATCAGTTATTGACACCTGCCTACTTAGGATAACGCACATCTTACTAAAGACATTTTTTGATACATCATGCATAATCCTGTAATTCAAAATTGGAAATAATAAAAGTACTTACATTTAGCGAAGTAAAAAATATGCATATAAACAGGGTATTTGCTACATTTTAGATTTTCCGATTCATGACTTTCCACGACTAATTCCAAGAATTTTTCATGACTTAACAAAGTTACTATATTCTCTGACAAAAACACAATAAATTTAAAAAAGGAGTCTAATAACATTAATTGAAATGATAGGCATAACTAAAACTGTTATACTTTGCATCTTCATATCTATTGATTTAAAAGACAGTAAAGCAAGAGTTGAAGCAATAAAAAGCTTAAAAAATACAAAAGCAATTTTTTTATTTTTTTCTTCAGAATTATTTCTACATATACTTTTCTTTTTCATTTCTCATGTTTTCTTTCTGTTCTCATTTCGGAATAAAAAAAGTGTTGTATCATCCCTATTTTGTAGTAATGATTCACTTTCTTTGCCAGTCTATAAGACATCCCTGAAGATGATCCATAGACATGTCATCACAAATTTGATTTACACCCCCGCTTTGTAAAGAGAAAGCTCACCCGTTTTGTAGACCTGTTCGCAAAGCAGGGTTCGTGATTTTTTGTTATTTAAATCGGATTTTTTGTTTTTATTCAAATACACTGTAAGAACTTTGATGATGATAACAGTTTAACGAGGTTCAATGTTGCACACTTCTGATCAATGTGATCATTCACCTGCTCACTGACTACGGCCATAGCTGCAAACTTGTTCAATACAAAAATAGGAACACAAAGTATGATAAGTTAATCAAGGGAAATTAGGACACAATGCGAAAAACAAAATATCAAAACATAAAATATTGATATAAAAATATCAATTTATAAACCGCACATTTAATATTTAATATAATTTTTTGAGCCAACAGTTTTGATTCAATTACTTACTAATAAAGAATAGCACACCTTTATAATAACTAATTCAAGTATTAAACTTACTTCTAACATGAATCACAATATTGGATTTTAAAATGGTGTGAATATGAATCGTGATATATTTGGGCTTAAAAAAGAAGGAAAAAAATTTTCAATATTGAATTTTTAAATCGCATAAATACGAATCATGATGCATAATTTTAAATTTGCGTGAATACGAATCACAGCACGCAACTTTTAAATACCAAAATCGATTATCGATATTACAGGGTTGCCACTCAAATCTGGAAAAAAAATTCCCTGCGTTTTCCCTGTACATGTTATACGCAATATATTAAGAGGAAACAACAATTACTGTGCTCTTGTGTGAGCTATATTGGACTAACTATATTTATTAGTTTCAATTGCTGGAAAAACAGCTGAACATACTTAAATAATACTCAGACGTGCCAACCTAGCAAAATTAACATTCAGGAGTTTCCCTAACAAGAATTCAGGAGATTTCAGGAGGGGTAAAAAAAGGTGCTTATTTTTTTTAAAATAAAAACGCGATTTTTAATTAAAGCAGGTGTGATTCCACATCAAGAAAAACTTGCGAATGATACCGCACTTCCAAGGAATCAGAATTTATTCAAAAGAAAAACATTTTATTTTTATTAATCGATGTCAAATAGATAAATATATTTTTCTCTTTCATCTTCTGTTCACTGATATGCATGTGCAATGCATTTTCCCCACCCCCTCGTAAATCAAACAGCAAACGAAATCATCATGCCACTCCTTTGAGTTTAACGACCTAAAAGAGAATAAAGATCTAAAATCTTCAAGGTCGCGGAAGAAATGACGTTTCTCTGGGTAAACGGGGAAAAAAATTCTTCCCTTCCTCACATTTTCCTCTACTCAACTTCAAGGATTAGTCCAGTTTCCGCTTTTTTTTT
>NC_092212.1:85944025-86032242 GCF_043381705.1 Parasteatoda tepidariorum | reverse complement strand
CGTGAGAGAGCTCGGGAACAAAACAGAAAGAACGAGAAAGATCCGCGGGTGTTTTATAAAAAGGGCCGCCGGCAGTATTGGACAAATTCAAGGACCTATCAAGTTTTTCAAGGACCTAAGACGTTTTTCAAGCACTTTCAAGGGCCTAAATTTAGCACAAAAAAATTCAAGGACTTTCAAGGACTCTCAAGGACCGTGGGAACCCTGCCTGGGATGAAAGAAAATCGGCACAAGGAGTGAAAAGGCACTAGAATATTTTTGGAACAAGGATAAATCTGAACAAATACAATTTAATCAGAACATTCGGCAGCTATGCTATTGCCAGTGAATTACTGGGTCGTGAAAATAAATTATATTACACTGTTTCTAAGAAATAGTTTCTACCTTTCGGAAAGGTGGCCACTCTTCTTCTTCTGCAGGGTGTTCACCATCTTCACTCACAAAAAGATTTGAAGTGTGAATGGTGTAGAGGTGACTGAGTGCAACACCCGAAGCATTCCAAAATCTTACAGAACCATCCTCATGTCCAGTCAATAGAAGATCTCGAGTAGACGACTCATCCAGAAGATTCTCTCCACCCGTGATTGGCCATTCCTAAAAACATATTCATGAACATTAAGTTGTAAATCTTTTATGCTGTCTAAACAATTTTAAGAAAGAATTAGTTAAACTAATACTTTTAAGGTTGACTATTAAGACATATTTAATACTTTCAGGTAGTAGTGGTCATTATTAATCACTATTTTACACGCACATGGGCTACTGTGAGCCCAACTCAAAAATTCTGAAAATTTCTCGAGTAAAATCGTGAATGACGCATTTCAAAAAATTTAATATCTTTATAAATTTAAATCACTGATATTTTCAATACAATAAAATTCTAAGTAAATTAAATGCCGAATGATTTAAATGAATAATCACGTAAAAGTTTACTTTTATCTCTAATCACATTTATCATTCTACCAGAAAAAGTTATTTACAAAAGAAAGATCTCCTAAGCAAAAATTCTAGTTCTAATATTTTGAAATAAAATATACAAGAATTTTTATACGTAAATGTGATCGATGATTTCTTCAAACTTCTGGATCTTGGATTTCTGGATCACGGTCAGAAAAAAAATTCAGAAAACCAGATTTTTCCAGATCATCTTCGCACGCTAATATATTCAGCATTATACTGACAGAATGATTATGTTCTACAAGGGAGATATTTCTGATTTATAACTTAACCTACACATTTCTAAAATGCAAGATTTGAAGCATTATTTCAGATTTTTATTTTATTTATTTTAAGCTAGCTTAATTTACAGGAAATTTTCATATATGTGATCGTTACAATGAATTTTAAAAATGACACAAATAATATAACAATGAGTCAAGTAATAATAAAAGCTGAACATGAATTTCAGAAAACAAAAAATAATATTGACACAATTGTAACCTTTTCAGTGTATTTTTCAGAGGCAGTTCCTGCAGTTGTGATTTTATTCCAGAGATCTTGGGGGACATCACTGCAGTGTTGTGTGCAAGTAATGGAAGACATGTGCAAGCTGGAGAGGTGAGGCAGGCGGAAAGGAAGCCACTCCTCACTTTCAAGGTCAATCAACACTATCTCTTCCTCAGCCAACACAACAAGGGTGTGGGGGTTATCGTATTCTGAAAGGCAAAACATTACATCAAAATCTCAAACAAGTCACACATTTTTTCTCTTTTGTTCCAGGCTGCCACTTAAATTTAGAAAAATAATTCCCTGTCTTTTCCCTATAGACAATATATTAGGAGGAAAAGCACTGCATAGTGCATTTACCACTAAAAAAATATAATTCCAATTCACTATTATATATAAGACATGTTAGCTCTGCTCTAGGGTGGGGTACCTTTTCTTAGATGAAGGTTGACATTGAAATCTACTCTCCCCACAAGGGTGAACACGCCTACCTCGGCAGAAACACTCACTACGCACACCCCTACTTCGAACAGCAGACTTGCTACTCGTGACTGCGACATTGTCCTTCACACGCGACGTATACGCTCGACTGCGGAAAGTCGATGCGGGCTGGACCACGATCGTGAACTCGATGCGGCTCTCGCGATCGACACTCAAGAAAAGTACTTCTTCATACGGCTCACCCTGCTTAGAACGAAACAGCAAGGAATCGACTAGTTGTATCCATTCGTCGAATTCTATCACAGACATAATTCTGGTGGGGGAATACTGTAGTGTATCTACCACTACAAAAATATAATTCCAATTCACTAGTATACAAGTTAACTGGATTCTACGGTGGGGTAGCTTTTCACAGACGAAGGATCAATACTCCCACACACTGTGCTCTTGTATGAACTGTATTAGGCTAACAGTAATAATCGCTGCTGAATATACCTTTAAACATGTATTTTTCCCCTATTCTCTCTGTGCAGTGGCAACAATTCCCAAATTAAATATTTTTTATACAGAAATGAACTGATTTTATGACCAAGGAAATAATGTAGGGAGGAAGGGTTTGGGAGAGAGTTCACAAAGCATCTTATAAAGTTTAATAATATTAACTCGCATAGCTTTGTGACTTTCTTTCATAGCAAAATTAAAAAGCTTTTGCAAAGGAAATGTCATGTGAAATTTTAAAAAACACCTAAAGCTTTTAAATAAAGGAAAACAAACTTTCAAAACAAAACAGTTAAGAGGAATTTAGAATAAGAAAAAAAGAAAAGAAAAGAAAAACAAGGTAAATAAAAAAAATTTTATCAAAATAGGAACATATCTTTACTGCATTGACACAAATACTTGTATCTTGTCTAATTCAGGTTTTTAAATCTAAAATTAGTATTGCTTTTAAAACTTTTTTGTAAAATGACATTTTTAGTCTAAATTTTTGTGAAAATGTATAAGTTTAAAAATGCTATACCTAGCACAATAGTCACGTAAATGTTAAAACAAACTTCTAAGGAAGGGATTAAAAATCTTCATCGGGATTAAAATTGCATAATAACCCATACCCGAAACTGCCGTACGTGGCTAGGGGCACTTCCCTGTTCAAAAGCACACAAAGAATAAGGAAATGCCTTTGGCATTATATGGCGACAATAGGGTCACGGGTTTACACCAAACTCTCCAAGAATAATGTTGCAACATTTATATGACCCCTGTTACGTGTAACGTTTTTAAACTTTAATATTTTTGAAAAAAAAAAAGCCTGCTCTTTAGTCATTAATAAAGAAACATTTCTATTTAACAACTTTAAATTATGCAATCAATTTCAAATCATCGTAAAACTTAGCATAATAATACAGCTGCATTATTATGATTTTTATATAATACTTTGAATTTAATGTTGATGATATTTAAATAATTATAAAATAATAAAACAAAAACTCAAAGTATTTTTAATGAAATAAAAAATGAAAAACCTAGTTGAGAGACATATGTTTTACGGAAGTTTGACAGGTGCAATGCAAGGTTCAAGGATTAAGAAAAATCAAATGTGGATTATATAAATTTAAATTCAAATACACAGCACATCAATTTCATGGCTAAAAGAAAATAACTCATAGCCCAGAATTCAATGCTCAGAAAAAATAAAACCTAAGCACTTTTCAGAAAAACCCAACGAAATGTAAGAACTTTTAAAGTAGGCTACGCATCCTACTCAAAACTAATTTTTGAACACTTTAAAATTTATTGCTCTTATAACAAACCACAAAATTATTTAGTAACAACTGAAATAAAAGCTCAACTCCTTTGCCTATCTCATAATTTCACCAACTTTCACAGAAACCTAAGTTAACAAAACTTTTGATCTAATTTGATAAAATTATAAAGTCATATTTTTCGAGAAATTCTTTAGCTAAAATGAAATTTTTTTTAAAAAAAAGTACCCAATTCTTCATCGTTATGGCAGATTGTGAAGAAATCTTTTTGAGAAGTGAAAAAAGAGTGGGACATTTAGGGAAGAAAGAGTGAAAAGTGAAGAACGTGAAGAAATCATTTTACAAATACCCATTGAAAAGTAAGAACTTTTAAAGCAAGCTACACATCCTACTCAAAACAAATTTTTCAACACTTTAAAATTGCTTAGATAACAAACCACAAAATTATTTAATAATTACTAAAATAAATGCTCGACTTATTGGTCTATCTCATAAATTCACCAAGTTTCTAAGAAATCTACTTTTACAAAATTTTTAATATAATTTAATATAATTAATAGGCACATTTAAAAGAAATTTAAAAAAAAAAAAAGTACCTGATTCTTCATCTCCATGGCAGATTGTGAAGAAATCTACAACTTTAGAAGTGAAGTCAAACACCTGATGTTTTTCTCCACACATAACAGAAATCGTATGCTTATCTCCATAACTAGCACGAGGCATACCTCCACCAAATATTGTGAAATCATCGCTGGGGAAAAAAAAAATCTCATCAAGACTCATAGACGCATGTATATGTCCTCATTTAACTTCTTTTTTAAATCAAAAAAAAAAAACATACCCTCCTTTCACAGCTCTCCAAATGATCTTTGTAATTGCTTTGCAGGGAAATGGACCTAAACAGAAGAGCAAATAAAAATTGTTGGAATACAATGTAGATAATACTAAAAACCTCGTGGCAGATTAACAAAATGATTTTTTTTTTTTTTTAAATAACTTACTTTTCTTCAGAAGTAATCTTTAAATCATGCCTTTAAGTAATAACTTTTTGAAGTGCTCAATGTATGCCGATAGTATCGTGAATCGACGTAATGTTCTGATTGTATTTTAGGCAGTTACTGATATTGATTCTTGTGTGGATTTTAAATATCACGATATATTTCAAATCATATGGAAAATTCGTATCACGCATTTGAGTTTATACTTTAACGCAATGATTCTATCGAATTTTTGGCAGTCATTGCTATTGATTTCTCTTTGGTTTTTAAATCTGATATTTTACATACGATACAATTTAGTACAACAGCCTTATCTTAAAACGAAACACGCCTTTGAAGAGAGATTAGCTTGAATTCGTCGCTGATCTTTTTTTTTTCTTTCTATGTTCGGACTAACTATGCAACTAATACTATGTTCGGATTTCATGATTTTTTTAATTATTTTTCTACTGTGATGATTATTTACAAAATGCAAAGAAAGAAAAGCTTCCTCCCATCAAAATAAGAGAATATCAAGCATAATATCAGAATAAAAAAATTGTTACATGTTCAATTTAAAAAATAATAAAAAAATTCGTAAACACAGCATTTTTATTATTTTATATTAGTAACATATATGTTTGTTATTATCGAAAGTATCTTGAAGAAAGATACGAGTGCTAGACAGTTCCGTGGCAGATAGCTGAACAAAATTCTGCCACAGGGCTGAAAACCATAGCTGCCAACATGGATAGGAAAAAATTCAGTAGATTTCACCAAATATAAATTTCATGATAATTCTCGCATAATGTACTAAATATTTCACACACAGGGAATTTTAATAGTCATCAAAATAGAAAAACTACAATATTTTCCAGTTATGATTGACATTACATACTAACTACTGACATAAATATACTTTTATGTTATGTATTATGTTTATTCATAATTTTGAATATTAATAGGCATTTCATTCATCAAAGATAGTGAAAAAGATTTTTTAATTAATTTAAATAGAGAGTTCTGAATAAAAACATCTTAGAACAAAAAAAATTTTGAACTCATTTCAATAAATGAGGTTCACTTCATTATGCAATCAGTAATACATAATACAGTTTGCTTCATTATGTAATAATAATACTTATTTAAATATTCAAGCAATCTGCACAAAAATTATATTTCAAAAGGAGATTTTTTTAGGAAACTTAAATTTTAAGGAATTTTCTAAAATGTACAAATACCAGGAGAATTTTAATTAAACCAGTACACCAGGAGAAACAGGCAAAACCAGTACTGGAACAGGTCTACTGGAAAAACCAGTAGAATTGACAGCTGTGTAACAATAACCAAACCATTAAAAAGAATTTCACACAAGTTTTTTAACAATTAATAATTTGAACAAAGATTTAAAATATTCACTTTTGCTCCGTTAATATTGATAGTCAGTCTTTCCTGATAGTCAGAAGGTATCAAAATTTTATCTTTTAGCATTTTTTACATTAATGTAATTATTTAGCAGTGTAGAATTTGCAGCATTTTAAGAGGATTATTTTTTGTTTATTTTTTTTATTGTAACAAATTTCAAGTAATGTGATAGGGTTGCCCTCAAATATGGAAGAATAATTCCCTGTACATTTTTATACACAATATATTCAGAGAAACGAAACACAATGACTGTGCTCTTGTGTCAGCTTTATTGAGCAAACTGTACTAATTTTAATTGAGGAAAAAAAGGAACAGCTGAAAAAACTTAAATAATGAAACAGTTTAGCATAACTGAAATAGCATCCTTAAATATCCCATAGATTATGTTTTGAGTTGTCACCCATTTTTAAAAGACAAAAATAAGAAACAAAATCCAGTAGAGTTGGCAGCTATGTGAAAAGAAACGAGTTCAAAGTATACCATATGGGGTTGCTGGAGATTCTTCTGGTTTTGACGCATCTGAAGAACTCCAAACGACAAAAGTGCCATCATTATGGGAACTAATGAATTTAGTGCCACTTCTATGCCAACACAAGGATTCAAGTTGCTGCAATAATAGAGAACATCTCAATCATTATTTAAGACATTTATAAAGATTACTTAATATACTGAATAGTTATTTAAAATACTGAATTATGCACAAGAGTAAGCGAGAAACTAATGAATGACTTTTCTGAAAACTACATAATATTTATTCTCTAGTGAAAGCTTAAAACTATGTTTCATTATACAGTCAAACACTGCTATGGTGAACATGGCTTATAGTGAACAAAATGTTTGCTCCCATGCCTTGCTATGCACATTTAATATTTTTTTCGGATATAATGAATGAAAAAGAGAGGAAATTGGATATTACGCACTTTTTTCTGTCTTCAACTGATTTTTTTCTTCATTTTTTGGTCATTTTGAAATTTCTACATAATATACACTCATGTCCATAAATTGAGGATAATTCAGAATCACACGGAAATCAAACTCTAAAATTACAATTTCACCTGTAGAATTATCACACACATCCTGAAGAAGAATATGCAAATTACAGGAAACCACTAGATGACGCTGGTAGTACGTCACAATGACGAGAGTGTAAGAGAGGGTTATGTAAGGAATGGTGGCAAAGAAGTAAAATTGTTCACAAGCGCTTTAAAAGCCTTTCAGTGCAATAACCGCATAGTTATGGCACAAAGGAAGCATTTGGATGATTTTTTACGTGGCGGAATCTTCGGACGACTGGAATGTGGACGTACCCAGCTGGAAGTATCCGAGGAGCTTGGAATCACCCAGAGTGTCATCTCCAGGCTTTGGCAACGATTCCAAGATGATGGTAATGTGAGTAGACGTTACAGCACAGGTCGCCCCCGAGTTACAACGCCGAATGAAGACCGGTATTTGGCAGTTACTGCCAAAAGAAACAGACAGAGCACAGCATCAGACCTGTCTGTTCAGCTCTCTTCAGCTACCAGTACGACAGTTTCAAGGCAGACCGTGTACAGACGCTTGGGGCACATTGGTCTATATGCTCGTAGGCCAGATGTGTTCCACTTAGTGCAACTCACTGTCGCAGCATGCATTGTGGACACCCCAACAGTGGTCTTGTGTGATGTTTTCCGACGAGTCCAGGTTTAGTTTGCAGCCTGATTCTCGCCGGACTTTTATGTGGAGAGCGCCAGGTACCTGTTACCACCAAGACAACACCATTGAACGACACCGTTACGGTGGTGCAGGATGGCTCGTTTGGGGAGGAATTATTCTTGGTTCCAGAACTGACCTGCATGTTCAGAGTGTAACGATGACAGGCCACATCTATTGGGATGTCATTTTGGAACAACATGTATGTTTGCTTCAGGGCGCCTGTGTGCTGAATTTCTATTTATGGACAACAACGCCCGTCCTCACCGTGCAAACATTGTAGACGAATGCCTTCAATTGGAGGATATCACCCGTATGGATTGGCCAGCATACTCACCGGACTTGAATCCAATAGAGCACGAGTAGGATATGCTTGGCTCCCACCTGTATACCGGACTTTCGGAGGGCTTTGCTTGATGAGTGGTGTAATATTCCCCAAGATCAGATTGATAATTTGATACTCGGCATGCCTAGGCGTTGTACGGCCTGTATTGCATCGTTCAGGAGACATACTCCGAATTAACCATCATACTAACCATGTTATACTGTTTTTTGTAAATAGGTTCTTTTTTAAAATTTGCTCCAGGGAGTAAAAATCTCAATTTTTATTAATTATGTCAAACATATAGCATCATTTTTGCTCTTTACCTTTTGTTTATTACATAGACTATACAAATAAGTCAATTTGTTTGGCTTCTGTCTCCTTCTGTGCCTTAACTTCATTATCCTTAATTTATGGACAAGAGTGGACGATTTTTAAAACCATCTATAGAGTAGAATGTAGCAATAAGCCTTGTTTGCTTCTTCTATCTCAGTTTCCACAACAAAGGCTAAAATTTTTGTAAGCAAGATGAAGAGTCAAAAAATAAACACAATTTTTGTTACTACATATTGTTTTTTAATCACTTTTGTATTTCTCTTTATGGCTCATTTATTTAAATAATGTGTCATAAAAGGGAGCAGTTCGGAAAAATGAGTTAAAACTGTTTGCTGTACGGATATAGTGAACATTACAGTGAACCGGTCCTTCGAAGGTTCACTGTAGCTGGATTTGGCTGTATTAAAATTACGCACTCAATTTTACACAATTGATGCAGTTGTACAACTGAATGAAGAAAAAGGATATTATTTTAACTTATTTCTGAATGCGTTGTAAATATAAATGAACCACTATTGTAAAAGAAGAAGAAAAATCTTGCATACTTATTAATGTGAATGAATGAAAATGTTTGGGAAAAAAACTACTCAATAACATTGAAAGCTCTGGAAAACAGGCCAACTATCTGTGCCTGATGTCACCTCAATTTACTTTAAAATGTACAGCATGAACACGACTTACAAATAATCCGTAATAAAATTCAACATTTTCATTATTAATGTGTAATTTGTCCAAAAATCTTGCAATAAGGAACATTCTCAGATTTCTGGCTAAATCAAAAGCAAAACTATAGTATGTTCTTGAAAGTGTGATCTCTGAAAAACAAGCAATTTTTCTTTAATCCTGTTGATCACAGGTGCCTTCCTTTGGAGTCTAATTTTACCTTTTAGGTTAAAAAGATTTGGAAAATGGATGGTTAGCTGAACGTAAACAACAAGGTTCCTAAAACTGGAAGAAAACTTCTGGCGTATTCCTCCGCTCATGTGTGAACAGGCTTAATATTGCAAGTTTTATTACTGCAATGTGATTAAATTTACGTGTAATTTTACCATTCACAAGAGAATCCCTTAATTTACAAATTCTACCGGGTTGTGAGTCAAAAACAAATTTAAGAAAATTAATAAATAAAGGTTTGCCATGTTTTGAGTGTTGTCCCTTATTTGGCCATATTTGTGTAAAATACCGATGTTAAGTTATTTTTGGGGTAGCATCGTAACGTGCTTGTCGAGTCTTCCGAATTTGTTTGTTTCATTGAAATTGAAAGAGTACATTAGAGTGTAAACACTATCGGTATAATAATATTGGACATAAAAAATCAATCGGAAGTCTTGACCCGGTAGTCTCACGAGGCGAATTCGTGCATGGTCGACCTTACCTTTAGGTAATTGAATAAAAGAGAAATTTGTATGCAAAGAAATGGCACATACTAACCTGACTACAAACATAAGTATGCTCCGGATTCAGAGTCTTGTTATCCCAGAGTACCATCAGACCTCTGTTGTATCCGATGATGATTTTATCTGAATTTAATGGATGTTCCGCTATAGCCTCTACTGAACCAGGATTCAGTTTATAATCATCAGGAACGCTGAAAAAATATTCATGCCTCTCTATATAAATTAGTAAGCTTAACACACAGGTTACTATGATGTTATTGTCAACCAGTAAATTTGCTTAACGTCTAACACAAAAAGGATATCCATTTAATATGCTTTAATAACTTATGTATTTAAGAATTATCTGGCTCATTGTATCAAGTTACTAAACTTAGTAACAGAAGCAGGAAAACCAAGGTAACAAGCAATGTATCACTGCATATCCAATATGAAAATTAAAATTGCGTATTAAAAATAAGGTTTTGGAAAGGGGAAAATAGATACAGGGTTAATCATATCAATAGATAGTTTCCAAGCCTTGGAATATTATAGCCTTACTCAAAGGGGGGGGGGGGGNATTTTACATAGGGGGGGAATACTTCATATAAAATTTAAATAAAGACTTTGATAATTATGATTTTTTGACTGTTTTAAAATTAATTTTATTTTAAGTTTTATTATTATTGTACCGCAAATTTAGAATCACGCTTTTGAATTATCAGTTTTTGACCCAGTAGATTAACGACAATTCCAACATAAATACAAGCAGATTGTCAACCGTTTTTGCTCTGTTAGCTATTAATACCGATTTTGACATGATTTTTAAAATCTCCCATTTATGTTACGATATTATTTTGTATGGCGAACTTCAATTCGCACACCTGCAGAATCACTTTTCTAAGCAAAACGAATTAACCATAAATCTACATTGCTTGATTGATCGTATTTCAACCAGTTATTGCGGCATATTTTGTTCATGCTTTTGAAAAATCAAGATTTTTAAATACCAAATTGTTTTGCATGGAGAATTTTAAATTTGAAGAGTCACTTTTTGATGCACTCTAATTGTGCCAGTTTCGTTGTCCACATGGTTTTACAACTGCATTTTTAACAGTTACAGATTTCCACACGACCTTTAATATTTCAAATTCTTTTCGTTTTGCTGTTAATATTCTCAAGAACTTAAATGTAATAAAAACTTGAGGGGGAAAAAAGTTTTTTTATAAATTTTTAAAAAAAAACAGTCATAAAGATCGTTTTTAGTTATAGTGATCTGAAGTCACCCTAATGAAATCATGAAAGTAAATAAATTTAGAAAAAAATATTAAAAAATCTTACATCTTTAAGAATCAAAAATTTTTCATGAGAAAACAGATTTTTTTAAAAAAAAAAGAAAAATGGTAGTTAAATTACCAACGAAGACAAATTGGTATGTCAAACTTAAAAGTGTCATTGAAGGAGGAAAGACTAGCTTTTGTCAGTTTATTGAGCCTAAAAGTGCTACTTCTACAAGCAAACATTTATGAAAAAATACATTTAAAAAAAAAATACGGAATTTTTGTAGAACCTTCACTATACTGGATTTTTGTGAAGAGCAAAGCGGACCCAATTCGAGTTCAGAAGGATCCTTAAGAATCAGAGTTGGCAAATCATAGGACATAATGGATTAATCCATGGTTTAAACCAGGGTTTAATCCATCTTGTCCAAAACTGTCTTAAACCCTTTTAGTCAAATTATGTTATAATTTTTTTTTTAAAATATTGTGAATATAAAACTTTCATTTTTGAACAAGAAACAAAATGAAGACAATTTCTTTTCATTATTAAAAAAGTTTATTATTTTTAATCTTGCATTATTTATCCTTATGTGAAACATATTTATATTTTAGAAGCAAGGCATTCACTTTTGTTGTTCCAATGAATTGTGGAGCTTCGAAAGTTATTAAAAGAAAATAGCAGGAAAAGATTCATAAGTTTAAATAAATTGTATAAAAATATCAAATATTTATTAATATATGTAATTATTACATGTCACACATATAGAATTTTTACCTTTTACCAATGTTCATGGTTTTGGACAATTTAAGATAGTCAAAGACCCATGTGTCCTGTCCAAAACCAGTTTAGGACATCCAAAAAACCCAACTCTGTATGCAAACAATGTAACTCAAATTTGTGCAAAAATAGAAAAGAAATTGGAACTTTTTTTTTTTAAACGTGACACTGTAAGATATTTTCATAGTTAATATAAAGATGTAAATTGAGCATTAAAAGAAAAAAACTTACTTTTGGATGACAACTTCTTGATAAATAATGTGATCGGTCATATCGAAAGATTTGACATCCAATGAATAAATGTTGCCACCATCTGTTCCAATAAGTAAGTGCTCTCCACTCAAAGGTAGGCAACATGTAGTTATTCTTTTTAACCTGCAATAAACACATTTGCACTCAATTAAATCCTTCTCTTTATAAAAATAGTACTTAACAAAATAAAAGTGTTGCAATAACTTTATTACTTGCAACGATACTACATAATCAACATTTACTGCATATTTCAGGGTATTCTAAAGAATAATAAAAACAGACTCACTTTCCCTGTAGGGAACAAGATTTCACTTCTTCCAAAATCCATTTTCCATCTTTTTCATTCAATTCAAAGAGATGAAGAGACGCATTATCACACTGGCTTATGATACGACCCTGCATTACATTATGAATGGGAGTTTTTTTTAAAACAATATGAGAAGAATAAATTTTAATTTTTGATCAGAAAAAATACATTTTTGACCATTCTGCAAGGAGCTTTATAAATAAGTAGAGTTTTTATTACTCAATAGAATAGTTTCAGAATAAAATGGGGTAGAATGAAAAGGAGATCACATATAATATTGCTGCTTTTCCATATGATAATAAAATGAAATTAAAATGAAGCAACTGAAGTTGAATAGGTCGAAAATTTAATTTAATGAAGATTTCACAGTCACATTTCATCTAATTAGGAAACCATGGGAAAAGTTTTTCTTACGATTTTCAATATTTTTTTAAGAAAAGTCATAGGGAAAACTTTCTACTACCACTTTCATACTATGGAAAAAAATTTCCCTTAAATATACAAAATGACTCCTATTTTGCTAATTCTGTTTTGTAAAAAAAATAAGTAATAGATTGACACATTAATAAATAATAGAAAAGTAATTAATAGATTGAAAATATTATTAGTTTTTCAAAAATTGAACCTAGAATAAAATTTAAACTAAAATTTTTAAAAAATAAGACTAACTAAAATATATTTTCTAGATAATGTTTAAAACATTCTAAAGCTTGAGAAATTACCTGAAATTAGATCATTTTGCAGATCAAACAATGTTCTAACAAATAAAATAGAGCATAGGAAAAGATGCTGAAATTTTTTGAACCAAGGAGACACATATGCCTAATTCGTATAGGCGTATTGCCTAAATTCGGTCTCCCTCAAAAAAATTTGGTAAAAAAAATCTGCCATAGTGCAAACACAATGAGCAACAAACAGGAGTGAGACATTTTTTTTTTTGTAATTTGATCTATTTCATCTGCAAGTAAGAGATAAATCTGCAATGTCAATAGACAGCAGATTTCTGCAAGTAAACTCCAGAGAAAAAGTCTAGGAAAATTTTTTTTGTTACTGACAGAAGATAAAAAACAGACAGACTGCTGACATATGTGGCAAAAACCTATAAGTGAAGTAATTGATATTTGCTTTCAATTTGAAAATCATTAAAAACTTAATTCAGTTCGAATTTTACATATTAAGCAGCTAGATTCCCTATTTCATTTAAGTGAAAAAATTATCATTCCGCCAAACTAAGAAGTTTACTTAAGCGTTTCTAAATGTATCAGAGGGAGAATTTTAAGTCTCCATATTTGTTTGTATGAATATTAACAATGACTCCCATAATTAGAATAATATAGTTCTAAATTCACAATTAAAAAAAATGTTAAAATTTTTGAGATTATATTGATTAATTTCATTGAGAAGCAACTTTATGAATTATCTTCAAAATTTAAAGAGAGCCTAACATCCTTTTTACCGCCAGACAAAGATTCATGCCCGAGAAGAAATTTTATTGTCTTTTCGCCTTCGGTACATCGAAAAACCGCAGAAGCAAAAAAAAAAATTTACAATTTAACTACCTAAACCATTTCAGAGATTACCAATTTTCACATGGAGAATATTTTCACATTAGAATGTTCCTCCAGGATGTTATTGAAATAATCTTAAAAGCAACCAAATAACAAAATTACATTACCTGTCCAGGTAAAAAGAACAATTCAATGACACATGATTCTTCTTTATGTTTTCCTTCAAATTCCACACCTGGTGCACCATATCTTTAAAAAAGTTAAGTCTGAAATAACATGCTTTCTGTTCCTCATTTTTGATCCTTCCAGCTTCTGCATTTTAACTAGCTTAATTATTCAATTCATTGGATACAAGACTCAATAATAGAAAAAATGTAAGTTAAGATTTAATACTTCATTAAAAATTTATAAGGGGATTCAATATCTCTTTACTCAAACAGAAGAAAAAAGTAAACATCAAAGAAAAAAAATCCAAAAAGGATCACCCATGCTACAGTTAACGCTTTTAAATTTTCTTTACTGACTTAATTGTATTTTAAACTCGTTGCCCCTAACACCAATATCTTTATGACATTTTGAAAGCTTATTTGCCTTCTCGTAATAAGGTCTCTTTTTTAGCAGTTACTCAAAATTGAATACACTTTTAATAAATAGGCAAATTAATGAGATTTTTTTTTGTGCTCTTAATTTTACATTTCTATTTTTTTAAATTAAATCTGCTCTTTCGATATTATCTATTATGCATTTTATGATAAGTGTATCCAACTTACATACATGGCAGAATCGCTACAACATGGCAACATTGTCGCAGAACGTAACAGAGTTCTCTCAGAAAGAATTTTCCTTTAGAAAGTAAAAAATTTTGGTTTTCTTTTCTGCAAAAAGTTAAAAAAAATTTGCTTTAAAATTATATTTAAAGGATCCCTTTTTCACGCATTGAAGGGGAAAGAAATGTTCGTAATTTTTCGATTCTTATTTGAGAAGAATGAAAAATAAAATATTGAAGCAAAAAATTTCTTTTCTGCAGACATGTTTGAAACATTTTTTTCCTCCAAAATTATATTCAAAAGATGCCTATTTCAATCATCTGAGGGGAATGATTTACAAAATGCGAAAAAAGAAATTAATGTAATTTCCTCTTACAAAATGTGAGAATAACGCCCATGATATTAAAATAAAAAAAATATTAATTTTAAAAAAAATACAAACTATTTTATTAAATCCAAATAGGTTTTTTTTTTGTAAATACACTGTTTCTGCTACTTTAAATTTAATTAGTAACATGTATATTAATTATTAATAAAAGTATCTTGCAGAAAGTGCTAGAGAGGTTTGTAACAAAATATTCTGCCACAAAGATCTAAACTATCATCAAACTGGATCTCTACTCCTTAACTAGGGTGACTTTCAGTGGTGAAAAAATTCAATTTTTTTTTATTTTCCTAATAAAAGTGAAAAATAAACAAACGCAAAAATAATACAAAACAAAATCACTCGCATAAACGCGAATTAACAAACGGAAGTTCATACGCACGCGGGTTGATTACTGTTGTTATGGAAACTAAAAACTTTACCAAAGCCTCGACGAAAACTACAATTTTTTTTCCCCCTTCCGCAAAAATTGTAATTTCTGTAAAACTATTCAATCACTTTATCCTGTTAGGAAACACTCATTCAGAATCCAAGGATAAAATCGACCCCGAGTGTTTGCGGAGACTGCAACTGTATCTACTTCATTCGGGTTACACAGACGCCAACAAAGAACACCTGGATCATGCCATCTTCAAATGGAGTCCATGTTATTAGACTATGTAAAAATCTTACTATACAGACTCATTGTTTTTACGCTGATGCTCGTTGGTTAAAAGAGACGATATATAATATAAATTGGATAAATGAAGGCGATATAGAATATTTATCATATCAAGCATAATAATTAGACCCAATTATGAGAGTTTTTAAATAATTACCTGATTCTATCCGAAAAAAATATTGTAACATTACTTTCGCGATTGCAAACAAATTTTACGATTGTATTCGGAGGGAAGACTCTTGGAAATGTCGCTATGATGTTATATTTAAATCAATATTCTGCTACATTCTAAACATCTTTCATGACAAAAACACAAGAATAAAGCATTATAATAACATTTATGGAAATGCTGTTCTACTCCTGCATCTTCATATTTATAGATTTAAAAAACAGAGGAAAGAAAGAGTTGAAGCAATAAAATAAATACAAAAGCAAAAAAAAAATAATTTTTTTTTTCTGAAGAATTATTCTAAAGTTACTTTTTTTGTTCATCGGAAAGGAATAGTCCGGATTTTTCGGTTCTTATTTCGGAATTTAAAAAAATTCGCTAATGACTGGCTTGCTTCAGTTAGAATTTGAAATAGATAAAATAAAAACAAAAATTCTGAAATCACAGAAGCTATAAAGATAATTCGCTCCAGAAATGTTTTTTCCTTCATTTTTTGAAAGAACATGATAAAATGAAAAAACATGATAAAAACATTTTAAATAAATTTGTGAGTGGGGACTTCCTTACAAATTCAGATATTCGGAACACCATGCAGCTGGGGGTGTAAATTCCATTTTAAAAAATTAGATTTTTCGTCGACCTAAATTCATGACTTTCCATTCTTTTTTTAAAAAAAGTTCAAATCATGACAAATTTTGTTCAATACCGAAATTCATGACTGAAAATATCAGACGCATATGTAAAGATTTAATCACACTTGTGTGTTAGGTTGCGATCATTTTTTAAGTAACATTGGAAGAGGGGGGGAAACGCCCTACAGCAGATGGTGACACTAAGAATGTCGCCATGACTATTATCACTTTCTTTAAGATAAAAGAGCTCTTTAAACAACAAATTGCAGGGTTAACAAAGTGTAAAACCCTGAAAATATTACGAGTAAAAACTCGATAACAAGATTCATATTTAATTTTTTGAACAAAGATTTATAATTAGCTCATAAGGAACTTTTATGATAACTAATTTAAGAAAAATATTTGTTCCTACAAGAATCGAGACATTGGATTTTAAAATCGTGCGAATCGTGATATTAGATTTAAGAATGCGAAAATACAAATCGCAATATTGGATTTTCGAATCTCATCAATACGAATGGCGATGCACGATTTTTAAATCCCGTGAATACGAATTGAGACATAGGATTTTCAAATCACGTGAATACGAATTGAGACATAGGATTTTCAAATCACGTGAACACGAATAGAGACATAGGATTTTTAAATCCCGTGAACACGAGTCGATAAGTCCCCCAATGAGTCCCTTTTAAATCCAGTAAATTTCGAAAATCGATGTTTAACATTAAAATAGCGCGAATATGAATAGCGATATTAGCGGATTCCGCCGGTGTAGTTTCAAAATATTAAAAACGACCGGGGGGGGGGGAATCAATTGCAGAAGAGTCACGTGTATGAAAACGTCTCGTTAAGGCGATTTAGGGAAGGTTTCAAATTGTAGAATTTAATTCTTACTTTAAATTTTAGATTAAGGTGAAAATTTTGTAGGATTAAAAGTTTTGATTTGTCCGCAAAACAATGGTCATCTTAAAAAAAAAAAAAAAACATGCCCTTTTTCTAGAGCTCGAGGAATTCCGGGGTTCACTCTGAAATCGAATGGCACTCAATTCAAAATTATAACAAGGATTTCTTTAACCACAAATTAAAGGAATAAAAAAGCATCTCTAATCCTAGTTATCTCCATTCCACAAGCACTTAATAAGGAAAAAAATTTTAAAAACTGACTTTATAACCAATGTAACAAAACCACTATATCACAACAAAATAAGAGAAGAATCTAGCGTTAGATAAAAATCTGTACTTTCTAAAAATAAAATAAAAAACTGGACTAAAACTAATGAATGCCCAATGAATTATTCTTATACTTTATATAAAACGTGCAGCCTTTCTGTTTTTAACTTTAGGAAAACTCAAATTGAGTAGGTCAACTTAAAAGAGTTTTCACAATTCTGGATTGGAATGTGTCATTTTTTACATCATTAAAAAAATAATAATAAATAAATAAACTAAAAGTAATAATGGGATAGTTATTTTTAAAACTGACTACCATCTCCCCTTGACACAAAACAAAATCTTGTGGTTTTAAGAAAAACACATTTTAGTGATGTGCTAGGAAGGGAACTGACACCACAAAAGAATTTATTTTAAATAATTGCAACAAAGAAAGAAAAAATGAAATGACTCAAAAAGGAAACGAAGAAAAATTTATTACATTTTTGAATTACTTTAGAGCGATCCTATTTTTGCTTTCACCAACTAATATCTAATGGTCTATAGAAAAAAAAAATTTGTTTGCGACAAAATTAATTAAAATCAGGATTCAAATCTATAAGATTAATTATAACATTCGAGTACAAGACATAATTCTAACATAAGGACAATAACCTCATCAAGATTTTTAAGTTAACTTAAATGCAAGGAAAGCGGCGGCTACCAGGTGGAATATATATCTGCGAGTTGACCCTGAAAAGCGCGATGACTCATTGAATAGAAGGCAAAACTGGTCCAGAGGGAAAAGAAAGACAGGGTCATCAAACCCAGCCTTTTCTTTATCCCCCCCCCCCGTCACTTCTTCATCGGAATTCAACAACTTTTAATCATGGCGGCGACGTTCACTGCTGCTGTTCCGTGTGATTTGTTCCTCGCAGAAGGGCGCCATTTCAATGAAAATGTTCTATAAGCATCTTTCGTAACTGTTTAGAGAAGACCCTTTCCAACTGTAAGGATTCTATGTAAAATCTTAATTATCTCTAAAATCGGCTGAAACAGGTTTATACTTGTTTATGTTCGTGTATTAATTGGTTAATGCATTACGTTAAAAATAAATACAAATGGAAAGTACATAAAAAAAAATCTCCTTAATAAAAACCCATTACTTGCCTATAAACTCGTGCAATAATTAAAACACTATTTTGCGTCTCATAATTTGGTCTAATTATTATAATATACCTTATATAATATAAAAAACTAAAATTTTGAAAATTAATCTTTGTTTATTATGATTTACTTTGCGAAATAAGGTCAAATCTCGCAACAAAAAATAAACACCTTTTAAGTACTTTTTAAGCACTCAATAAATATTTTAAAGCACTATATACATTAACAAAATGCAAAATAATTTTAGATGATCATGATAAAGTAACTAGTTTCTGACATAAAATGATCCATAGATTTTCCGGTTCGATTTCAAAGAGTGAAAAATGAAGCCAGAGATTGAGAATATTTTGCTAAATGCAGCAGAATTGCACACGCGAGTGCAAGTATCTCACCGAACCCAGCCAACACCTCCTAGAAAAAGAGTCTAGGAGGTGTTGACCCAGCTCACTAGACGCGAAAGTATTTCATCCAACATGTAAAATGATTAGCACTTTTAAACGAGCGAATTTAAGCCAAAATGGATTGTGGTTGAATGAATAATGTTGAAAACAACAATGTGAAAAGCACGCTCTTGTATAATAACGCAGCGAAAATCGACACGATAAAGAAAAGAAAAATCTCCATTTCGAATATGAAGCACTTTTTAAAAACATGAAAGAAGCAGGAGTTTTAAAAAGCTAAAATCAAAAATAAGCACTTTTTAAACCATGGAAAAACATGTATTCAACTACATGGAATACCACAAGGATCTCATTTTTCGTCACTTCTGGATAACTTATTTTTATACAATTGCCGATTGTTAAGAAAGAAAAATCACACGAAGATAAATGTCTATAAAAAAATTATTTTCATTCTAAAAACTATTTTGCATGAAAACAAAAAGTCTCACTGCTTGGATAAATCCATCCATATTATCTGTTGATTCATTTTGTAAATATGTATCCCATACCTATTGACTCACTCTTTTTATTATCTGTGAATCATCCAATGAAAACTATAGAATTTTGCATAACACCAAAATTAACTAAATAAATCTCGAACAGATTAACTGAGAATTCATAGATTTGCTCGTAAATTTGATTTAAAAGCATTATTCTTTGTAAAATCCGTCCCTCGTCTTTTTTTACGTAGTGACTCATCGTTTTGCTGTCACCCGAATGAGAATCGAAGTTATTATCTTTTAATTGAGCAAATCCTGTTTACAATCCATCTCTATTCTGCACACGTCTTTAAATACTGAGAAATAATTATTATTAAAAAATGCAACTTACTCACTGCGTAAAATATTATTGTACCATCGCTCAGTACACACAATTTCAAAATATTTAATAATGATGTCCAAAAGGCGGAGAGAACAACAGTTTATGAGAATTTCATAATTATCAGAAGGAAAACAAAATGTACCATTCAATCCAGAAATCGCCCCCCCCCCAATTATCCAGCGTTGTTTTAACCGTCTTCCTAAACAGAAATAAATAATTTCTTTCTGAATACGTGGTGATCTGTTGAAGACGACATTTGATACAATGAACTCTCTTCTTCAATCCACAAATTCATTCTTTCTTTTTAATAATTTTCATACATGCTCAAATTATGTTCATCCGCATATCACAAACGAGCTCTTTTTGAGTCCTATATTTAAGGTGATTCAAATAATCAATGGACTTTCAAACGATACATAGTTATAACGGACAAAAATAAACTAAAAGTGTTTTACAGTCAACATGGTTTATAATGAACTGCCGGATAGAGTAAACGAAATGTTCGATCCCGTACTTTGCCTATACACATATACAGTGAATTCGCGATAACTCGAATCTGATAGGACTGACGAAAAACTTCGACATATCGGAAGTTCGACTTACCGTTAGTTTCGGTTTTCAAAATATTGTCGGATTATTTAATTAATGCTTATCAATTACAAATCTTCTAAATGCTTACAATATTTAAGATCATTTTTCTGACAAGCCATTTACGATAAGACTGTTTGAAGCACTTTATGATACCCTGGTCCATCGGCTGCAACTTTGCTGTTGTGTTTGGCGGGAGAAACTGCAAGTTTACTGCTTTCAAATTAGGTAGATCACTATGCGCTGTGCATTTATCCATAAAGAGTATCACTTTTCTTTTTTTAGCGAAGAATTTCCGATCCAATTTTCTTACATAGTCTTCAAATAAAACTGATGTCATCCAAAACTTTTTGTTAGACTTGTAATCCAAAGGATACGTTTTTACATTCTTGAAACATCGGGGATTTCGGTATTTTCCGATAACAAGTAAGGGCAATTTCTCTGTCCCAGACGCATTTCCTCCAACTAGGACAGTCAAACGTTCCTTGCTCATTTTACCCCCTGAGCAGTTTTCATCCTTAAACATCATAGTCTTATTTGGAAGACATTTAAAAAATAAACCCATTTCATCAATATTGAAAACATCATTTTAACTGTATCCTTGAAGTAAATTTGGTAACGTTTCATTTAACCACTGTTCACATACTTCAAGAGGGACAGCTTTAGCTTCTCCATGAAGAGTGCGAAAGACATTGTGTGTGTGTTGCAAAGGAAGGGGCAAGATATCAGCTCCTAGGTTTTTTTTCTTGCTTTAAAAGATCCAAAAAAAATCGAGTTAAAGGGAGTAAAGTTCGAGTAATCGAGAATAATTAACATGAAATTGAAGATAAAAGGGTCGGGACCCCTTAAAAAAATCGAGTTATAGTAATATTCGAGTTATCGTACTTCGAGTTACAGCGAATTGACTGTATTAGTTTTTGTGGATACAGTGAACCAAAAGAGAGGATATTTGTTTTTTGTTTTTTTGTTTTTTTGTCGTTTTTGGTCATTTTGATATTTCTACATAATATACATATACCGATTTTTAAAACTATTTATTGAGTGGAATGTTTTCTTGTTTGCCTCTATTTCAGTTTCCCATCAATACATTTTTTGTACGCAAGACGAGGAGGAATAAAAAATTAAAGTGAACACATTGTTTAAATAATGTGTCATAAGAGGGAGCAGTTCGGAAAAATGAATGGTTTGCCGTGCGGATATAGTAAACTCCCGGTTACAGTGAACCGAAATGTCTGTCTCCTGAAGGTTCACTACAGTGGGGTTTGACTGTATTGTTTTATTTTTATTTATTTTTTTGAATGTGAGCGGGAACAATGGATGGCAACACCTGAAGATGTAAGACAAAAAGGATACATTCTAATCAAACCATTTTTGGTTCCTATGGCTAGAAGCTGCAATTTGGCATCCCAAGCCAATGCACTCGGCCTGTGTGGAAATCCATGAGTGGTCGTCTAAATTGAAAGAGAAACACACACATTCATTTTAACACAAAACCTTTTAAGCGCCTTTATTTATTATTATTTTCTTCATACTTACAATCCCCGTGGCAGAAATGAGGCGACATTGTCGCAGAACAAGCGCATCAGAGAGGGGAAAAAATAATCGTGATTTTTCTATTTTTATTTAAGATTTAAAAAAAAGAGACTGGCTTCAGCTAGAATTTAAAATGAATAATATAAAATGAGAGATTCAGAAATCGCGAAAGTTTAAAAGTTCGTTCTAGAAATGATGTTTTTTTCTTTTCCTTTCTTTTCCTTACGCACACTTATTGGAATATCTCTTTTTTTGAAAGCGTGATTTTGAATGACTATGTGGATTCTACGATTTTAAATATATTTGCACATTTCAATTTATGATCGTTTCATTTATTTATGAATTTTAATTTTCGTAATGTTTTGTAAAATTAGAAAGGGAAAATAATGAGTGCGTTTTTCCACCTACAAAATGCGAGAAAGCGCCTATAATAATAGAATTTAAAAAATAAATCAGTGCTTTAAAATTCAAACATAAGTATTTATTCTTCTGTAATCACAACTGTTACTTTAAATTAGATTAAAAGTATCTTAGATTAATGCTATGGTAATAAAAATGCTGCCACAGGGTTAAATAATTATTATACCCGGTAAGAAGTAAACTTTCGGACCATTTAATTCAATAAAAATTGTTAAGACATTGAATACCCACTTTAAATGCTTTTTTCTAGTCCTCAAAAACTCCTCTTTAGATAAATCCGTCTTGATGACATTCAAAGAGATAAGAAAAATGAATAAATTGAAATAGTTAACTCGTTGATGAGCTGTGGTTTTCAATTGCTAACAAACAAAATTCATTTCAATAAATTGTTCTACTGGAACCAAACTAAAATAATTTTGACAATTCTATCCTATTTGAAGGGGGAAATCGACCCAAAGAGTTACAGGGCCAAATTATGAGAAGATTCTGAGTAAAATCTTAATTATCAGGTGATACAGGCTTTATTGTTTTGACGGCACTTCCTTATCGTTCGTGCATCAATGGGTAAACATTGTCATGCAATACCAGGGGTCTGTCCAGACATTTTGTGAAAGGTCCGTTTTTCGTGACATTTTGAAAAATAACTCTTTCAACCAGGGTCCGCTTTTATGAAAATAGGATCCGGTTATTGCAAAAACCTTTTTCAAGGAGTTTTTAAATTGTAAAGATTATGCTCAACACTGTAAAACTATAATTAAAAGAATTGAATTTTAAAAAATAAACAGCAATTGCTGCTTCTAAATTAAAGATGCAACGTACAAATATTGGGTATTTAGCCTATACTGCTGATCGCAGAATATTAATTTTGGACGAATAATGGAAGAATTGTCTGCCGAAGTTAATTCGTTTACATCCATCTTTCTTGTTTTCTGCCCTGGAAAGGGTTTATTCGATTAACAAAATAATAATGAGGATAAACAAATTTGTGAAGGGTCCGATTAAACGAAAAATCATTTTGTGAAGGGTCCGTTTTTATAAAAAGATATTTTGCGAAGGGTCCCAAATTTCTGACCCCTGAATACGTTAAAAATAAATACAAATAGGGAGTGTATAAAAACCCATTACATGTATGTATAAAAGTATTGCATGCGTGCAAAACATGTCATTATTAAAACGTCAAACAAGTAATTATTAGAATACACCGACGGTCGCGTAAAAACCTGATAATTAAGTATCACGCGTAGAATCTTAGAGTTCGTCTCATAATTTGGCCAGTCGATGAACACATTAACAATGGAGGAATTAAATATGGAAGGAGAAAAGAAATATTTCATAATTGGACTCGCCTTTAAATCAGCGAAATATGTCACCATTTTAAAAAGATTCTTACCTTCACACAATTGAATAATTCTTTATGTAATTTGAGCCTTTCTGCGGTCAAATGGTGACTCTTTCCCCTCATAAACTTCAACATTTTTTTATTATTTAACCTGAAATGAAAAACAACTATTTCAATATTTTGTACCCAACTTGTCAACAAGAAGAACGTCACAAAGTCTGAAAAGCAGAGTTGACAAGGACAGGATGGATGAATCCACGGCCGTTCAGTCCCTCTTTAACTGTACAAAACCCTTTTATTAAACTGTCACAATTTTTAAAAAAACTATTGTGAGCAATAAAAGATTCATTTTTGAACAAGGAACAAAATGATGACACGTTTTTGTTTTATTAAAGCATATGCACCAGGGTCCATCAAAAATGTTAGTATCGGTAGTACATTTAAGGTGAATACATTTTTATTATACTGCAATTTTCACACTTTCTTTGAAAAACAATTTTTAGTGGTGGTGACAGATAAATTAAAATATCGACACATGTTTTATGTTCGTTACCACATTTTAAAATGTTCAAGATTTATTATTGTTTTTAATACTGCATTCTTACGCAAAAACACAATTGATCAATATTAAAAGATTCACTTTTCTTATTCAATGGATTGTGCAGTATGTATGTAGAATTTTTATCATTTACCAATGTTGGGACACTTTAAGACAGTAAAACACACTAAAAAGTAAAAACAATTCTAAATGAGAATTCTATTTCATTATCAGACTCTTAAATAAGTATAAATTTGAAAGGGCCAAAAAATCGATGTGAAGTTTATGTTCTAACATCGTTGTGCTGTTTGAGCCATATTTTATAGTTCATTAAAAGTGAAGAAATTAATGCTGATTTTTAATTGCAATATTATCATATGCACAGAATTCACATAGATGCATAATCAGGGATCTGTCCACGTCCAGACATTTTGTGAAAGGTCCGTTTTTCGTGAAATTGTGAAATAATTACATTCTTTCAGCCAGGGTCCGTTTTTATGAATTTGTGCAAATAGGGTCCGGTTATTGCAAAAACCTTTTTCAAGGAGTTTTTAAATTGTAAAGAGATACAAGATTATGCTCAACACTGTAAAACTATAATTAAAAGAATTAAATTTTAAAAAATAAACAGCAATTGCTGCTTCTAAATTAAAGATGCAACATACAAATATTGGGTATTTAGCCTATACTGCTGAACGCAGAATATTCATTTCGGACGGATAATGGAAGAATCGTCTGCCGAAGACAAAACTTAATTCGTTTACATCCATCTTTCTTGTTTTCTGCCCTGGGAAGGATTTATTCGATTAACAAAACAATTATGAAGATAAACAAATTTGTGAAGTTTCCGCTTAAAAGAAAAATCATTTTGCGAAGTGTCCGTTTTTAAGTTAAAATATTTCGTGAAGGGTCCGTTTTTATGAAAAGATATTTTGTGACCCAAATTTTGAACGGTTCTACGAAAGACGTCTCATTTCAAAAAGAGTCAAGAGCTCAAATTTTGTATTTTGACATTCTTTAAAATGATGCAAAAAATCCCTCTTGATCAGTGGATAAACGAATTTTATAATTGTGTGCAAAAATTTTTCCATTCGCTCACTAAATTCTAGAGATTAGGCAAAATGCGCAAAAAGTAAAATTAACACTTAGGGGTCCAGACTTTGGAGCGCTCTCCTGACCAAACTATCCGGACCCTAATTTTAAGAGGTCAGAATCCGTCAACAACAAAAAATGCTTCAGAGAAAGTACGTTCTTGTGTCTAACTTAAAATACTCGCCTACGCTAATTGATTAGCATATTCGAGGTTACCCCCATTAAATGTGAGTCCTAGAACGTGAAGATCCGATCATTGGATCACAAGTTAATCAGGATAATCCGCTCTTTTTGCGCGAGCGCTGTAGATTTAACACTAATTAAATAAACCTAGCAAGATTCATCTGTTAACGTAACACTACTTAAACATATAAAAAAAAGAAGTTTTTATCTGAAATTATTTAACCACAGTTATAACAGAAATCGTAGCGTTTTTCTTTCTTTTAATCTTGTCCTGACCACCACAAGCAGAATTAGTCTCTGGAATTTATCGTTATTGACTATTTTGATTCGTTTTTGACTAGCTAGTGTGTTTAAATTTTAACTAGAGATCTGTGTTTCATTTATTTATTTTTGAAGAGAAAAAAAAATCGAAAATTTTGCTTTGCAAATTTGAATCATGACTTTTAGATGCGTTCAATCTGCACAGATTCGATTATAAATCTACGTTGTTTCTCGATCGCTTCAGTTACGGTTATTGCTACGAAATTCCGTAAATTATTACGGCACGCGAGTTACAAATCGCACATTAAATAATCACTTTTTTGAAGCGTTTTATTTTTGCTGATTTCATCGGAAATCCGAGTTATTTTTCAAACATTTTTTTTTTCCGACGGTTTTTGCGATGCATTCCTAAGTGGTTTTAAAATTCTTATTTTAAATCATGCACATAATAACTTATGGCGTGCTTTATTCGAGCTGAATTCAAGCAATTCTTTTTCTCCGTATTTTCGATCCGTTATTTTAACTATAATGTTAATACGAAACGCGAGTTTCTAATCGCGCATTTAAGTAATCACTTTTTGATGCTATTTATTTGAGCATATTCCATCATACACATAAGCTATTTATATGTAGTTTCTTTTCGCACCATGCATCCCGCGGCAGAATCGCAGCGACATTATCGAAGAACGCTACAGAATTCTAGTAGAAAAATTTTTGTTTTGAAAAGTAAAAAAAATTAGTTTTCTTACCTGCAGAAATGTACACGTAAAATTTAAATCATGCATTTAGATAATCACTTTTTGGCGCACTCAATTTACGCCAATAGTATTGTAAATCGAGATAATGTTTCCGATTGTATTATCGGCTGTCATTGATATTGATTTTCTCGTGGTTTTTAAATATCCCAATATATTTCAAACAATATGGAAAATTCGAATCATGTATTTGAGTATTTACTTTTTAAGGCAATGATTCTATTGTTTTTTAGCTGTTATGGCTATTGATTTTTCTATAGTTTTTAATTCCGATATTTCAAATACGATCGATATTATTTATTATAACAACGTAATCTCGAAACGAAATAAGCATTTGAGTAATCCCTTTTTGAGGAGTCCGATTTGCGTGATTTCGTCGTCGATCTTTTATCTTGATCCTTTATCGATCAATGACTACTACGGATTTCATGATTTCTAGTTATCATCTTAATTGTGATGATTATTTACAAAATGCCAAGATGGAAATAATTAGTTCATTTTCTCCCCCAACAAAATTTGAGAATATCACCCATAATATTAGAACAAAAAATTATTACATGTTTAATTAAAAAAATTTATATATGATATATTGAAGACACAGCGCTTTTGTTATTTTAAATTAGTAACATACACGTTTTGTTATTATTAAAATTATCGTGCAGAATGACATTAGTGCTAAAGAGTTTTGTCGCAGATAGCTCGTAAAAATTCTGTCACGCGGACCATGAATTTGCACGTGGTATTAAGAATTCCGATATTTTAATACTATGTTATTGCAACATATAAAAAAAAAAAATCGAAAATTTGGAGGAAAACGCTAATTTTTTAAACTGCTGGCTGTTTATAATTTTGTTTCGAATTTCTAGTAACTATACGATTTTTCTAGGAAAAAATTTTTAAAAAAAATTAGTTAAAATTCATAAAACATCTAATAATTAAAGAAAGAAAATAGTATAATACTAAATAAATATTGAATCTTCATATGTACCATAATAGCAGTTTTATTTTTTGCTTAAACCCTATAAATTTTCTTTAATTAAAATATTTAGTTCAAACGTATATTGCTCATTAAAATATGTATGTAGTTTTTTTTTTTTTCATTAGAGTTTATAGTATCTTTTCTCCTCAAATATATATCTAATATATACTGATAATTATTGAGAAAAGGGCAACAAAAAAAAAGATTTAAAAAATATGAGCTTTTATATTTTCAAATGCATTTTAATAATTAAAAGTATCAAAATTTTCCGAAAATATGTGTTTAAGTTTACTGATAAAAATACTTAGCATTTAGAACACAAATTTTAAGATAAAATTATATTTGCCACCAAAATAAATAAATATGTGTGCAGCCCTTCCTTAGACAACCTGTTGGGCAATCACTCAATGAGGTTGTACACCACTAAAAAAGTATTGTGCTTAACTAAAAACATTCCCGTTTTATCCAATAGCAAACAAAAAAAAATAGGTAAATAGTGTCATTGCAGACACTAGTGTCATGTGATTTCTGAAAAATAACAGCAGTAGTTAAATGCCAGGTGTTACACAACTCTCTTAGTAATTCATCAACCATTGAGATTTACCCAAAATATTGGGGAAGGTTTTTCACCAATTAAAGCTTATCCAAATTTTTAAATTATAAGACTTAACCAGGATAGGATTTTTGGTGCCAAAAACTGGTTTTTGGCACATGAAGCATCAAAAACTTATCGATAAGTGTCAAAAACTACAGACAAGTTTCTCCTTTGACTTTGGAGACATTTTATTAGATACTAAATCATGCACAATACTTACATTATATATTATATGTCACATCTATAAAGTTATTGAAACTATTAATTGGTTTTTCTAATGGTAATCTTTTCTTTTTCTGCCACTACAATTTAAACACATTTTTTGGATTAAGTAAAATTTAAGTCTTTGCCAATAATTGCTTGATCTCAGTATATAATATTTTTTATTGATTCTCAAATATTTGCTATTAATTATATTCAGGGGAGCAGAATATGCCTAATAGCACAAACAAGGCTTTTTTATTAATTACCTTTAATTAAGTTAATAAGTGGAACCTTAAATCTAAATTATTTCTATTTCAATATATATATAGATTTCTATTATTTTTAAAACGTATTCAAACCCTGTTTACTGGGGTTTGTTTATTCTAAATGAATAAGTACCTTTATCACATTAATTTTGCCTTTTAGTACATAGCATGTTTCTTTTATTTCAACATGCAACCGAAATTAAGAGTCAATAAGGGTATGGTGATTTTCCATGCTTCTCCTAAGCCAATTATTACCACTTTTCCATTCATTTTACCTTTGAATGTACATAATTTTTTTAATTTCAATTATTGTTGACTTTATAAAAACACATTTTAAAAGACTTATTATAAACGAAACGTGGTATCGGATAACTTTAGAAATATCAATTTGGTTTTCACAAATGCTCACAGGTTCAGATTGATCTTTGAATTTATCTGACACAGTGAATAAAAAATTTATAAAGGAAAAGCAAAAAACTTCTTTGATCAAGTAGAGATAAAAGCTACCAAATATCGCTGGTGTTATCTTTGAAATATTTGACAAATTTAATTATCTACAGTTTAATTTAAATCAATGGAAAACTTTGAGCCAATGAGGAAATTCCATTTCGGTTTTCACACATCCTGCCAGAGTGTTTCATCGCAGAATGTTCTAAGGTCGACCTTCCTCATTCTTCGAACTATCGAGTTTCATCGCTTTCTGTTGAACACACACAGACAGATATTTATTTTTACATATGAGATGGATGCATAAAACATAAAATAGATATTAACAGTCCCACTGATGCTATGCTTATGGCTACAATATTTATTTCACACAAAATGATGAAGGGTGCGTAATAGGTACCAAATATACGAATAAATAATTATATTGATATGATATGATTTCCTAGATAATTATTAAAACTACACCAATACCATGCAGCTTTAACACTGTCGCTGTTGAAATAAGTGTCATGAACCCTCTAAAGCAGTGTTTCCCAAACTTATGACTTTAGTGTACCCTTTCTAAATTTTTTGTAATGCTGTGTACCACAAATAAAAATAATGAATGTATTTTTTACTATAAAAAAATTGCACGAAAGTAAAAAATCACAACTGGTTGTTGACATCACTAATTTGCAAACTCTGCAAAAAATAGCAGATAGAAAAATATGTAATCTTAAATTTTCATGACTACCATTGTTTATGAATAAAATTTTGAAATTTTCAGATATTTTTTGTTCGTTTGTTCCAAGATATTTTGCATAAGAACGCGCACCCCCCGCTAAACTGTTCTCGTACCACACTTTGGGAAACACTGCTCTAAAGGGATGTCTAGGATAAAAATTACTCTAGAGTGGTAAGTTTCCATTAATGTGATTTGGGTGCACGCAATAGCATCAAGCTAAGTGATGCTGAATACAATTTATCTCAATTCTGATAGAAGGAAGTAGAAAAGTTTACTTAATTTAACATCATAAAGTCAGTTTTGCGCATGTGTTTGTAGAGTGGGAAATTTAGTCTAATAACTGGACTAAATAATGATAGTAACACTTGAATTGACTGGGGAAAAAATTATTGATTTAAAAAAATATCTTATGGTATCGCGGAATACATAGAACAATCAGGATTTATATATAAAGTCTGTACATCAATGACAAATATTGCGAATCAAAAAGTATTCCACAAACATCAGACTATTACTGGTGACCACTTTAGTTTTACGTAAGCTAAAAAAACTTACCTCAATAGTGGGATGAAAGAATCAATATTCAGATAGATCCAAATCAAAAACTCACATCTCTGATATAAACAGAATAGTTATAAAAAATAAAATAATTATCTTCAAGTACCATGTTTTTTTTAAAACACAGTTCAAACATTTTGGCTAAATTATTATACATAAATTAATCTAAGTAAAAATACAACTAATATTAAAACTTAAAATAAAAACAGATCTAGAGATTTATGAAACCAAGCCTAATTCGTAATTATGCAAGACAAAAACAAGATCAAACATTTATAAAAAAGGGTACCTTTACTTATCTCAATAATAAAATAAACAATAAATGTGAAATTCATAACTGCATTAATTACATGGAATTAAAGCGGTACTTGCAAATAGATTACTAAGCAAACTTCAAAGAAAATATAAAACCCTCTTATAAGGGCTCTACATTTTCAAGATCTAAATAACCTTCTAACAAAGACTAAATAAATTTTGGAATAATTAGAATTATAGTCATTTATAAAAATAACGCATGAAAGAAATCACTAGATTTATTAAAGTAGGTAGGACAAGCCTATGAAAATTGTATAAGGATAGAAAAAGACCATAGCTAAGACGACTGAATCAAGTCAAAGAATACCTGGGGTAAAGGTAGGGAAAGGCCACTAAGGGCTGTAGAGCTGGAAAAAAGAATCATAATTATAATGCAAGTATCGTACTCCACTCGCTTGATTTCNCCATGGTTTAAACTGTCAAAAACTGTCACATGTCAAAAACCTGCCAACCCTGATCGTACTCCACTCGCTTGATTTCTAATAGAATGTCTGCACTGACAGGCTTTTCACAACTCAACTAAGATAAACAGACACAAATTTTAATTCATGTTAAGTGCACAAGGTTTCTGTGTCCAAAAGTGATTCATCTGCTGATATTTTACTATGATCAATATTTCTACATTTAGTTTACTAACAAATTAAAACATAACACTAAGTCAGTTGTATACATAAATAGAACTAATAAAATAATTTCAATCTCAAGATTTAAATTCTACTAAGAATTGCATTTTATAATGCACGGAATGATTAATCTCTCTGCAAAATACGTTTATTTTGGAATTGTTAACATTACTTTAAAAGACAAGCACATGCTTTCACTAAATTTGAGATAGACAGCAGTCTGCTACTTTCATGAAAACTCTTCAAAATAAAAAAAAAAGAGTTTGCATTGATTTTGTAAGAAAATTTTAAAAGTAGACAATCCGAAGTAGAGTATTCAGAAAAATCTCAAAACTATAAGTAATAAATACAACCAAACAAATATCATTTATATTTTTAAAAGCAAACACTTCCAAACAGTACATCGAATTGTAAATAACATCCTTGTACTAGATTTTAATAAAATTTAAGAAAAAAAAAATTCAAAACTTGCATGCTTTTGTAATGAACATGGAATAGGCCTATATAATACTGGCAGAAGAGAAAATAGCAAATACTACTTCTCTTGGGAAAAGCTCATGCGTTTCTTTGTTTACATTCAACACTGTATAAAATTCTATCCTTACATAAACAAAATAAAAAATTTTTACAAGTTTAACACTATAAAAGCCGCAACAAGAAAAAAAACATTTAATAACTTAAAAAATTAAATAAGAAACAATTAATATAAAAGTAATAACTAACAAAACATACTTCATCAAAAAAAAAACTTTAAATCGCAATTAAATAGAGACAAATTAATAAAAGGGAAGAGAAAAGTCATTCGAGATAGAATGAAAGGTGGGGAAAAGCCTAATAACAGGTACAGCTGAACGGGCAGGTAAAGCTAGCATTGCAACAGGTAGCATAACTTAACTGAAATGCATTTTATTTACTTACTCTTAAAGATTCGATACCCTACCAAAACATATTAAGTGAGTATCGAATATTCCTTGTCGACATATTATCTTAGTAAGAAACGGAGATAGTAAATATTTAAAGTTGAAAGGTAGGGTCGCTGTCAAGTAGTGTTTAAGCCTAAAGAAATAACGACAGGCTCCAAAAAAAAAAATTTTAAATGCATTATGTCATTCAAACATCTGCAAATAATAATACTTACTTTATTCACAAATATCTCATAGGTTTTTCGAAATACTGTATTAATCCAAGGCACTAATTGTATCCAAGGCACAAATACCGGTTTAAAAAAAAAAAAACTTGTTATAAGAGCCGACAATACAGAGGCCACGCCAGACTGATTGATACGAATTGAATCACAATGTGCTATCACATAGTCTACGCCAACTTTTATTGTTTAAACTGACTTTTCTAATGAAATCATAAAAAATTTAAATTTCGTAATCGAATGTTTATTTTCCAATGATTTTATTCGTTACAAATAAAATGGTTTTTGATTATAAACAGGGACGAATTTAGTTTTTTTTAGAATGAAAGAACTATATTTTATAAGCGGATGCTTACATTTAAGTTGCGTAATAGGTGCTCAGCTTCCGGTGACCACAGCGACACTTACAATGCATCCCTTTTTTTCTTTATCTTTAAGAAAAAGTTGCAGGTAACTTTGTATTACTTATTTAAATATCTGAATCTGTGTACTTGACTGAACTCAAACTTTTTCGTTCAGAAAATGGAATCGAATAAATAGATATTGACTTGAACTTTTATGTAGAAAAACATTTATTAAATGCGTATTTTTAAATGCACTAAGTATAAAAACCGTATTTAATAATATTTATAATAAAAATATTTTAAAGCAATGTTTTAGAGAGAATGAGGAAGAAGAAAATTCATCGTAAAGTTACCAATCTTTTGCAAATGAAAAAAGAAAGCAGATTATTACATTAACAGTCATTATTATTATTATAATTAATTTTTTTATTATTACTTGTAAATTTTTTTTATTATTTGGTAAGGGATATTTTCACTGATTTCGTATTATATATTTTTAAAATAATCTCACTAAAATAATGGTTTCTTTTAAGTTGACCTCAGCACTGTCTCTTTTACCGTTGAAAACGCCAGCACTAAAGGGTAGCTAAATTCATGCTAAATAGTTTTGCATCATACTTTCGACCGTACATTTTTTAGCTGAAAAATATTTCTTATATAAGAACAGGGGCGGATCCAGTAATTTTTCCTGTTGGGGTCATAGAATCCCCCTCCCCCCCACACACACAATTAATTTTTTTTTATTGTTGTTGTTGTTACTTTACGTCGCACTGGAGCTGCACAATGGGCTATTGGCGACGGTCTGGGAAACATCCCGGAGGATGATCCGAAGACATGCCATCACAATTTTGATCCTCTGCGGAAGGGATGGCACCCCCGCTTCGGTAGCCCGACGACCTGCGCGCGAAGTCGAGCACTTTACGGTAGCACAGTTTAACGAGGACCAATACCGCACACCCTCGGTCCCTACGCAGACTGATCCAAGTGGTCACCCACCCGCACACTGACCGTAGCCAGTGATGCNGTATTCAAAATCTTTAAATAATAAATGTAATGCGTTTTTTAGAAACTTTGGCAAATCTGTCAAGGATTTTTTCAACATCCAAATCAATTTCTCGATGAATGTTTAATAATGCGAGTCCATTTAATCGTTCTTGATTTTGAGTCAAGTTTTGAGACGTTGAAAAGGAACGTTCTGCTGTTCTTGCACTAACTGGTAGAGTTATTAAAACTCTCAACAACATATTGATTGATAGGTACAAATCGATGTCACAGGCATTAATAATCTTGGAAAGATCGTTGGGCACTTCAGCTTCTGTTTCACGCTGCCATTTTGCGGTAAAAAAAACTCGTAGATTAAAAAGTTTCACCGCATCTGGGGAACGCCTGTCCTTTAAATGTGTTAAAATATTATCTAATAAAGGAATATAAATTAAATAGCCTTCCGAAAATATTCTTCTGGGGTCTGGTTTGGCTGATTATTATTTCTTTGCGTTTGTCGAGAAACTAAACGTTTTGGACGCAGCTCTACATTTAATTGTTCAGCAACATCTCGAGCTTCAGAAAACAGTTGTTGAGAAACAGTAGTATCGGCCTCTTTTTTTTTTCTTCTTTTTTTTTTAAATCCTCGAGAATAGTATCAGTCAAAGCGGTTGTGGCTCTTTTAAAGTCCAGGGATGGAGTTTGAAGAAGACAGTTGTTTCGTCAAAAATGATGGAGAAAATTCCTGCTTGTTTTACCCGATTCAGTATATTTTCCTGTATTTCTAATTTGCAGACATCAATAATTTGATTTTGAACTGTTTAACTGTTGTAAGTAGCATTAGCTGAAGCAGTTTCCAAGTGATACTGTAACTTCGTGTCGTCACCTGCATCAATTCTTAAGCGCAGAAGTGCTCTAAAATTTCCATCATTTATCACAGAATCTTCAGTTTCTATAGTTTCTGTTGAAACAGTGAAGAACATAATTAGATGGGGGGAGGGATCGATTTTTCCGACCTACCTAGGTGTATATGCTCTCTTAAATAATTTTTAAAATATTTTATTCTTTTGCAAACTATTAAAAAAATTATCGTTTTTATTTTTCAAATTTTTCTTCTTTCATTTGCCACTGTATGAGAATGAGAGGTGGATTTATTTAGTTATATAGTAATTAGCTATTTGTCTTTAACCCAAGTCACTTTATAATTTGTAAAAAAAAATTCTCCCTGAAGGAGAAGAAAAAAATTCTTCCCTCATTTGAAAAGTTCTCTCTCATTTCCACAAACAACAGAAAGATTAATAAAATTTTCATTTAAACAACATATTTTTTAGCTGTATCTGAGCGATCATCTGAATTAGGTTTACAGTTAGAAATATTTAGTAAAATATTTTCAAAAGGCAAAATTGAGATTGCAAAAAAGAATCATGAAAAAACTTAGAGATGGCAATACAAAATTGACTCACTAAGTTGTGATATGTTGTTTTCCTTATCATTTAAAGTTCCAATTTCAATCAAGATTCAGGTCGTGGAGTTCAAATTTAATGTAATTAAACATATATCTAATGCAACGAAATATTTTTAAAAAAATGATAATAATTTATACACAAGAATTAATTTGATTTGAAATATGCAGAAATGAATTTTTAAAATTTTTTATTTTTTCAATTACATATTTTCTATATTATTGTATGATATATTAATCAGCAATATGTGTTGATCTAACAAAGTTCACGGCAAAAATGAATCCTTATAATATGCAGTGTGTTATATGATTATACCACCATACGATAAGTCGTGTAATCATTGGTATTAAACCTAATAGGAGTAATAAATGTCAGCAAATTTCAAACAAATCCTTGTATATATAAATTAATATTTCATTATATCAGGCTCAATTTTGCATCGCAACTTTCTTCCTGCGGTTTGAAAGAACCAAACCATGATGCTTTATTTTTTTAACTACTACTTTTCTTTCACCGGGTGTGAATGCAGAAACGTGACTGTTTTTAATTTTGCTAAGTGATGCTGTTTTTGTTAAGAAAATCGGATGAAGTGGTTATACTACAGTCCTTTTCTATATTATAACTCTGAGATTCTGCGTAGAATCTTAATTATCTATTACAGTGTTTTTATGTGACTGTTTGCACTTGAATACGTTCTTATATCAATTAGACAATGTAATAATTGGATAAATTAGACGATATATTGTATAAAATATTTATTATATCAGGTATTATATTAGTATATGATAATAATTAGACCCCATTATTAGATACACTGTAGTGTTTTAATAATGACGTGTTTTGCACGAGTTTACAGGCAATACTTTTATATTAAAGCATACATGTAATGGATTCTTATTGGATTAGATTTTTCATTTATCTAGGGATTAGGAGATTCTTCCTATTTGTATTTATTTTTAACGTGACAATGTTAAACCATTGATACACTAACGTATAAACAAGTGCAAACCAGATTCGTAAAATAACCTGACAATTAAGTATTTACATAGAATATTATGAGTGCCTCTAATAAATTAGCCAGGGACTGTATAAAACTTTTCCACCTCTTTCGTTTTGTTCAAATAAGTAAAATAAATTATACTTATTTAAAACGTATCAGTAGCACTTCATTTTTTAATTTTACTTATTTATAAATGAATATTTATTTTTTGGTAAAAATTAACAATTGTGAAATTTGACTCTATTTAGAACACTCAAATAACTTTTCCGCCTTTGTCCCCCCATCCCCCGCCTGTTCGAAAGAAGCACTTTCAATCATTATCACTAAGGCCCGGATTTTGATGACACTTGCATTTTTGGACATTTTTTGCCCTTTTGAGCATTTTTTTAGATTTATAGGGCATTTTTCTTTAAATTTTGGGGCGTATTTTGCATTTTAAAACATTTTTTAAGTTTTTTGTTTATTTTTTCCAATTTTTATTATTTTTTTATCAATTTTTATTATTACACTGACTTCCAAACAATGAAGAAAATCTTTAGGATATTAACAGGTAACGCAACGTCTTTTCAAATTGAAGAAGAATTGTCAGTAAGTGAGACCGTCTTTTTCAAGTACGCACCAATAACATCAGTAGACGTTGAAAAAAGCTTCTGCAGGAATGAAAATTTACTTTCAGACAAGAGACGCTCGTTTACATTTCAAAATATCAAAAAACATTTAATAATCCAATATAATTCTGATATTTAGTAATATTATGTGATGGAAGTTGTTATATTCATTAAAGTTTCTATACAAAATGAAAATGTTTTGGTGTCAATATATTTTCCTTTTTGTTGTTATTTTAGGATATAAAACATATTTTTCAATTTTTAACGAACGTAGAACAAGTATTGCATTGCTTTATATTTTTTGAAATGACTCATAATAATTTAAGAGTAAAACATTGTTTTAGTTCAATATTTTTACTTTATTTATTTCATGTCATAAGGCATTTTTAGCGCAATTTTCGCATTTTTAAGGGCATTTTTCGCCCTTTTTAAGGGCATTAGTTGAGATTTTTCAGGTCATCAAAATCCGGGCTCTAATTATCACCAATGATTGCTGAAACACAAGAAAGGATGAGTATCCCAGTGATGATGTAACACACAATCTGAATCAAAAAGGGAATGACTTCGAATCGAACTAGGATTATGAAACCATCCAGCCAAATGATTATATTTTTTTATTACTTTCTTTTTATCAGAGCTTTTATTTACTTTTTAATCTCTTTTTTCTACCTCACGTAGTTATGGGCATTCGCTGAGGAGAAGGAAAGAAGAAGAGCTTTTCTTTCTTGCAGTCGAGAGGTCCTTTGAAGAACAGATTGCAACTCAAGTCAAGCATGAGAGGTTATTCCTTTTCCTAATTATCCCCCTCCCCATATGCCACACAGAGTTCGGCTCTGTTTCAAAATAGAGAAGCAAAGACAATGATTGTGCCGTATAAAGGATTTATTATAAATATTTTTCACATATGAGTAAAAATTCTATAAATTATTCCCGCTGTTAGATTTGAGTGGAGGTGAAGGGAACCAACGGAGATCAAAATAAAGCCTTGACTTCAGAGATTCGAACCATTCACAAGGATAGTTTAGTGCCTTTAAAAAATCCTTCTGTGATCATAAAAGTCCTGAAGGAGTTGAACAGGGTTTGACTTTGTCATTTCATTTCGTTATGGGTATCGTCAGTGCCTGATTTATCATAAGGTCGGAAAGGTCCCACGTATTTCTCGGGACCCCAAATATATTCTATTTGTCCTTTAGAATTGTCGATTAGAAATAGGAGTTAACAGAAATAAGTAAAAGCTGAAATAATTTAAAAACAGATAAATTTTGGTTTAAAGTAGTAAGGAAGCCTAGGGTGCCCTCTTTTCTAGGTCAGGCCCTGAGTATCATTCAACTGTCCTCCTACCGTTAAGAACTCGATTTCACTACAGAGAGTCAAAATTGCACGTCTTTTTCATATTTGGGGATGTTGACAAGACCGTTGCCCAATGCGCAACTCCTGCGTGACTTAAATCAAGCTCTTCTACTTATATATATATATATATATATATGTGTATTTTATAAAAAATTTTACAAAACCACACAAATAAATTATGAATATGATAGAATCTTTTATATGCCATTAAATTTAAAATGAAATTTACCTGTCTGAGAAAAAGTAGAGTGAATTGGTACTTCTTCAGTTTGAGTATGCAAAGTATTTCTAAAAGTAAAATAAATGCACAAAATTTAAATTAGTGACAAATATAAATATATGAGATTTTTAATAATTTTAAGGTTTAAAATTGTTTTAAAAACAATTTTTCACAAAAATTCTTGCTCATATACAAATTAAACCTTGAAATTTTTAATAAAAAAAAACATATTATAATGATGTAACTATACAATATAGATAAAATTTTTTATGACTAACAATATAGCATAATAAGCAAAGCAGTAATAAATATTAATGAAAAAGTAAGAAATTCTAACAGTCTTTAAATTAAATTTATATAAGTTACTTTTTAAATTTTAAATCCTACAAAATAATACNATGTGCCTTTTTACTTCAAATCTATGTTGGTATAAAACGTAAGAACGCATAGTTTTGCGTGTCCTTTTCATCATGATGTGATCCAAATAAGCTGTGCCGGAATTGTCCGGAGTCTTGTCCATTCCCCTCCCGTAGGGAGCGTGGACGTCAACTGTTAGCAATACCAGCCTACATTTAATAAACCTGTTTAGAACGTATGATGGCTTATGACTGCAATTATTTCAAGCTAAATACAACACTGATAACAGGGTTGGAGCCCTGTTATTACATATATATATATATGTGCCGGATTACCCATTAGGCCATGGCCTGGGGACCCCAATGATTAGGGGCCCCCTTAAAATGGATTTTTTGAAAATAAATTTTAAAAAATTAAGAAAAACAATGATTTTTTAAAATAGAAAAAAATCAATTTCAAATATATATGTTATGATTATAAAATGTTATGATTATTTTTTAGTTCTAATTTAAGAAAATTATTATTTATTTTTATTTTAAATATGCTTTCTTAAATGAAAATACTTTTATATTTGAATAAATAAAAAATATACGAGAAAAAAAATTAATCTAAGGACCCCAAAAATTTGAATGGCCCTAGGGCCCCGCGTACGCTTAATCCGACTCTGTATATATATACCCTTTTGAGATACTTCCGCCGCTGTGTGTCCAATACCATCGCCCTTTCACTAAAACAATTTCCCTTAAGATGTGATTCCCATGCAACAGTTGAATCCTTATTGTATTTATGGATAAGTGGCCGCACTAAAATATCATTCGTGAGAAATCCAGGCACTACCCAGCCTGCTTCATTACTGTGGAGCCACGACCATGTGATAATTTTGGATCTGCTAAAATCATTTTATTCTTCCCCGATGGATGGTTTAATAAAGCGGGAAACGCCTCTAGCATGGAAAAGCAAATCAGCGTGATGCAGAATATCATAATCATGAAGGGTCCCTCAGAAAAGTTTGTGGATAAAACGATCATGTTTTATCTTGCATATCTAAGGTACTACATAGGTGATTCATAAGAAAATTATATTTGTCACTTAAAAATAATTAATTAAAAAATGTTTAAAATAAATAAAATTCCCCAAAAGCAGGAAAATAAACCTTTTCTTCAAAATAGATAAAATTTCAAAATCTGATAACACCTTCTCTTGAAGTCATTCCTGATAAAGCAAGAGCACTGAAAAACCCTTCTGTTACAGTTGGAATCCCTGAGCCCCATATCTCCCTATAGATTCAAACGCCATGATATTATAATATTTATTATTTCAAGCAGATTTTAGAAAGAGTACAAAAAAAAAATATATTCTACAACAATTTCGAAAGAATACAAGGAAGATTTAATTTAGCAACATATTAAATCTAAACCAAAAATAAGTTTCAACTTGAGTAAATTTTATAAGAAATTTTTTTTTTCGTAAAATGAATTAAATACAAAAAAAGTAATGGCTATGTTATATAAAAGCACAACCTGCTATAAAATTTGATAAAAACTATTGGTTTTCTATTAACAATTAGCAGTTCAATGTGAAAAATCTTTTATTCAAAGTATTCTCCATTACTACTTTCTGAGGTCGGAAGAACTCTTTTAAAAATATCCACGAATCGACCCATTCATTGGTTTCTTCAAATGATGTAAATTTCTGCATTGACCGGTATAGGTGATAATCTGAGGGGGCAAGGTCTGGTGAATACGGCGGGATGGATAAGACTTCCCATTGAAGTGTTTCCAAATCATCATCATCATCATAGTTGACCAGACAGTCCAATATGTGAGCCAATGCCTTCCTCTGAAGATTTCTCCACGACGAGTTCCGATTTATCTTTGATCTCCAATTTTTTTCATTAATTGCGAGAAAATCAGACTCCACTGAGTCAGCCCATCTCAACCGCGGCCTTCCCCGCTTTCTTTTTCCAGTGGGTCTAAAAAGCAGTATCTTGTTTATGTTGTCGTCACTCATTCGAATCACGCGGGCGATCCAATTCATTTTATTTATTTTTATGTAATAATATCGGGTTGTTTATAAATCTTGAACAGTTAAAACTTAAATCTCTTTCTGCAGTTATTGTTTTCATTTACACCAACAAGTATACCCCGCAAAATCTTTCTCTCAAAAATTGCGATACAATTTTCCTTCATTTTTGTTACTGTTCAAGCTTCAGAGGCGTATGTCAAGACTGGCCGGACTTGTAGATTACGAACTTTGTTTTCCTAGAGAGAAACCTAGATTTAATAAATCTTCTCAGCCCATAGACAGCCCTATTCGTCAAATAGAGTCGGTTTTTTATTTCAGAAGTCATTCTGTTGTCAATGGTAATAATTGATCCTTTTTTTTTCTTCCTTTTTTTTTTTAAATAACGACAGGCACTGAACTTTCGTTCTTCGCCTTAGAAGATGCCGGAAGTGTTGCTCATTTATCGTTACCCAGTGGGCACCTGTGAACCAACATCACCCACGCCACACTGCCACAAATACCCGTTCATAGGGTGGGCCACATTCATACATCAGAAGACAACACAGACAGAGCGAAACATCCAAGCCTAGAGCGGGATTCGAATCCGCAGCCATTAGCTTCGCAGTCAGGCACGCTAACCACTCGGCCACCTGGCCGGCATATAATTGATCCTAAGTAAGTAAAACTCCTCACTGTTTCAAATCTATAAGAATTTATTTCAAGATAGGGGACTCTTGAAAATAACATATATTTTGTTTTATCTACATTTATGACCAAGCCCATTTGCCTTACAGCCAACTCAAGGGCAAGAAATGCCTCTTTCAGGGCAGGAAGGGAACGAGCAATTATATCATCAGCATATGCAAGTAGTTGTACTGATCTAAAACGTGACCACTGGTGCCTGAATTACGAATAACTCTCTCTCAAGTGCAATATTAAAAAGTAGACAGGAGAGTGTTTCCAAATAGCAGGCTTCATTTCGCATGGAACCTTGTTTTTGAATCATTTCCAAACGATGCGGCTTTCTAAGTCGCTTTGTAATGTAAGGTTCTTTTTTTCAAATCTTCTTCTTCCTATGTCTTATATTCGTACAAATTTCGGTCTTCCACGTCACCTTTTTTAAAACCGCTCACGACAACTTCTTCAAGCAATCGATGAGCAGAAGATTTCTTCATATTAAATGAGTAAACCCGCAAATCACACCTATTTGGCAGAAAACAATAACGTATTGCAAATACGGAATCACCAAAACTTTAAGGTTATAATGCTGTTACGAGATGAACAAACTTACAATGAAACGTATTTCTACATAACCTTCTGCAACTTATTTGTGCACCCATTTTTTTGTTCTTTATAGGTACGTTCTGTTTCCTTTGTCTATTTTTTCCACTTCCCTGAAAATTATAAATTTTTCACGGGATGGAACCCAACTTTACATGCAATGTTTTGGATAAAAGCATAGATCTAATTTTTATTTTGAAAATGATAAACTTTACTCTAGAACTTGGTTTCTATTACTTAATTCTAAAATTTCTATTATAAGCTCAAAAAAAACTGTAAGTAAAATTATTGCATTTGAATAGTCAATTTATATTTAGACCAAATTACAAGATAAAATAAAATCTGAGATTTGAAATGGTTGATAGTTTTTACGAATTTCATTGAAAAACGTCTTTAAATACCAGGCGTCATAATTTCGCCTCTCTGGGGAAGGAGGGAAAAAAAAAAAGGAAAAGAAGAAAGAAAGAAAAGAAGAAACTGTTTAAAAACCTTGCAAGCAAACATCACAGATTACCTTAAAACACATAGAATCTTCTTCAGTATAATTTATATCAATGCAGGGCCCGACTTAGCCTATTTGGGGCCCGAGGCAAAAATTTCTTTGGAGGCCCCCCTCTGCTTCACTTTGTTAATAATGAAGAACCGAGCTTTATGGAAGTATTTAAATATTTCACCTTATTATAGATAACATTACAAGAAAATTGACTAGAATCTAAAATAGCTATATAAAGCCCAATGGTCAAATGAAATATCGTTCCGTTCATTTTATTGATTGGCAATTCCATGTCTATATCATGCAGTTTTCTAATTGTCATAGAACTGCGGAAGCGGACGGAATTCAGCAAAATTTTCGCAATTGCGATGGCTCAATGAAGCCAATCAAAAGCTCGTATTTTTGTAAACATATCGCAAAATGCGATACGTAAAAATACAAGCTTTTGATTGGCCATCGTAATTGCGAAAAATTAGCTGAATTACGCCCTGGATTTACAAAATATATATTTTTTTGTAATCATGCGATAGATTAATGAAGAAGTTACAATAAAATTGACGAATTTTACATTGTACTGATATTTTGTTTAAAAAAAGTTCATTAAAGAAGGAAACGTAAAATAAACTTTCTACTCGATTTGGGGCCCCCTCTGATGTGGGGGCCAAGGGCAACTGCCCCTGCCTTAGTCAGGCTCTGCATCAATGGATTCTCTGAGAAAATTGCAATTTTCAAGCACCTCACCCGAACGATAAATTTGAAATTTTCGAACGATTTTTAGGCTCGAGTGCTACAGTTGCCCCTTTCATCCAAAGTCCAAATTTCAGGACGCTAGCACAAATGGATCGGCAGTTATAAGAGAGAGAAAGAGTCTTCATTTTATTATTATAGATAAATAGCCGCTTTCGAAAATATATATAAATATAAATTTTAGTTTTCTCGAAAAGAAAGAAACGAGATAAGATAGCATGAAGAAATAAATTAGATAAGTATACATAGCAACAAAAATTCAAAAAAAAAAGTTGGTCATGATTTATTTTCTTATCTTGAAACACTAGAAATAAGTTATTATTTGCTATCAAAGATAGCCTTATCATTTGCAAGTATTAGGAAACACAATCTTTTACCTGCGAAATCAAAAAGTTCTAAAAAATAAAATAAATTTTTTTTTTCTCCCTTTAATTTAATACTCCAAAAATTAAAGTTTTTCTATCCTCTATATTTTACATGAAATTTTGAAATATTCTTCGCAAAAATCAGTTGCTGAAGGAAAAAGAAATAGTAATGCGTTAATAATTACCACCGAATTTCAAAAAAATTTAAATAGATATACAAAATGTCGGCTTGATGACGGATCATAAAGTTAAGTGTTAATAACAAATAGAATATTAAACAATAGAATTTGTTTTAGTTCACTACTATTGGGAAAAAAAAACATTTCGCAAAAATCTCAAATGTTGGAAGTTTTGTTTTTACCCTAAAATTTTCAACCAACAACCTGACTTAAGCAGAATTGTCATTTTTTCAAAATGTAAATTTTAACAAATTTTTTTTTTTTGAAAAATCATTAATAAAGAATTTTTTTTAAATTTACATAGTTTGAATTAATTTTTTTTCAAATTTATATGTTTTCTTTAAGCCTTTATTGCTCCCCAACATTAAGCTAAAATGTCCAACTTCAGTCAAATTTATTGTCTTCTATGCTAAGATTTGTAATAACAGTAGGTGATGATAACGGGGTTAGCCTCTTATTCAGTAAAACAAAAAATGGAACATCTTGAATAACTTTTGATCTAGTGATCAGATTCCTAAGATTCAATTTTAAAAAATCGAGCCTAAATGACCTCACTAATGATTTCAAATATACTAACTCATATTAAATTTAAGTTACGAAATTAGACATCTCTGAATATCCTTATTTTTAACCGATTTGGATTCTTGACAATCAAAATATAGGTCACACCCAGGAAATTGTGCCCTAATAGTTTAATCAAGAAGGCAGATGAAGCTTTTTTTTTTGGGGGGGGGGGAGCAGATAACCACAATCTGGAAAATTAAAAACTAACAAGAAAGTATTAAGCATGAATAAGTGCAGAACATCATTTTTAAAAAGGATGTAAGATTACCAGAATTGTTAAGCTTCCTTAGGTTGGAATCCAGGTGATGGCAGCTTCATAGCGATGGTATAGAACTCCTTTCCATGCAATACCAGCTATTCATTAGCTTGTTCAAGGAATTGTATCGATTTCCGGTTCAAAATTCAGGAACGTCACAAACACTTTCCAGACAGATTTTATTGAAATTCTCTGATTTTTTTTTCTAACCTTAGGCATAAATTTCTTTTTAATTTGTTAGTTGTGCCTTATGCAAGAAATGAATTAAAAGCACACTTTGCATTAGAATAAAAAAAGTTTTGTTTCTTTAAAATAATTATTTCTAAAATGACATTAAGATACCTCATTTTCCTTGACTTTTTTTGAGTTATTTAGTTCTATTCCCTGTTTTCTGACCACATTGAAATGATGAGGCTACAGAACTGCAAATCTGAGAATGTTCAACACAGGTGAAGAAATAAAAAGGAAACTGCAGGGAAACCTTGCATCAAACAAATACCAGGGTTGCCACTCAAATCTGGGGGGGGGGATTCCCCGTGTTTTCCCTGTACATAACATATTAAGAGGAAACAACAATTACTATGCTACATTGGGCCAACTATATTTCTTGGTTTTAATGGCTGGAAAAACAACTGAACATACTTAAATAATTCCATAGCAAATGAAATAGTTTAGCATAGCTGAAATATCATGGTAAAATATTCCATAGGTTACGCTTTGAGTGGTCACCCTTTTTTAAAAGACAAAATCATAAATCCCTGCTTTTTCCCTGTTATTTTAGGTGATTTTTAAATTCCCTGTATTTTCCAGGTTTTCTTTGTGGAGTGGCAGCCCTGAATACAAATTAATATTAAAAAAAAAATTGCTTTTGAAATGTGATGCATGTAAATAAGTATTACACTAAGCAAAAAGAATGGTATTTTTATTATCACAAAAGACAAAACATTAAATTAAGTATAATATTAATAACAAGTATGCTTGCAAAGTAGTTACAAGTTCTAGAGGTTTCATGTAAACATAAAAAAAAAATTTTTTTTAACAATGTTTTCCAAAAATTATAAATGTGCAAAATAAATAAATTAAAATGCATTTACTAAAGAAATTTGCAGGCGTATTCCCTGACTAGAGATAAGTTGCAGAAGAATGCAAAGAAATTTGCAACAAATGTTATCACATCACTTTCTTGCAACAAATGGGCAGATTTGTCCCAATGGTGAGGCATGGCCCAGCATTACATATTATACAATAAAGGATTTTTTTAGTATTTTAAAAATATCGATTTTTTTTAAAAAAGTTTTCTTTTTCGATATTAAAAGTTCAGAAACTTAGACTTATATTTAATTTATATATACTAATGCGGAAACTTAGGGCCTCGGCCAAGCTTTCTGAAGGCCTCCACATTTCTAATTATATAAATCAAAATTAGAAAATGGGATTCAAACATTTTCACATTATTATTAAAGGGGCTCTTAAAATCAAAATCTCAAGTTAAATCTCTCGTTTCCCCAAGCCTGATTTATTATTAAACAATAATATGAATTTGGAAAAAAAAATTTAAACCATTTTACTCCTCAAACTGCTCATTTTTAAGAATAAAATTGGGAAAAAAAAAGGGTACAATCGATTTCAAGAAATTAAATGAAAATCTAATGGAATTTTAAGTTCCTAAGTCATTCATTTTTTAAGTCACAAAATGGTTTGCTTGAGATCTCCCAAACGTTGTGCAAACAGGCTTTTTACATCTCTTGACTATCAATTTTTATTTTTTTTGAACTTTTTATGAACATTCTTACTTCTGTGATAGTTAGTGTTTTTAGACCAATTTAATTTGTTTGAATCATTTTCTGATGCTTAAAATCATAATATGTAACTGCATTTGTTAAAAACGGAAAAGTTGTTTTTCATAAAAAATTGCAATATGGCTTGTCACTGCAGTTTGAAGAACATAATTTTGAATAGCACATATTTAACTATTTAAGCAGCCTCATGGAGCATTGAGAAAGCAAAAGTGACTAAAATATGGAAAGCTAAAAGTTTTCTTAAGTTTAATTAATTACAAAAAAAAAAAAAAAAATTAAGAATGAGAAGAAGTGGTTTTAATAGAGACGACATTTCTAAGCGCAATTGAATAACGAATATTTACAATTGGAAGCAAGTGTCAGATAGAAGACTATTATAAATGAAAATTATAAAAAAGCTTTTCTATTCATTATATGCATGGAATAAAACTGCAACTTTTTATGATAATAAATGAAATTATATTTACATATTATAAAGTACAACATCTCGAAGAAATATACAAATACAAACCCTACAAATGTTTAAACAATTTTCTATGAACGACAAACTATAAAATGTACTAAAATTAATTTTTTTTCTCCCTTTCTTGGAAAAAGCACATTTATTCACCCAAAAATAAATCAAAATCATTAAATAAAAGTGTCATCAATAAAAATATGATTAAAAAAAACTGAAATGAAAGACAACAGGTAACATGACTATAAAAGAAAATTCTAAAAACAGTTGCACAATACAATAAAGAAAATAAATAAATAATAAAAGTAAAATTCAAGATAAATTTGAGATAAAAATTATATTTTAAACTAGAACAATTTTATTTTTATCCAAATTATATTTGCAAAATATCAACAATTGTAATTTACATTTTTCTTCTACAAACAAATTCTGCTACAAACAAATTAAATTTAAGTCATTGGCAGATTTTTCACTTAAAACTTTTATTTTTAAAAAAAGGAATAGAATTGCCTGATATGGAGATAAAAATGGCTGATTTAGGATTCTTGGAAATGAGTCTTTTTTTGTGTGATTTATATTTAATTCTTGGATGTGAGGAAAATTTAGTTTTTCAAAGATCTAAACTCGCTGAAGATCTATTACTTGCTGAACATTATTGCTGAAAACTTAGTAACAATCAATGCAAGGAAACAACAAAAGGTCAACATTTTTAGGGACTAAAATAATAATTCATAAATTTATAGGACAGTGTTGCAGAAAACAACATTTACAAAAGTATATAAAAACACTATTCTAGTGTTAACTTTTATACAAAGAAAAGATAAATGACAAACATAAAATTTGTAGCAGTATATTTCATTGAAAAAAAAAATAATACAAAAGCACTTAAGTCCAAAATATAATAATAATGGTAGTATGAAGATGAAAAAAATATATATATATATATATCACAACACCAACTACACTGAGAGGCAAAACAAAAAAATTAACTCATTTTGCAACAAATTTAAATAATTAAAAAGGAGAAAATTTGTTGCAGGTAAAATAAATAATTCTAAAATGTCTATAATCTATTGGTATCAAAATGATTAAAGTTCTTTTTTTGTGAAAGATGTACAACTTAACAAGTCAACATCACTAATTACTTCAATATTGTACCAACAATCATGGGCACCCATAGAGGAGGACCGAAGGGGCCCCTCCCAGAAAATATATGCATATGCGTAGTTGATTAATCATGTATAATTAAAAGTCAAATTAATTTAAATTAATTACTTATTCAGCTAATTAAGCTAAAAATATTTAAATAGATAAAATTACCTTTCATTAATTTTTTAATTCATTAAGCTATTTGTCGTTTTCTTTCCTGAGTCCCCCCCTCCCTAAATTCAAACATATGGGCGCCCCTGCCAACAATAAAGGAAAAAACATAATTTGAAGAAGAAAAAAAATCATTTGAAAATTCGTCCTATTCTTAGATCTTTGTTTTCAGCATTTTGTTAAAATCTATACTTTAAAAGCTATTCATCACCATAAAAATTTGAGAATGTAAACTTAATTGAATCTCATATAATTATCAAATATCAATTAAACCTTAAGGAATATATGCATTGTACTTATATATCTGGACCATACATAAAATTAGTGGAGATCTTTTAAATTTGAAGTCAAAATCAAATGCATGCCATACTTTCTTTCCACGTGGCAAAATTGCAGCGACACAGCAACATTGCAGCAGAACATTACAGAGTTCTTGCAGAAAGTTTTTTCTTTTGAAATGTAAAATTTTTTAGTTTGTATTTTCGGCTGTTACTGATATTGATTTCAAGCGGATTTTAAATATCCCGATAAATTTCAAACACTGTGGAAAATTCGAATGGTGCATTTGAGTATTTACTTTGTAAGGCAATAATTTATCGAATTTTTAGCAGTTATTTATGGCTATTGATTTCTCCATAGTTTTTAAATCCCATATGTTTTTTTATACGATGTTATTCATTACAACCTAATCTTGAAACGAAACACACATTTGAGGAATCCAATTCGTGTGATTTCGTTGTCAATCTTTTTTTCGGCAATGACTACTACGGATTTCGAATTTTAATTATTTTCTTCATTGTGATCGTTATTTACAAAGCGCGAAGAAGGAAATAATGCGTGCACCCCCCCCCCCCANATAATTAGTGCATTTTCCCCTCAACAAAATACGAGAATATCACCCACAACATCAGACTAAAAAATTATTACATGTTTAATTTAAAAAAAAGTTATATATAGCTTTTCTTAAAAATGCAGCGCTTTTGTTATTTTAAATGAGTAACATGTATGTTTGTTAATTATTAAAAGTATCTTGCAGAAAGACATTAGTGCTAGAGAGTTTCGTTGCAGATAGCTGGACACAATTCTGACACAGGGCTACCTATGAATGATAGTATTTTTATAAGTAGTTTTTTTATAAGTATAATTAATAAGGGGTGATTTGTTTGAAAAACCATAAAAAATATTACCAATTAAAATGATCTATTTCTATCCTTTAAAATTTGCATTTGAACACAAAATTGTTTCAATAGCAGCACAAAAATATGTACAGTAAAACCCCAGTCATCAGAAATTTCGAAAAACGTAAAAAGGCAACCGACATCTATTTTTCTACCTTCCGAAGAAGTTTTTATGTACTCAACTCTCACTTGCGTTTAATTTGCGCGTTAGTAAAGGTTCATATGCAGCTGTAAAATAAATTAATGTGAGCAAGTTTTATGTTAAGTCATAATGTCACTAAAACTGCTTGACCACCACCCACTTTGTTTAGTAATTAAATTTAGTTAAATAAAGTACTCATTGAAAGAGCATTATGGTACGGCTTATGGCTGATGTGAATTGAGAAGATGTTTAAAATTACTGCTAAGTTTGACAAATTATTTCTTACTATTCGATTCTTTTTCTTAATATGTTATACCATTATGTGTTTTTAATTTAATTATTCTAATTAGCTTCCACAGTTTTGAAAATTATTTTACTATACGAGGATTGCAACTGATTAGAATCTCATTTTTTTTTAAAAATTATGTATAGTTTAAAAACGTTTTATTTCATGTATGTGAAGTTGTGGGGAGTGAGTAGTCATCATCAACCTTCATCTATGAAAAGGTACCCCGTCATAGAATTGAGTTAACATATCTTAGATACTTTTTATTTTATAACCGTCGTTGAACAGCCGACCCAATCTTATGGGTTTACGACTACTAATGTTCAGCTCCGTAGCCTTGTCATTTTGAACCCAATTCAGAAGACAAGGGAACTCTTGGATTGAGTATGGGCAGAAATTTGCCTTTGTGGATAACTTATTAATGAAACTAACACCGCAATTGCGTTACATGGAGAGGAAGACCATGAGAACCTCCCACAGTTAGCCTGACAGCAAGGGGACTCTAACCCATGATCTGTCTACCATTGAGGATATTTCACGTTAGCACTGTGGTTGGTGCAAGTCGGATACGGAATTCGTATCGACTGGGATTCGAACCCGGTTCGCCTAATCGGAAGGCGAACGCTGTATCCCCTGAACAATGGCGGCTCATATCTTATATACTAGTGAATTGAAATTTAAATTTTGTAGAGGTAGATACACTACTAAGTTTTTTAGTTCGATTTCAAACAATATGACATGTCATGGAGGCCAAAAACACAGCCCTGAATCCTAACAGGTAATGATCAGAGTTAGTTTGGATTGACGAGGTTCTATTGAGCATTAACTTGAGAACTGAATATAGACACTTTAAATATAACTTCAATTTATAGTGTTATATAATATTTAGCGTTTTTGATGTGTTTATATACATGGAATTAATCATCAAATTTTGTAACACAAATGATTCAGTGACGAATGTTTGACAAAAATGCAGCTTGATTGTGAAGAGAAATTTGAATTTCACAGGGTTGCTGTTCCCAAGGTTCACCATCAATTTGGATCGGTAAACGTTCAAGAAGTTTAATCTGAAAAGAAAAATACAAATTTTGAAGGAAAAAAAATGAATTGCTTCACAAACATTTCCTTGTAAAATAATAGAATGAAAAATTACTCCAGGAGAAAGGTAGTAGATCATACAAGAGCGAGGACTGCCTTGATGGAAGAATGTTCTCTGTTATGTTAAATTAAACGTAAATATCACAATTTGCTTATTTATTAGTTTGAATTCCTAAAGTTTATGAGTGGAATTTAAAATTTAGTTTTATTGAAGAAATACTATTTCAATATACTTTGAGTTCTATTTTAAAACAAATGCAAGTTTATTCATGAATAGTCTCAAAAATGAATGATTTTTTTTCCTTTGTTAAATAAAGAATTAATATTAAAAAATATTTTCACAATATACAAACATTTTTAACAATATACAATTTTTTAAAAAGCTATGGTAACTTAAAATACTGAGTTATCATCAGTATTTTTTGTTTATAACTGAGGCATCTCTCTAGAAATAAGTTTAAGTAAGATAAGAGTGGATAAATAAATTTCAATAACATGGCCAATAATGCTTAAAAATCCTTCAATATTGAAAACGATAAAATTTCCCTCCTTCTCTTCATAAAAATGTAAGTTTTCTAGAAATAGAATGAATAATTTTTACAAAACGTCATATATTTTCTCCAATATTCCAAACTCAAAAAATTGACAAGAAATCTTACTTTTGCCATTGAATTATCGAAAAATAGATCAAAATTAGAAAATTGACGGTTGAAACACTTTTAACCCCTTAACTGCCGAGTAAAATTAATGTGATTCACTCCCCAGTGCCACGGTTTTTCGCTCAAGTGCACTTTCTTACANTGCTAAACATGACAAGGCTCATTTCAAAAAATAAAGAAAAATTTTAAGAATAAAGTATGAAATAAAATAATTATACAGTCAAACACCGCTATAGTAAACTCCCGGATATAGTGAACGTAATGTTCGCTCTTGTGTCTTGCTACACATGTATAATGTTATTTTTTGTGGATATAGTGATGTAAAACAACAGGATATTAGAAACTTTTTTTTGTCTTTGACTGATTTATTTGCTTCATTTTTTTGTAATGATTTCGAAATTTCTAATTCAAAATAAATACCTATTTTTAAAACCATCTATCGCATTGAATGTAGCAATAAGTATTTTTTCTTGCTTGCTTCATTATTGAATGGGTAGCATTCAAAGAAGCCACAAACGATTCAAGCCAAAACTGATGAATTTGCTAAGATAACTTTGATGTGCTCAAATGGATGGTTAAAACAGGTTTAAAAACTGTTAAATAACAAAAACAGGTTAAATAACATAAATTGAGGAAAAATTACCGGAGAGCCGGGAAATGTTTCCATATCTGACGTGGAGGATTGTGCATCAGCTAAAGATTACTAATTTTTTTTGTAGGCAAGGCAAAGAGTAATAAAAAATAAAAATTAACGCATTTTTGCTACTACGTATTATTTTTCAGTCAGTTTTGTACTTCATTTTATTGGTTACTTATTTAAATAATGTATAATAAAAGTGGGGGAGTTTGGAAAGATTAATTAAAATTGTTTGCGGAACGGATACAGTGAACCGAAATTTCGGTCCCTTGAAGGCTCACTGTTCGACTGTATTATAACAATTAATTCTGTACTTATTAAAAAAAAAACTTCAACAAAAAAAAATTTAAATCACTCACCCTAACATTTTTTGCTTGTCCTAATCTTAGTGGTTCAGACAATCCGATCTGAAGTTGAGCTATGTGGAATGAAGAGTAAATGCCCATCACTTCTAGCAAACCATCGTCCAGCCTTAAATTAACAAAAACATATGATTGAATACAAAATTTAAGGTATGAATTTAAGGTTTCGTATTAATACAAAATTAGACAAAAATATTTTTAATATGTATTTTTTTCCTCGATGATTTTAGAAACGAGAAATTTTTTATTTAGAGCCTGTAGTGTATATATCTAAGGCTACAAAAATATAATTCCAATTCACTTGTATATAAGACATATATATATATAAAAGACAGTTTTTGTTTTTCATTTTCAAATAAATCACTTTAAATAAATTTTTAAAATGTTTTTGTTTTTCAAAAAATAAACAATTTAAACATTTATTGAGAAGGAGTAATTTGAAATGAATTTTCAAAGACAACTTCAAAATCACTTTATTTGATATTACATTTAACTTGAATATATCTTTAATTTGCTTTAAAGATCTGGCAGACTTATTCTAAACGTCAACATCGTAAAAAAATTTCAATCACTCGTTATATTAGTAATGATAACAAAAAAGATATTACACCACCCATGGAAATTTGCAGGATCCTAGTTAATTTTTTTNTTTTTGAAAAAGAAAAAAAATACTTCTTCATTATGTCAAAACACAATTATGTGCCGAGTTTCGTGCCTGGGCGAAGCTTCTGGGGCGATATATTGTGATTACAGACAGACAGACACACACACAGCCGCATTTATTATTATGTATAGATGATAACAAAAAAGATATTACACCACCCATGGAAATTTGCAGGATCCTAGTTAATTTTTTTTTTAAATTTACACCTCACTTAGGAGGTTTCATGTTTTATTATTTAATCCTTTCTCAGTCATTGCAGTTCATTTTAATACAGAGCCTGGCCACATTATTAGATTCTGCCTTTTCTTTCCTTTCGGGCTCAATTCGTCACTCGACTCAATTTTCTTCTTTATGCATAGAATGCAATCTTTTTTAATTTAGTAGGTATTTTATTGACGTTGCACAATGGGTTATTAGCGACGGTCAAGGAAACATCCCTGATTTTGATCCAGAGACATGCAATTTTGGATCCTCTGCAGAGGCTCCTCCGCTTTGGTTGCCTGACAATCGGGAAGTCGAGCATTCGACGGTAGTACAGATTGACGAGGACCGATATTCTGCTGGTCCATACGCGGACTGATCAAAGCGGTCACCCGCTTACTTACTCACCGCAGTCGGTGATGCTTGAGTTTAGTGTTTTAATGGGTACAGTATCTTTCCGATCAGTCCACTACTTTCAATCTTCTTGTGGCATTTCAGCATTCACTTTACTTCAGTTCCTTTATTTGATCACATTTTTTACCCATGATGTTCTGATTGATTATTCACACACTGCACACAAAATAAACAAATAACTGCATAGTAAAAAACTGTGAATAAACACAAAGCCACAGAAACATGTACGTATCTGACGCACGCGAGAATGCGACTGAAACAGGTTTGCATTTGTTTACGCTCCTGTATCAATGGGTTAACATTGTCATGCAAGACATTAAAAATAAATACAAATAGGAAGTCTATAAAAAATCTCTTGAATAAAAATTCATTATATGTATGTTTAAATACGAAAGAATTGCCTATAAACTCGTGCAAATCATGTAATTACTAAAAAAACTACAGTGCGTCTAATAATTTCACCAGGGACTGTACAAATATATACAATAAATGAATAATTAAAACATTGTAATTAATGATAAATAAAATTGAGCATACTTTTGAGGTGAGTATGTCGTTTCTGGAGTTCCCATATTCCATGGCTTCACACCTCCACCCCAGCTGGATATGTTAAGTATTACAACAGCTTCTAATTCAGGTAATTCAACTAACTTGTCATCCAAATAGAGCTGAATCTTGCTCTGAACATTCTCACAGCCTCTCTCTAAAATATCTTTTGCTCCATACAGAAGATACAAAAACTAAAAAAAAAGATATTTAATTTCATGATTAGATTATGAAAATGACCCACTTGGGTGATCAATTTTTCCTGAAATTGAATTAAATTCTAAAATCAACCCCTTATTGTCTATTGTCTCAACCCCTTATTATTCTAAATTGATACATAATCTTAAAAAAAATATGCACAAACTTACTATTGGATAAAAAAAATAACACTTAGATCAGTGATTCTAAACCACTGCATCACAACACTTTTGCGTGCGGCCAAATTTTAGAAATGGTGTAGCAAAAATTATATTGAGAGTACAAATTAGTTCGGTCCGTTTCCAAAAGATGACTCTGACTGTTATGAATGTTTCATAGTGACAGCTGGTTTCAGAGAGGTTAGATATCTGTCTATAATATTCAGGTCATATCGCTTTGAGTTCGATACAAAAATCCTGCTTTTTACTTTGTTGAATATAAAATATCAAACTAAATCTGAGTAAAATATCAAACTAAAGTTGTGGTAACTAAGCAGCATTTGTGGGAGGTTTTATGTTTCTGCGTTAATTATAAGAAAAGTGCAGCCAAAGCGCATCAAATGCTTGTAGAAGTTTATTGTGACAATGCTAAAACCGATAAACCTTGTAGAGGATGGTTTCGCCGTTTCAAGAATGGTGTTGCATACTATGAGTTGCTACTACCTGGCGATGCCATTACGGGCGATTGGTATAAGCTACAATTGATTCGTTTGAGCCATGCATTAGGAGAAAAACAGCCAAAATACGAGCAAAGACATGACAAAGTTATACTTCTGCATGACAACGGTCGGCCTCATGCTGCAAAAGTTCTGAAAAATTATTTGGAAACGCTCAAGTGGGATATTTTACTGCACCCCTCATATTTGCAGGACATTGTTCCTATAACTTACTGGTTGTTCCGACGAATGGAGCACAATTTGGCAGGTCACTGGTTCACTTCTTTCACAGAAATCAAAAATTGGCTCCTAACCTGGATCGCCTCAAAAGACTAGAAATTTTTTCGAGATGGAATTCGAAAATTGCCTGCGAGGTGGGAAAAAGTAGTGGCCATCGATGGACAATATTTTGATTAATCTGTTCATTCATTTTGCTCTGAAATAAATGCATTTTTAATCACAAAAGAAAAACAGACGGAACAAATTTATACTCCCAATATATATATATATAATATTATATATACATAATATTATATATATATATATACTTTTTATAGATTGACTTATATATTATACTTTTAACGGCGTGAACATCTTTGACGGCGATTTCTGACAATCTTAAAATGAGTAGGAAATTAAATGACAGTTAAAATTAATAGTTAACAAAAGAAAGCAAGTTAAATATTAACTAACAAATGGAAATAAAAGCTAATAATTAATATGAGCTATGCAATTAATAGTTATAAAAACAAAATATCAAAAAACATCAAGCTCAAATTTCTCATTAAAAATAAATTCTTTCTTAAACATACCGTTGTTTTCATAGTACATGCTATTTAATTTAACATCCAAAATTATTATTATGAATTATTATACATTCAAAATTATTATTATGAACTATTATACATTCAAAATTATTATTATGAACTATTTAAAATCGTCAAATACGTGTCACGACAGAAAAAAGATTGAGAATCACTGACTGAGTTACTAAATTAACAATTATTACAGCACTGAATCTTAATACTTCATTACAAAATTAATTAAATAGATAACTTGGAATGAAAGTTAAAGCTTGAAGCTTGGCTTTTAGTTAAATTAGAACTACCCCTTATTGTTTTTATCATCCTGCGCTTGAAATGGAAAATATTTGTTAACAGCATTTCAGATTTGAGTTTATCTTCTTTTGCTTATTTATAAGGAGGGAAAATTCGGAACAGCTTGTAGAGAAGAAAAAAGGTGAGAGGTTTTCTTTTTTTTCTTTTTTTTAATTTCTTTTTATCTATTAATATCTATCTAATTTTATCTGGTAAATTCCATTTTAAAAATTAGATTTTTCTGGCTACCTAAATCCATGACTTGCCATGATTTTTTTCAAAAAAATAGTTCAAATCATGACATTTCATGACAAAATTTGTTCAGTACCAAAATTCATGACTTTTGAGGTGCACAGATACCCTGTAATTATTTTCATTTGCAGGATTTGTCAAGGAGCACAGGTAAAATGCAGAAAAAAGAAAGTTACAATTTTTTGAGAGGGGATAAACATTTTCAGTCAATTTGTATAAGTGCATAACAGTGTGTATACTAGGTTATGTCGTAGCGGTGAATAAGTATGCGTACAAAAAGAATTTATAAATTTAATAAGTACATGCGTTGTGATTTATTTTTAATTTAAGATTAAATTTTATCACCGTCACAATGAAGTAAGTAAAGTTACATAAGCCAAAATCATTAAGCTAATTACTATACATTTCAAAAATATGTTAGCTGAAAGAAAAAGGAATAGGCAAGTCACTTAGAATTAAAAAAAAGAAATTAGAAATTATCTTATTTATCATACTTATTTGCATTAAATAATCGATATTTTAAACTAAAATTTACATTAGATGCTCGACAATTTTATATCTTAATTTAGCTAACATTACTGTAATTTTAAATAGTTACTCATACACATTTCAGTCCTTATTATAAATTATGCATAAAACAAAAGATAAAAAAAACTTATCTGTGGATTTTGTCGCTGGTGACCGTTCACCACGTACCAGCAGCTTCCTTAACTTGGGGAAGCAGGGAGAGAGAAAAACTAACTTTCAAATTTCCCACCTTCTCTCAATTTGGCGCTGCAGGACAGGATTTTCCACTCTCTAGCCAAGGGTGGGGAAAAATTTAAGTTAGCTTTTAAAAAAAATAATAATAATATGCGGTGCCCAAAGAAAATAATTAAAGTGCCCATAAATTAGAAACTTAGCTTTGCATGTATACAAAAGAGCACAGTAAAGAGTTAAAAAAAAACGACATTTTTTTTCTATTGGAATTTATTCTTTCTAAATACATGAAAATTGTTATTAAAATGTACTTATTTCTTCTATTTCATGACCGTTGTCGAACAGCCGACCCAATGTTCTGAATTTACGACTACTAATGTTCAACTCATCAACTCAGTAGCCTTATTTTAAACCCAATCCAGAAGACGAGGAAACTCCAGGATCAAGTGTTGGGAGAAATTTATCTTCGTGGAACACTTTTTGATGGAACTAAACTGCATTTGAGTTACAAGTAGAGGAAAACCAAAAAACCTCCCACAGTTAGTCTGACGACAAGGGGACCTTAACCCGTGATCCGCCTACCACTGAAGATAGTTTAAAATAGCACTGTGGTCGATGCAAGCCAGATGCGGAATTAGTATTGACCAGTCATCGCTGCGATTTGAACCTGGGTTCACCTTCTTGGAAGGCGAACGCTCTATCCATAAGCCATCCCGGCTCGACTTAAACTATTAACACTCAACATACTGTAGACCTGGCAATAACTAATAAATGGGAGACTTTGCAGGTATGGGTATGCACACAAATAAAAATAAATTATTTATTTTCTTTCTTTTTTGCTAACAATGGTTGAAATTAATGCAAAAAAAATAAATAAATAAATAAAACTTGCAACCTTATAAAAAAAAAAATGATTTTAAAAATTTCTTACCCTGTTAATCAATCGATTTCCAAAGAGATAAAACTTTGATTCTCTTGTTTTATGGAAGTTAAGTGCTACCAAAGCATCTACTCCAACTGATACATAATTATTCATAAAATATACCTGAAAAAATATATTGTGACATTAAAATACGACGTTAAAACATGCGTAACATTAATTAAAAAATATATTTCCAGAAATACCTTTGAAGGATGTCGCATAGGTTTTAACATAGGTAAGTGCCTAATGGGTGTTAGGTTGATTTTCCACCTGAAATGAAAATAACAACAAAACTGATTCACAGGGTGTATAGCCAAATCTTTCAACAAAAGCACCTTTTGAGTACTTTTTTACGCACTTAAAAATATTTTTAAGTACTATATACATTAACAAAATGCAAAATAATTTTCAAAGATTTTACATGATCATGATAAAATAATGTGAAACATGTAAAATGATTGGCGCTTTCAAACGCTATGGAACGATGGTACGCCGATATGGATTGTGGTTGAATGAATAGTAAAAATGTTGAATAGAACAATGGGAAAAGCATGCTTTTGAATAATACGTGCAGAAAATGGACATGGTAAAGAATTAAAACCTCAATTTTTGAAAAGGGAAAAACTAAGCACTTTTTACCTAATGAAAATACCAACTTTAAGGGCTTTTAAAAAACGTTACACACCATGTTAAAGAAGTTCTTAAAAAAATCAAATTTTAAATGCAGGATTTTACAGTTTGATTACTTAAACTATTTTACTGATTTTGTTCCTATTTTGCAACTGCTATTTATATAACAGTTTATAACGCAATTTTAATTTTACATGTAGTAAGAATGTAATTTTATAATTAAATTCTTAAAAATGATTTAAAAATTAAAAATGATTAAAAAAATAATAAATAATAATTAAAAAAACATTTTTTGCATAAAATTGTCTATGGATAAGCCGATTTATATAATTGTGTAAAATTTTTTTTCCGATTAGCGTAATAAGTTTTATAGACAAAGTGAAATACGTAAAATGTAAAAAGCCAATATAATTTTGTTTAATGTTACCTTATTGGGCTATTTTCGTGGGTCCAAACCTTCGCCTGCTCTTCTTTCAGAACTATTGGAAACTTATTTCCCTGATTACGGCTACCCCCCGAATTTTGAGTGTCAGAAATCCTAATATGCCAAAATAAAGGTAGGTTTATTGAGAGAAAGTATGTTTTTGTGTTTGATTTTGTAACTTAAAGTGTCTTCACTACTTAATTAGCATATTTCGGTTCACCCCTATAAACTATTAAATTTGAGTACTAGTATGTGAAGATGTAGTCAATACATCAAAAGTTATTCAGGGTGTCTTTTTCTGCCTGGTACAACAAAACAGAAAAATTGTTGCTTAATTTTTTTTCTTCAGTATTATCATTGTAGAGCTTGATTTTTATTGAATTTGCAGCAACCAAAGTTCAATTCTTTAGTTTTGTCATTTTAAACTTAACACAGAAGGCAAAAGAATTCATGGCACTAAAACAAACTCAGCAGTGAAAAATCCTATTTTACTGACATACAAAATAAATATTTGAAGAGCTCCAATTTAAAGGACTATCTATTAGCAACATTTTTTCAGATGGTTGCATCCCTTAAAATGGATTAATTGTTTCGATTCCTAAACAAGTTTCTTTCAAATGATTAAGTTTAGATATGTTATAATTACTTTTTAGTGTCATATTTTAAGTAGAAAATACTAAAACAATAATTATTAAAATATTAACAAGGATAAAATACTTGATGCATAAATTTCAAATACTAAGGGGCCAGGCTAACTGCACCCAGCTTGGCCCGTGAGCCGAAATTGCACACATGTAATATTTCATTACAATGAATGAGTTTGCACATTGGTAAATAATATGTCTAAATAATTTTTTTTAGTTTAAATAACTTTAAGAAAGTGTTTACTTTGTAAAAAATATTAATAAAAAATTTATATTTTTGTTTATCAAAAGTTGTGAACATTAGTTCCGTGGAATAAATTATTAATTATCACCATTCAATAAATACTCATTTTTGGTGGATCATTTTAATATATTAGATTTATTAGAACTGCTTGAGCTCAGAAAAAAAATTTCCTGTTTTTCCTGTACACAATATATTAACAGGGTGCGTAGCCAAATTATTCAACAAAAAATAAGCACCTTTTAAGCACTTTAATAATATTTTTCAGAAAAGAATATCATAATTAGACAGGGATGGAAAGTTTTTGACAATTGGCGGTTGTATCTCATTTTAACAGTCACTTAAAAAAAGAATTCGTTTGGCATTGTATTTGACATTTGTCAAGATATTTGAATCACGTAAATCGAATGTCGTTTTCATAAGCTACGGTCTGACGATGCGCCGAAATACATTGGGGTTGAATTAATTGTTAAAACGTTGAATAGAACAATGTGAACAGTGTCTTCCTGCATAATTCGTAATGAAAATCAACATGGTACAGGAAAAATCTCATTTTGGAAAAGGGAAAATTAAGCACTGTTTAAAAACACCCAATGAAAAAAGCACCCTTAAGGGTTTTAAAAAGCGAACATCGAAAATAAGCACCTTTAAGCACTTTTTAAAAACACTAAGCACCCGGATTAAGAGGAAACAACAATTACTGTGCTCTTGCATGAGCAATATTGGGCTAACTAGATTTATTAGCCTTAATTGCTGGAAAAACAGCTGAACATACTTAAATAATGCTATAGTAAATGTAATAGTGCAGTATAGCTGAAATATCATGGTTAAATATCCCATAGCTTATGCTTTGAGTGGTCACCATTTTTTAAAAGCCAAAAATAAGAAACAAAATTTCCTGTATTTTCCCAGTTTGTACAGAAAAAAAAATCGAAATTCCCTGCATTTTCCTTGTTATTTTAGGTGATTTTTAAATTTCTTGTATTTTCCAGGTTTACCCTATGGAGTGGCAACTCTGCTTTAGCGTCCCTAAGTGAAACATTGAGGCTATTTATCTTGGTTTTTTAAAAATAATATATTAAGCACGGAATATTTAAACAAAAATTTCAATCAGATTTTTGAAAAAAATTTTTTTTTTGCGTTTAATGATTAAAACTCTGATAAAATGTAAAAATACTTATATTGTTTTAAAACAATACGGCAACTAAAATTCCTAATACCACTAATAATAAACAGTCTGCCCTGATTATTCCAAGTTAACTTGGCTCAAGCAAAAAGAAGAAGAAGAAAATCTGCTGTAATTGGAAGTTTGCCAAGTTCTGTTGTTGATTTGTGGGACTGCACATGTGTGATTGTAAATACAATAGTTGCTGAATTTACATAGAACAAAAAAAGTTTAAAATATCACTTCACTGACGTTTGGAATGTATTGCTTCACTTTGCTGTGTCCTCTGTTTCAAAAACTGTCATACAAAGATTTATCTTTCTTCATTTGCTCGGGAGAGTAAACCTGATGGTCAATTAAATGTTTTTTTACACAAAGAAAATGCATCATGTTTCGTTTTAGTTTCTTGTATTTATTAATGAATTTTAAAAAAAATATGCTGATTTTTTGCATTTTTTTTTTTTGTTAAAAAATTGGTAAGGGAAGCAGTTAATATTTAATTATTGCTAACTAATTACTGAATAAATAAAGTCAGTTATTTTTTTAATCAAACTCTACTTAATAAATTGCAAAAACAGAAAGCAATTTGTAAAATGAAACGTAAATTAATTTAGACCAGAAAACATTTTTAAAAAACAATTATTCAAGTTTGAACAAGTTTTTATTCTTTATTTGCAATTAGATGTACAAATATAAGACTTAATAAGTTTTAAAATTACTTAAAATAAATATGTGTAAAATTAAATGAGTATAACTGAAATATATTTATTAATAGTAAAACAGCAAATTATATGAAGTGAAAAATTAATCTACCTTAAGCTCCTGAAAAAAAATCTCATTACTTATTCCTCATTCTATGAGTGAAACAATTATTATCAGGGAGATTCGATATCAAACAATGATTATTTCTACAGCCTTAAGCAAATATTAAATAATACAGTATTGTATAAATAATATTTTTTACATTTATAAATTTAAGATTTAAAAAAAAAATATCAGTGACTTATATTAATGATTTTTTTGCATGAAATGCTTTTAAATCATGCCAAACTTGCTTTTTATTTTTCTTAAGATTAATCAGGGTTGTTCTCGGGGATTGCCTATTCACACTTACTCACAAAAGGACAATAATTGAAATTTTTAATGTAACTAAATTCTATGATATAAAAGTTCAGATGTTGTTATCTTAAATGCTACATTACTGATATATATATATATATATATAAAAACATTAACTAAAATAAAATTAAGGACATTTGGAAATATAAATTAAAATAATTTATATGAATAATATAACCAATAATAGGAGAAATATATCTAAGATTTAGCAAATGCAAAGGGAAAATAATTGTAATATTACTGACAAATATAGATATGTTAATTACAGTGCAATTTTTTTCAGTTTTTTGAGTAGCAAAATTGTGTACTAAAACAGAAAAAACCATCCAAAGAGAAATGTGAAAAAATGTGTCAAAGATGAAAAGTCAGCATTGATCTCAAATATGTTTCAGTTTTGTAAATACAGTAGAGCGCCGATTATCCGCACCCTTATTATCCGAACTATGTCTGAATTAATTTTTTTTTTTAAAGTTTGGAATACTTTTTAACCTATGGACAATTTTTCTAAATTAAGAAGAATAAACAATATCCCCTACATCTGAAGACCATATTTAATTTACAACCTTTTTAGCAGTTTTCTTATAGTAGCCATACATACATGTATTGTGATACAGTTAAACCTACATACCCTTTTAGCCCTTTACAACTGAAAATTATCTTCCAAGAATTCAAGCTTCATTTTGATAGTCTACAATGGTTGGAATGCAGAAGGAGTTTATGAATAGATAAGTGCTGAAGTTCTATAATTGGGGGATGGGTAGTTGTCATTTATGGTTAATGATTAGTGATTACATTGCTTGGAATCTTAAATCTTGGAATAAAATTCTTAACAAAAAAACAAGCGAAACTGAAGTTTCTGAACCAATAGATCTTTCGGATGAAAATGATGAAATTGTTGCTGAAATTTTGAAGGAAAATCGGAACTCCACAGACGAAGAGGAAGAAGTAGGTGATCAAGTTCAAGATAATGGACCTTCTCATATAGAGGCATGCAATTCATAAGATTTTGCAATAAATTGGCTAAAACGTCAAAATGATGTTGATCCAGTTCGGTTGATTTATTTAAAAAGAATAAGGGATATATGGCTGCTCAAGAAAAAAAAAATGATCTTCTTTTAAACAAAATCATTGCTGGATTTCTTTTGCAATGGAAAATAATGAAAAATGTGGTAAAATCAGTAATTGACAAAAAAATTATAAAAAACTGATATATGATAAAAATAATTCAAAATGAAAAAAAAAGTTTAAGAAAATTAATTAAAAATATTTAAAAGTTGAAAAAAAAAAAACTTTTAAACACGCCAGAGCTATTTTAGATAGTACTGTCAGTCCTAAGCCTACAAAAGGTGCGAAGGGAAGTTAGTGCATAAATAATAATCATTTACATTAGATTTTAAACAACTTTCCAATTATGTGGGAATAGTAGTTATTGACACTATCGACCTTCATCTGTGAAGAGTTACCCCACCGTAGAATCGAGTTAACGTGTCTCATATACTAGTGAATTGAAATTATATATTTGTAGTGGTAGATACACTACAGTTGTCATAAAATGAGTTCAAAAAAGACTGTCCTTAAGAATGTTTGTAACATAAATTGGCTTGCATTGGAAAAACAAATATATTACAGAGAAAAAACATTGTTTAGAATTGTGAGGCTAAAAAATGTGAAAAGTGACATCATAAGTTGAAATAGGTTGGAAACAACAATGGTGTAAAATACCTGTCCAATTTTGTGAGAGTAGCTGCTGATATTTGATCCAAGATTTTCTTCACTTCAACTTCACCCGAGTAACAGTGTCCCCAACCCAGCACTCGGGATAAGTCGTTTCCAGTACCGAGAGGCAAAATGCATATCTGTGGCAATGGCTAATAAAGGAATGAAGTGAATAAAGGAGTCATAAAAGCAATTACAGAAACACAGTCTTTTTTAGCTATTTTTCCCCCTTTTTACGGTTTTCGAGTTATTATTCGTATTTTAAGAGTAATTTGTTTGTGAATAAATTTTGAGTTTCACGTTTTAAGTATGCTCCAATAAAAAGTGAGCTGGTATTAATAATTTATAAAACATAAATATTTTCTTTTGGATTTAAAGATATACAGTCAAACCCCATTCTAGCAAAATTCGAAATAGTGAAAATTTAGATGTAGCAGTTGCTTTCTGAATCCGCAAATAAATCTCCATAGAAACGACAAATTGAAAATACTGATATTAGGAAATTCGTAATCCGAAGGTGAAAATAAGCTTTCTCTCATGATCAAAACACTTTTCCATTTTTCAAAACGATCTCAGGAATCAAATATTTTTGATCTTCAAAATAAAAAGGCATGAAAAGCATAAAAGACACAAGGTAGGGACCAACCTGAAAACTCCAACACATGATATCATGTTTGAAGAAGTGACTTTCCTAAAGAGTGAGTTCAGTTGTTTGAAAATGTGTATTATTTAGAGAAGTTTATAATTTCTTCTAAATCATTTGTACAGAAAACAATTCTTTTAAGTAATCCTTTTAATCTTAGTTGTTTTTGTGAGCTTTTAAAATATAGATTTGATATTTTCTATATGTAGAGTACAAATAGATCAAAACTCTAATTAAATGCAATATTTTTTATGCGAAAAATTCAAATGTAAGGAAATAATTTTGGTTAATGTTGAAATTCGTAATACCGGTAAAACAAATTTTCGTTATTGCGTCGGTTTTCGCAAAAAGAGGTTTCGACTGATTATTCAAGAATTAGATGTCCATTATTATACATTTTAAGACTATCAACAAAAAAAAATTTGATAATAAAATGCAATTTTAATGTTTCTCCAAGCTTTTTTTAAGGTCACTTTTTAAGAATTTCTGGATCATCACACCACACTCTGGTAATAAAATTTATTTATTAGTGAAAATTTTTAAAGCCTTAATATATGCATTATAATTAAAAAAAAGGCAATAGACACAGATGATTTACTTTTAATAAAATGAAATAATTTTACAACTATTTTTTTCTCTCTTTTCTGGGTAAGATACAGTTAACTGAAGTTTTTATTTCCACACATTTCATTCTTTTAAATTAAATAGTGTGTCCAAATGAATCCCTATTTTTACTTTACTGGAAGAGCCTGCAGACAACAGTTGTTACATAAACTGTTGTGCATGGATAATTTAAGTAGATGAGGAAATATACAGAATTTAAATAAAAAATGAATAATATTCTATGAATGGATAAATGAAAAATACTTATTTTTCCAAGGTGAGGCTCTACATAAAAATATTATATACATTGTACACATTATATATGTATTAGTATATAAATTGAAACAAAATATTAATCAAAATAAAAGTGTCTTTCTTTTGATGCAGAGCTTATGAGAGGCTAAACAAAAATAACACTTAAAAAACAAAAAGTTTAGTTACAATCAGATAACTTAAGAAATACATATTGATGCAATGAAACCCATTTTGATGTTCCATCCCATCCCTAGGGCTGGGTTTTAGAAATCTTAGATATGAACCCCCCATATTTTATCTGCGATTTGGATTCTCCAGAAAAAACTCCTATTTGATCAAGATTTATGCATTTTGCTTCACAGATGGCGCTGTAAACGAGGAAAAATTAAAATCAGGAACAAACTGTTTAAAGTGAAACATTTTGAAACTTGTCAAATTAAGAACATAAAAATGCACATTTTTAAATTTTTATACATTTTTTTTCAAAAAATAAAACTAAAAACAATTCTAGTGCTATTTCTTCATTTATTTTTCGAATTCATCAGATTAAAAACATAAAAATAGATATTTTTCATTTTTTTAATAAATTTTTTAAATAAAAAAAAAAATTCAGATTTATTATTATCTTTTTAATGAGTTTGTATCTTATTTAAATTTATTGGGTTGCAGCTCCATCTGTGAAGCAAAATGCATGACATCAAATAAGCAGTTTTCCTTTCATGAAAAACTGAATCTTTAGTAAAAAATTGCCCCTCGGGCAGTGGAACATCGAGATTGAATAACTTTCGCGAAAATTGAACGAGTCTATTTTCAAGCTGCCAATCACAGGTCCAGTGGTTACTGTACTCGACTACAGGGCCACTGGTTGTGGGTTTTAGTCCCACTGCAAGCATGGATGGTAGGATGAGGGCGACGCTATCCCACCGCTGTGGCTTCGTCACAGGTGTCCACTGGGTAACAATAACAGAGTAGCAATTCTGAGACCAATGGGAAATAGACTCAAGTGTCCCCCATATATAATAAAAAAATTTAAAAAAACTTTTTCCATCAGATGTATATTTTTTGAGATGTTTTATTGTTTTTGATTTTTTTTTAAAACTTTGTATAAATTTAGAATGGTGAAAAATTAGTGATAGGTAAGGGATGAACTCCTAAATCGCATTCTTCAACTAAAAAAAATCATTAAATCAAGTGTAAACTTCAGATGCTCCCAAACTTTTCCAAAATAATGAGAGATTCATGATTTCGTAGTTAGTTGTAACATATAATTGCCAAGATCTTCATTTAAAAGATTTAATCCATATCTTGTCTTAAATCGTATAATGGAAACATTTCTTTAAAATTATCTTAAAATCATTAAAAAAAAAAAGACCAGCACCAAATTATAAAGATCAGATTTTAGTCTAAAAAACAGGCTTTGGAGAGAAAAGAGGAAACTGAATAATTGTTGTTAAATCCATGTAATTTACTATATTTTGAAGTCAATTAAATAAACTGTTTTATGTTTTAAATTTTGCTCTTCATCATAATTCAACATTTTAATCAGAATTTATGGTATTAATGGCAATTATAAAAAGATACATTAAGGTGAATACCTCAATATTCAAACTGTCAATGGCATTCAAGACCCATCCTACGGTGCCATCTCCGCCAGCAACCAATATGCGACAGGTGTGATCTGTGATCAACTTACACCACAGCAGTCCATTCTCCGGTTTCACCTCATCCAAATCAATTACCTAAAAATAAAAATGGTATTTAAGTTTTCCTCTCTCAACAGCTACTCCTTACTTTAATGAATAGAGTCTTAAAAAAATAATATAAATCTGAAATATTAAAAAAAAAAAAAAAAAAAAAAAAACTGCAATTATAGTTTTTAATACAGATTTCAGATATATATTGGGACAACAAATTAGTTCGGTCCATTATTTTGTGATCTAAAATGCATTTATTTCAGAACAAAATTAATGAACAGATTAATAAAAGTATTGTCCTCGATGGCCACTACTTTTTCCCACCTCTCAAGCAATTTTCAAATTCCACCCCGAAAAAATTTCTCGTCTTTTGAGGTGATCCAAGTTAGGAGCTAATTTTCGATTTCTGCCAAAGAAGTGAACCAGTGACCTGCCAAATTGTGCTCCATTCGTCGGAACACCCAGTAAGTAGTAGAAACAATGTCCTGCGAGTACAGTATAACTTTGTCATGTCTTTACTCATATTCCGGCTGTTTTCTTGTAATGCACGACTCAAACGAATCAGTTCTAACCTATACCGATCGCCGGTAATGGAATCACCAGGTTGTAGCAGTTCATATTATACAACATCATTCACCATTCTTGAAACGTTGAAACCATTTTCTACATGATTCGTAAATTGGAGCATTGTCACCATAAACTTCTACAAGCATTCGATGCAGTTCAGGTGCACTTTTCCTCCAATTAAAGCAGAAATATAAAACGTCCAGCAAATGCTACTTAGTTACCACAAAATTTGACAGATTCAACAAAGTAGAAAACAGGGTTTTTGAATGTAACTCAAAGCGATATAAACTGAAAATTATTGACAGATGTCCGACCTATCTGAAACCACCGAAACCAGCTGTCACTATGAAACATTCATAACAGCCAGAGTCATCTTTTGAAAACGGACTGAACTAATTTGTACTCCCAATATATATACTCACACACAGTCGGACTTCTATTTAACGAATTCTTCGTAAAATGACTTCCAAATAGCTAAGTGAACTTTATATTTAACAAACTTCTCTTACTTACTTTCTCCATTTCCCAAAATAATTTGAAACATTTCAAACTTGTTAATACATTTTTTGATGGAAATGACCTTGAATTGATTTTTGCAGCCACTTAACTTTTAGAGGAAGCGGTAAAATCCCTTACCTTCTTATTTGCATTTCGTACAGGAATCTGTGCCAAAACTCAATTTACGAGAAAGCATAACAGAAATTTCTAAAGCTATGATGTCACAGATATTACTATTCGTAACAGCTTTGCTAAAGCTGAATTCTTAGCCAGCATGAAGAATTTGGAATGTGCGGAAGACAAGGATGACATTCATTTAGAAGAACTTAAAAAAATATGGGAACATCTAAGAGAGAACCACGAAATCAACGACCATTTATAGATTAATGACTTTCCTTTTATTGATTCTGAAGCTGCACCCACAGAAATATTAACTGAATCAGATATTTTGGACAGTGTGGAAAATAAAATCAATACAGCAATAAATTGTGAGGAAGGCGATGGAAATGATAAAGAAATCACAAGACCTTCATATGATAAAATCATTTGAAACAATTCGATAGTAGATAATAATTTACAAAATAAAGGTGTCTCAATTCCTATTTAAGTCTAGTGTTTATGAATTTAAAACAAGTTTTATGCCGTTTTAGTATTTCAAATGGTGATTTACTGTTAAACGAATTTTTCATACAACAAATTTTTTATCTGGAATTCAGCGACTTTATTAAATAGAGGTCCAACTGTGTATATATACGGTGAACTCTCACTACGACGATATCCAATACAACTCCCTTTATTGCAATAATGTTTCGTGGTCCAGACGAACTTGCATATGAATTAATGTCATGCTTCTCAAAATATTACGATATTCTCTAAAGCTATTGCCCCAGTAAAACAATTTTTTTTCCATATTTGAACCTTATTTTCTCTATTCATTCTTAGAATTGATGTCACAGATTCCTATTAGATTTCATTTCCTTCACGCTGAGTCACAAATGACCATACACATTAACACCTGAAAGAGAATTTTCTTCCATAGAGGGTGGAGCACAATTCACAAAGAAATCGTGATTTGGACTCAATGCATACTTTGTTGGTTGACTTGACAGTCAAAAAAATTAATAAACAAACAAAAAGATCAGATTATTTTCATTAAAAATGCTTTTCAGGTATGTTTACAATCTTATTTTCTGAATTTATTTCAATTGTTTTTAATATTTAACCATAATTAACACTCTGCAAAATAATTTTTTGAATAATATATAAATATATTATAGTTAATACAGTGCCCACCGTTTATTAAAGTCACTTTCGTTTTATGCTCTTTTAATTTTATTAAGCGGCTGATTTTATTAAGAGGCGATTCAACATTTGAAAAAAAAATCACATTTTCACGATATATTCTAAATGCACACACTTTAAAAGCTGAAATAATGACAACATTAATGCTTTATTTTAACAAATTTGATTATTTTAATAAAGTAAAATTCCACATAAGATTAAATTTACAAAATTTTTGCGAAAAACCGATCAATGGTTGCTTGAGTTGCAGTATTTAAAATTAACTTTTCAACATCATTTGAGAGTTTATAGAAGTTTTTATAGTTTTCAATATTCCCTCCTCTTTGTTCTAAAGCTTGCTGCAATACATTAAGTGCTTTTCTGACTTCCATTGAAGATGGCACTGATGAGTCTGATTCCTCCATTTCTTGATTGGAAATAACTTTGCAATTTTTGATGTCAGTAACAATTTCAGAATCAGATTTTTCTCCTGATGTTTGTAGGTGATCGTCAATAGCTACGTAACATGAAAAATTCTCGTCCATATCATTTTCTTCATTGCTGAGCATTTCTTCGAAACAGTTATCAGCTCCATCACCAGTGCTTAATCCACACTTTTTAAAGCAATTTGATATTGTTTGGGTTGAAACAATGTCCCATGAGTTACGAATCAAATGCATTGATTCCAAAATCGTAAGGGATTTCGATAGTTTGTTTGCAGTTAAGAGTTCCGAAGAGCTGTCACAGTCTATGTCACTAATGATTTTTTGAACAACCATTTTTCTGTAATGAAACTTGAATGATCTTATGATTCCCTGATCAAGGGGTTGAATAATAGCTGTAGTGTTGGGTGGCAAAAACACTAATTTAATGTTTTTCAAACTCAAGTCCTCATCAGCAGGGTGCGCAGAACAATTGTCTAAAAGTAAGACGACCTTTTCATTTTTCAGCTCCTTGTCCCATTCAAGAAGAAATTTTGTGAAGATGCTGGATGTCATCCATGTGTTATAGCTGTTGGCATAACTGGTGGGCAGGTGTTTTACTTCTTTAAAACATCGAGGTTTTAAACTCTTTCCTATCACTAAAGTTTTTTTTTTCACAGTTCCTGTCATGTTGCATGTTAGTAGCACGGTTAGTCTTTCCTTATTTTTTTACATCCACCAGTCGATTCATTTTTAAACAGCAGTGTGTGTTCAGGAAGTGCTCGGAAAAATAATCCTGTTTCATCTGTATTGAAAATTTGCTCTGGTTTACAGTCTTTGATGAGTGCTGGCCACACATCGTTTACCCGATCGGCGGCAGAGCTAAAATCACCAGCTTGCTTTTCACCATGCAATTTACTATAGACAATGTTGTTGTGGTCTTTCCATCAGGTTAGTCACCCATCTGCAGCTTTAAAATCAAAATCACCAAATAAGTTAGCAAAGTCCTGAGCTTTGTGAAATAAAATTCCATGGGAAATTGGAATTCTTTGTTCGCGTGCATTTTTGAATTCTAACAGAGCCATTTGTATTTCCACCAATTTTCCTTTGCGTTTACGCTTTCTTGACAGATTTCCATTATTTTTTATTTCCTCGGAAATATTTATCCTTTGTTTCAAAATGTTGAAAAGAGCTGTTTGGGAAATCCCTAATTTTATTGAAACTTCACGTTGACTACATTTAGGAAGCTTATCATAGTTTTGCAACACTTCAAATTTATCTTATTAAGACTCAAATCCTTCCTTTTCGGCATGCTGATAAAATTTAACACCAAAAGAAACTTAAAAATGATATGTACTCTAACTCTAACTATAATGTACTCAAATGGCTTAAATAATATGGAACATGAGCACAAACAGTTTTTGGAAATCTATTTACGTTCGCTGTTAAGATGGATAACAAAAGAAACTTCTCTCCCTTCTATGGTTCATTCAATAAAAAGTAAGATAAGAATTCGACCCCTTGTTGAGTGAGATAGCTTTCTCCAAACTTCATTCAAGTCAAGGAATCGACATCGATAAATTGATTTCTATGAACTCGCTGCTTACCACCCACATTTTTCTCTCTCACTCTTACACTATGTAACTCTACACTATGTATATCGCAGGAAAGTGCTAACCACACCTGTTTCACAGGTTTGTGAGTAACTGTTGCTTCTTCTAAAAAAATCTTTAAACTTCGAAAAAATAAAATTTTATAAATAAGAACAAAAAAAGCTGAAATATTGCACTTTTGATTTATTATGTAGTCAAAATTTTGATTTTAAAAAGTGGTGGCATTGATTTTATTAGGATTAGGATGTGATTGATTTAAGGATGTTTTTAACTTGTATTAATATTGTAACGATTCGGATCTTGCCGATTTGATTTTATAAAGCGGCTGATTTTATTATCCGGTGATTTTATTAGCGGCGGGCACTGTATATATATAACATTAAAAATTTTTTTTTTAAAATCTTATTGTGTCCCTAAAGTATGTAGGCCCTCTATATAACAATATATCCTTCTACAACAAAATATATATGGTCTTTATGGCTGCATGCTTGAAAACCTTGTCAGCTCAGGGAAGCAATGACTACTAAACATCATTAATCAATCCTGGAGACAAGGGCAACTTCCACAGGAATGGAAGAGAGCCACTATTATTCCAATCAAAAAACCAAACAAGAATACTTGCTCCTAGAAAGATTTTAGACCCATTGCCCTTACATGCACTTCTAGCAAGTTAATGGAGAAAATGATCCTAACAAGACTCAAGTTTATACTGGATAAAAACCAACTCATTCCCAGAGAACAATATGGATTCAGAAAGGGCCATAGCACAACAGATCAAGTCCTACTGTTTGAGCAAACCATCAGGGATGCCCAGAATCTCAAACCTACTCATCATAGTGTCGCTGCTTTACTGGATCTTACTAAAGCTTTTGACAGGGTTTGGAAACACAAACTGATCGTAAAGCTTCATGACACCTTCAACATACGAGGTAATGCCCTAGTTTGGATTTCAGACTATTTTCAAGAAAGATCTATCAAGGTTAAATATAACAAAACACTTTCTGACACCTATAAACTGAGCCAAAGAGTTCCTCAAGGAACCGTACTTAGCCCTATTCTGTTCACCCTTTATTTGGCTGGCATTGAGCGGACAATTACCTCGGGCACAAATATTGGATTCTTTGCGGATGACATTGCCCTTTGGAGCTAAGGAAACAATCTGGATGACTTGGAGTCCAGACTCAATGCTTCTTTGGAGTCTATCTCTTTTTTTGCTGCTGACTATAAACTTCACTTTATTCCAAGCAAATCTACAACTACCTTCTTTACTACAAATAAGCATTTCTATAATTATCACCCAAAACTGGTCTTTGAGAGCCAGGAACTTATCTATGAGAAACATCCAAAATACTTAGGCTTTGTTCTTGATTCTGAATTTACCAGCAATAAGCATATTGAACATATTACCTTGAAAGCTAGAAAGCGTTTGAACATCTTAAAGTACATCGCTGGCAGAGACTGGGGTGCGGATGCGACCACTCTGAGAACTACTTTTCTGGCTCTCATAAGGCCTATTCTCGAATACGGTCCAATTTTCTGCTGTGCCTCTGAGACCAATCTAAATAAACTTGAACGGTCCAACTTAGTGCTGCCCATATTATCACAGCTTTGAAACAGAGTTGCCCAGCCAACACTGTACGTTATGAAGCTAACCTTTTGCCTCTCTATACCAGAAGACAAGCCAGCCTGGTAAAATATTATAACAAGCTCCTCAGCTTTGGACAACATAACAAGACTTCCAAATACCTCAGCAATTGGATTTTCTCCCAAAGGCTCAGCAAATAGTTTTTCAAAACCTCCTTGTCGATAATGTAGAGCCGCACTCCCTTCACAGTTCTTTGAACCCTTCTGAAGATCTTTCAGAAGTTTTCTTCCATTTCAACCTTCCCACTCCTGTCAATAAGAAGGAATTCCTGCCCGATCATCTAAAGCAACTGGCTTTCGAAATTATTCACTCCATTCCAAAACAAGACGCAAAAATTTTCACTGAAGGCAGCAAAATTGATAGTCATGCTGATAGAGGAGTCTACATCGAGACTCCCGATGAAAAATTTTCTCTCTGCCAGCGTAACTCAAACTTCTGCTCCGTTTTCAGAAGTGAACTTCTGGCTATCAACAGGGGTCCGGAATTTGTTATGCAAAATGACCTTTATTTTAAAGACCTTTGGATATTCTCTGATAGCCGCAGCTCCCTGCAACATCTCAACAACCGGACCCAAATTGGCGACAAAATCAGTATTTCCATCGTAAACAATAAAACTCTTGTCCCTCCAACATAATATTCACCTGCAGAGGGTTCCTTCTCACGTCGGTCTCTATGGTAATGATTCAGCGGACAGCCTAGCTAAAGAGGGTTGTAAACAACTGCACTCTACCTCTTCTAATCTTACCTATCTTGAACTTTACTCCCTAAAGAAATCCCAGCTTCTCAGAGACTGGTTGATTCCCCCCACCCACCATTGGTACAAGGAAAATAAGCCTGGAGTTTCTCTGACCCTTCCTTTTGAAAGGAGAGTCTGCACCACCATCTCCCGCCTAGCTACCTGCCATCTTAAAGGTTTTCTATTTTCCGAAGGAACTAAAATCTACCCCATCTGCCCTAAATGCCATCCACACCGGGCTTCCACCGATCACATCCTGAACTGTCTTGGTCTTCTCTGGGAAGACATTTACTCTACTCCTCTTTTGGTATTTGATTTCTTCAGGTCAATGGGTTCATAGATCTGGTCTGACTTCGTAAGGCCTAAAGAGGATAAGCAACAACAAAAACAAAATATATTTATTGGGTCCCCAAAATACAGTTGCAGTGAGGTTTCTCTGTGTGTGTGTGTGTATATATATATATATATATATACACACACACAAATAACATCACTCAATAAGTCTCCGATTTAGCTAAGAAAAAAAAATTTCTTTAGAAATTCAACTTTATTTGTTAACATACTCTAATTCTAGAAAGATCATTCTAATGCTCTACTAGCTTCTTGATGCCTTTTTTTGTACAAAATTTGTACTTGCTCTCAAAATAGTTTCAAAAATACTTCATCATTAATTTCTCAAAATTTCAATTTCATCAAAAATACTTCTTCATTTAAGTCAAGTTTCTTTTCCTAGAGCATATTTTTAAGATCTGCAAAGATCCAGTGAGTCACTAGGAGACAGATCCGGAGAGAGTGTTGGGTGGAGAAGTAGTTGAAAGAAATTTAATCTTTGTTTTCACCGACTTGTAATGAGACACATTGTCTTACTGAAACTGAACTTTTTTTCTTCGATTGTGAGGTCCTTTTTCCTTGATTTCCTCGCTCAGTCAATCTAATAATGCTATGTAATATTCCCTATCGATAGCATTGATACCGATGAATAAAATACTGCGCACCTCCCAAAATATAGAGACTAAAACCTTGTCACCTGACATTTGAGATTTTCGCCGGCTACTGTCCACTCAGCTGAAGATCTTTTTATTTCAGAAGACACTTGTCAAGTAACTGTTTTGCTTCAGCAGTATTTTTCAAGATCAAAAAACAATTCATCTAAACACTAAATTATTTTTTTATCTATTGTTTAAAAAAATTACAAACATAATTTCTATTTCAAAATTTTCTCATCTATTTTAAATTTCCCCACTCAAAAATAACAGGAAAAGTAAAATTATTCTCTAAAATTATCATTATTATTTTGGATAACACTGAATCTGAGATTACTTTTAAAACAAACTACAGACGTGAATCAAAAACCTAATGACAATATTTTTTTTCCTTTCAATTTTTAAATTTAATAAGAAATTTCAATTTAATACAAGTGTAATTTAATGTTTTTTTTAATGTCGGCCATCGAGGCAGAATGGCTGAGTTTGTCTGCAAGACTACTTCTGCCACACACATATGTCACACTCGTCTATCTTGTGGACCCACTCATTCGCCCACAGATCGTAATTTTAACTCAAAGCAGAGAACGATCCATCTCCAATTCAGTATCCCCATAGGTATAAATTATGGGAACATGGAGGACTTTGTGATCCTACAAATTTAACGTACACCCGCCGCCACATACTGCACGGAAAATCCTCTGTCGGCTCCGTTCTCATGAGCGCGAGTCCGGTACCCTGCCGACCAGGATATCCTCGTCTAGTGTCATTTAATATGAGTGTATAATTTCAATTATAATTAATCATAAGTTTAAAAATTAACAATTGTGGAATAACAGGAAAGTAAGAATCCTCAGTTGCTTTTCAAATGAGGAAAAATATTTACCTGAGCAGGATTCAAATAACCTCGAAAAGATCTTAAAACGAGATCCCCTTCGTTGTTTCCACTTTTGCGATTTCCAATAACTATTAAAGGGCTCCAGGGCCTGTAAGGGGGTGGCTGAACTTCATCCACCACTAAATGCCCTTTTATTCCAACTTTCCTTAAAGTGATGCAAAATGGTGGGACGATGAAGGATCGATAGCGCCCAAAGTCACAATGGGTGGCCATGTTAGTGAGGCAGTGTTTGTGGGTGCTACGCTGACACCAACAACAGCGGAAATCAGTGAGTGCAGCTTCTGTTCCACAATCTGCTTGACAGACATCACAAGGATAGACGGATGGAAAGTTTCCTGAAAAATTACAAATGTTAAGGGGTTAAGAATAGCATGTTTTTTTTTCTTCTGACATACTCAAATATGATATAATTATAACCATCATTGAACAGTTGACCCAATTTTTTTCGGGGGGGTGGGGGGTTACAATTACTACAGGGTGCATAGCCAGATTTTTTTACATAAAATAAGCACCTTTTAAGCACTCAAAAAATATTTTCAATCACTTACCAAAAAAAATATCGTAATTAGGATTCGCGTAGTAATGAAAATTATTTTTAGATCATTTAAAGTTCTCATCTTATAAACATAAAATCAATAAAATTCAAAAACTTTACATAATCAGGATAACATAACTAGTTTCTGATAAATATTGCTGAGAAAATTGTGAAAATCATTCATATTTTGGAAATTAGAATGAGTATAGACATGGTGAAGAAAAATTATATTTTTAAATTATAGAAAATTAAGTACTTTTTACAAACCCCGAATAAAAAAAGCACATTTATGAATTTTAAAATGCACCTTTAAGCACTTTTTAAAATGCTATGCACCCTAATAATGTTCAATTCCGTAGCTTTGTAATTTTGAACCCAATCTAAATGATAAGGGAACTCCTGGATCAAGTATTGGGAGAAATTTGTCTTCATGGAAGAGTTCTTGATGGAATTATGCATTTGCATTACATGGGGAGGAAAACCACGAAAATCTCCCATGGTCAGTGTGATGGCACGGGGATTCTAACAGATAATCTGTCTACCACTGACAGGCTTAGTTAGGATATTTTACTGACTTAGGCGTGAGTTAGGATATTTTACGTCAGCACCGCGGTCGGTGCGAGCAGTATGCGGGATTCGTATTGACCAGGCACAGCTGGGATTCGAACCCGGTTCACTCGATTGGAAGGTGAACGCTCCATTCCCTAAGCCATTACGACTTTCGAAAAAGCATAGTCCCAATTGAGGAATCAATTGAGGAGGTTACTTTAGGAATCAATAGGTAACACTAAAATGTTTCCCAAAAAATAATTTCTATAAATTGATTTTAATTAATTGAATTATTAAATAATTGAATTTAAAATTTTGTATTTATTCATTTTATATGCTTCTGCCAAGCAAATGTATCAAATGAATAATTACTCAAAACAGTATAAAAACGTTCTCTAATTAAGTTTCTGCAAATAACATTCTATGGATAAATTATTTTTCATTAAATAGCTGTTTGTAATTGCATTTTGAATTACCCTGTATACTTCTTCATTAACACTTAATGAAAAAGATGACTTTAAATTATGGTGAGTTAGGCATTTTACAGGGGGAAGATCTTAATTTTACTCCCTCTCAACTGTGTATGTTCGACTGGGGTTATTTCCTTCTAATATATATATATATATACAGTCCCTGGCCATATTATTAGACGCACTATAAGAGTCTATGCAGTGCCGGATTAAGTATATGAGGGGCCCTAGGCCATTCACATTTTTGGGGCCATTAGATTAAAAACTTTTTCTCATATATTTTTTATTTATTCAAATATAAAAGTATTTATACATCTTTTCATTTCAGAAAGCATATTTAAAATTAAAATAAATTAAATTTTACTTTATTTTGTTAAATTAGAACTAAAAAATAATCATAACATTTAGAAAAAATTTTAAATTAATTAAGTTTTTTACAAAATCAACACTACTATGAAATTGGTATTCAAAAATTTTTTTTTCTGCTCGTGCGATCAATAAACTCATCTAGAATGTTATCAAAATTAATTTCACGGAGAACATCTGATTCGATAAACATCAAACTTAGCATATCTAATCGTTTTTTGAAACATGACGCTTCTTTGCTCACTCCTGATTCGTTTCCTTTTTGAAAACGAGCGCTCCGTAGAACAATTTGTTATCATAAGCATTAGAAAAATGGGAAGAGCAGTTTCAACATTTGGAAAAACAAATCCAAGTTTGTCTTGAAATAAAGTTTCGTAAAGTTCAGAATGAGTGAACTGAGTTTAGATGGGAATTTTGATTTTATGTAACTCTGAAACTGTTTCAGTTAAGAATAAATTCAGTTTAGAATAAATTTGTTATTCTAAAGAAATAATGCATAAAACTAAAAAAAAAAAAAAAGTGTACTTTGTTAACAAATTGAGAGTCATTTTTAATTTTAATTATTTAATAAACAGTTCAAATTTTTTACATTTTATACGACATAAAAATGTAATGAGTAATTTTATGTCGTATAAAATGTAAAAAATTTGATTGAAAGTGACCAGTTGTATGAGTTTTTTCTAGAGTATATAAAACAATGAACAAACACTTACCTTTAAGTAAATAATTTTGTAATTATTTATTGATCAAATAGAATTATGGACACTGAATAATTTTAAAACACTAAAAAAATTATGAGACACTTCAGTTGAGGCATTAAATAACTTCTTTTTCATGTGTGTCTCAATAATGTCAACAACATTTAATTCTTTGCTTCTTGTTTAAACAAGTCTCAGCTCGCTGTAGTACTCCCTTCAATTTTTTTGCACGCTAATCAAAATGACACATTTGAACTCATAAAACATTGATAAATCTTATAATACATAAACTATAATAATATGTAAAATAACTAAAATAAGTAATAAATAAATATGATTAACTTTATGTAAAAAAATTATCTTATTTTATTAAACTAAATATTTGAAATTTTTTAAAATTTACTTTCAAAAAATCCACTTTAAGGGGTCCCTAATCATTGAGGGCGATTAGGCATTGAGGGCCTAATCATTGAGGGCATTGAGGTCTGGCCTAATGGGTAATGAGTCTGTGTAAAATTTTAATTATCAGGTGACACTATACAGCTTTATTGTTTATTGTGATTAAAACCGGTTTGCACTTGTTTACATTCATGTAATAATTGATTAACATTGCAATGCAATACGTTAAAAATAAATACAAATAGGAAGAATATAAAAAAATCTCTTGGATAAAAACTCATTACATGCATTTCTAAATATAAATGTTTTGTCTATAAACTCGTGCAAAATATATAACTAATAAAAAAACTACAGCGCGTCTAATTATTATAATTTAGTAATATAATACCTGATATAAAAAATAATTTATATTTATATAATACATTGTCTAATGTATCCAATAATCTAATTTAACCAATCGAAACACGTAAGCAAGTGCAAACAGTCGCGTAAAAACAATAATGATCACCTGATAATTAAGATTAATCGGAGGGGGTTTCATACTGCTCATTCATTATTCAAAGTAAAATAAAGAACTAGCCTTTTATCCAGTGATGTTTCATGTTAGTGTCTTCGGTGGCTAAAGCTTTACAGCTCAGAGTTTTGTTGGCTTTCTTGAGGCAAGACCTATCAGAACAGACTCCACAGGAATCACAGTAATAGCCATCAATTATGAGTGTTGTACAAATACTACAGTAGGCAGTGTTACAGAATGAATCGATCGGACACCAATGATGACCTTTGCTGATGTCCCTTGCTGGGAGGTCATTGTTATTCTGCTGGACTTTCTTGAACACTTTCCATGCAATAACGACAGAGAGGCAAAAGAATGAAAACAGACATCCACCCTTAAGAGAAAACATTTATTTTGATTATTAAACAAACTTGCAGCATTTTATTAGAAATAAAAATGTCTAATATGCCTGAGATAATGCTAAAATGACTAGTTAATTCCCTCTTTTATTGAAAAGAGGGCAGTCCTTTATTTTTTTCATTCACCTGTAGTTTTCTATAAACTTTATTCTTTTTTTCCATCAAAAGAAAAAAAAAACATTCCCTGGTCTATATTTTCTTACTTCATGTTTTCTAATTTTTCAAAAAAGTATTGCAGTATTATTTGATGTGACAAAGTTTTTTTCCTTTTTCAACAATGCCTTATGATGCCCTGTTATTTTTTAATTGCGTGTATATCTTACATCAACAAAAGTGAGTTCGTGCTCGTCTCCTGCACTCTTAACATCATAAAAACTGCAGAAGAATTTTCTGGCTAGAATTTTCTACCTACAGTGGAAAGTCTAAAATCCAGACGCGGCCAGACTTCGGACTATAATATTTAAATTACCAGTTAGAACACATTTATGAGCAAATTCAAAATGTATCTCTTCTTCACAAAGACATTCAAGTACACACATGAAAATATTGTAATAATTTTACCTGAAGTAAAATAGCAGCTTTCTCCTCAAAGGTGAGATATGCTAGTGGATTCCACATTATTCTGGATAGTCCTCAAAAAAAGAAGAAAAAAAGGCTTTAAAAATTTAACAGGGTTGGCATGATTAAATTTATTTGACTCTTTTAAAAGAAATCTTTGCAGGGTATCTGCTACATTTTAGATTTTCAATTCATGACTAATTCCAAGAATATTTAATGACTTAACGAAGTTACTATTTTCTCCCGGCAAAAACACAACAATTAATTTAAAAAAAGCAACATAATAACATTAATTGAAATGATAGGTATCACCAAGACTGTTACACTCTGCATCTACATATTTATTGATTTTAAATTTAAAAAACAGAGTCAAGTAAGAGTCGAAGCAATAAAATAGCTGAAAAAAATACAAAAGCAAATTATTTTTTTTATTATTTTTTTCTGCAGACTTTATATTCTAAAGATAATTTTCTTGTATATGGCAAGGGAAAGAAATACTCCTAATTTTTCTGCTCTCATTTCGGAATTAAAAAAATCGCCAACGACTCGCTTGCTTCAGATAGAATTTTAAATTGTTAAAATAAAAATAATAAATTCTGAAATCACAGAAGTTTAAAAGATTATTTGCTCTAGAAATGATGTTTTTTCTTTCATTTTTTGAAAAAACACCCTAATTTTTAAAGAACAGGAAAAAAACATTTTATATTTTAGTAAAATATGATTGTGAATGGGGATTTTGTTACAAATTCAGATATTCGGAACACCATGTAATTGGGGAGGGGGTAAATTCCATTTTAAAAATTAGATTTTTCGACGACCTAAATTCATGACTTTCCATGATTTTTTTTTTTAAAAATTAGTTAAAATCATGACATTTCATGACAAATTTCGTTCAATACCAAAATTCATGACTTTCCAGGTGCACGGATACCCTGTAAATTATACTTTTCTTTATTTTAAGGTTAATTTTTCACAGAAAAAAAACCTAACTAATTTTATATATTTTTAAACTCCAATTGCTGAATTACCAGGGTTTGCCAAGTGGGCCCACTTTGAAAAAACCCGCCTGGGTTTTATTGGGTGGGCCCACCTTGAAAAAACCCACTTGGAATGATAAGTGGGTTAATTTATTGTGCAGCATAAATTTATCAAATAGAGTTGCATGATTTATTATGATAAAGTTTTTAATATTTGTGAAGTAAAAGAAGCTCGAATCTTATAATTTTATAGTACTATTGAAAACGATAAGTGGGTGTTTTCAAAAAGTAATATTTTAATGATATCAGGGTTGGCAGGTTTTTGACATGTGACAGTTTAAACCATAGTTTAAACCGTCACGTCAAAAACCTCACTGTCAAAAATGTCAAAAACCTATATTCATATGTGAAATTTAATTAATACATAAAATTTATATATTTTTTNTTTCAAATATAGTTGCATTCTTTATATATTAATAAACAGGTTATTATTATTAATTCATAAGTTTAAAAAAATTAAAAAGAAATTTTTTTTTTTTACTAAGTGATACGATAACAAGTTTAAAATTTTACTTTCTGGCTTTAAAAAATTAAGGTAAAACTTTTCATAAGAGAACTTTTTTAAATTATTTATCTAAAAATGAAATCATTTTTCTAGGGTTAATTATTTGAAAAAAATGGGACAAGTAACTGATACTCTTTATAATCATACATAATTTTAATTTCACTTTCTATTAATCTTATTATAAAAACAAGGAAGATCATTAAATATTTATTTCAGTTTTTTATTAAAGTCAAAAGTCAGATGAAATTTTTGTTTTTACTGATTATAAATATTTACAGATTATAATTTCATAATGGGTAATTTTTATATGTTTTATAAATATAGTAAATGTGTGTGAAAACAAGAAGATAATAAACTTTTTCCTTTTATACTACTGCATTTATATTTTATAATGCTTGAGTTAAAAATTGTGAAACATTATATACTTAACAATAAAGAAGAGTCAAATATGTATTAGTGATAATGTGTTATTTAAACTTAATATAAAACACATACAACAAAATTAAAATAACTTTTTGAATTTACTTCTTTTTCAAGCTTTATACAACAATTTTTCATAAATAAAAATATTTACACAGTAAAACTTAAAAGTTTATGAGCACTAAATGAAAAAAGCCAATTTCCCCCTGGTTTTTTCAAATAAAACCCAATTTTACCTGGGTTTTTCAATAACACCCAGGAGGGTTGGGTTTTTTCTAAAATACCCTGGTTTTTTCAAACCCTGTGAATTACACAATTAACTGTTTTTGGAGCCATTCATATTTCTACTTATTTTTCACTTCATCAACATTTCTCCCAGATTTGATATTTAAAAAAAAAAATTCTTATTTAACTCAAATGTTGGGATGAAAATATTAATTGGAGCCAACTCAAAAATATTAATTTTGTTGCATATGTTGAAATTCAATCCATCCCATTCTTTCATTGTGATGTGACAATTGTAATGGATCACTTTAATTTTAAAAACAAATTGAAAAGTAAATATTTATTGGAGGAAGGAAAATCAGTTTTCGCAAGACTAATTTCAGTCTTCAACTGAAGAGTGGCACCCACGATAAAGCAAATGAATGGCGGTATTTTTCCATTATACCGGCGCAAATGTCACCAAACAGACTTTTTGGTGACAGCACACAGTCGCCGGAACAACAGTATACATAAAAAAAACAGTTAATAAATGGGTAAAATAATTTTATACTTCGGAGGCATAAACATTTTAATATTGCTTAAAATTCAAACAAATGGGGCTTCCGTTTGCTTTCTCCACATAAATTCCGCAAGTTAACTTTCCAGATGATGGTGTACCATTCCTCGGTGCTTCGCCATTTCGCACTCAGGGGTCTGTCTAGGTTTTTCTGAGAGGTACCTATTTTGTGAAAATTTAGACATAATTTGTGAAAGATTAAAAATTATATTGAAAAATCAACACAAAAATATGGTAAAAATATGAATTTATTGCTTCTTAAGGGACACAAAAATAAAATTTTAAGAAAAAGTATTTTGTGAAACTATTGTTTTTCGTAAAGTTGAATTTGTGAAACTACCGTTTTTCCTAAAGTTGAATTTGTGAAGGTACCGCTAAAGGTAGTAAATTAGGCCTGGGCAGACCCCTGGCACTGCTTCACAGTCTCTCTATCTTTTGTGCGTGCATTCCAGTTTCCGGATCGACAAAGTTGCATTTACGGTTCACTTTGAAATTTTCATCTTCCAGCTTACTAGTGCAGTATAATTTCCATGAATTACTTATATTACATACATATTTAATATAGAACATATATTAAAGTTTCCTTTTCAATATTTTCCTTAATTGCTTTGAAAGTGTTAGAGGATCGGTTTGGCACCTACACAAGGTTTGTTTCCCGACAAACTCCACCCAAGATTCATTGTTGTGCTAAAATCCATCCCACGTAGTTTTTTCGCTTCGTAACCAAACTTTCGTCCCCTTCGATGATCATGCCAGGTCCTCCAACTTCTCGTTGTTCATGTTTAAGAAAAAAATTCACACAAACATCAAGCATGAAGTTATTCTAGTCTATAATTGTTCTGTGACTGATTTCCAACTGCTTTTCAGACCATTTAACTGAAGTTAATTTTTTGCTGCAAAAATAAATAAACTGCACACACTTCAAAAAGCTCATTTTTGATGAATGAAACCATGTGCCTTTACTGAACTTCTTTTACAGCGACAAAATGAAAGGTTGCAGCACCTTCGAATTTCCCCTCCGATATACAATTTCTTATCATGATTCTTATCACATGTTGCAATTTCATCCAAAACGTCTTTCTCTTCCTGTGTTTTGGGCAAATCCCAAATTCTCATTGTTTTTTAAGTTAATTTTTCGTATTAGAAAAAAAAACGTGACCGATAAAAAAAAAAAAAAAGACTGCGACTACCTTTGAAAATGTGGAGACAAAAGGTTACCAGCGGTGATATTCAGTTTGGAATTGGTTGCATCATTATTGGCGCCTTTATCGCCTGCGCTGGTATAATGAAAAAGTACCGCAGACACACTAAAAACCCATATAGTTCAACAATAGTTCAATGTAATAGGACGAATAACTCAACAGGAAAACTTTTAGATTCTTTTAGTTCCATGACCGTCATCGTTGGCACGAACAGGTATCGAAACAAAGCTAACAGAAATACGAAATACTTTTTTACTATAAATACGAACAGTTTACTTTTTTGAAAAGAAAAGAGCCAACATACAATTTGTACACGATTTAGATAATATCTTAAAAATTAATTTTAAAATTAAACCACTATATTTCCACCAATGGAAATTTCGTTTAATTTGAGATAAGTATAAAATGAGTGTGAGGTGAATTAAGTATCGACCATGCCAATCTTCATCTATCAAAAGGTACCTCCTATTGTAATCAAGTTAACATGTCTTATATACTAGTGATTTGGTATTTTATATTTATAGTGGTAGTTACGCCACAAGTGCAATTATAAGGAATAAATCCCAGTCAAAACTTGTAAGGATTGAGAAAATGTTTACTTCGAGATCGTAACCTCATTTTATGAAACATGTACTGAAAGAAATCATCACTTTCTCATTTTTAGGATCAAATTAGTTAATACTCGTCGGTGACTACATAAAAATAAAAACAAGGCAAGAAGATGTAGGAACAGTATATATTTTGTTTAGTCTAAACTAAACTAACTTATAGCTTTTGTAGATTATATATAACAGCCTTCAAATACGCATGTAAACGAGAATTTGATTGGGGGCCAATCAAAGTTGGGTATGTCTCATTATTCGCACTAGTGGCACTGGCTTGCCGCAGTATTAAAACTGGTTACTTTAGTGCACCGCACCAATCATTATTGGTGACCGAAATGGGCTGCAGGTAGTGTTGATAAGAACTCTCTACCTATGGCAACACTTCACTTGCTTTCACTAGTAGTGTGTGAAGGGTTATAGAAGATTTCTGTCTTGATTTTCATATAGATTAAAATCTTTTAAGTTGGGAAACTATGTGGAACTGAAAATTACATTAAACATAGTTCTAAAAGAAGGCATCATGAAAATTTAAAAAAAATATTTTTAACAATTAAAAACAAAAAATATTAAAAAAGGAAACATAGCGTAGTACATTCCTACACAGCTGAAGAGAGGAGAAAGGCCAAAAGCGTGGATATGCTGGTCTTCTCCCCAGATTGCGTATTCAAGCATTGCGATTGCCTATTCAAACTGGTGTCACCAGTTATGCACGAAGTGAGGCCAGGTTTCTAGTTTGTCTAAGCTAAGAACTCCTCCTGCCAAAAAGTCTGAAGCCATCTGGTGCTATGGAAACAAGAATGGTGCATTTTAAGGAGTACCTAAAGTGGTTAGCTCCACTTTAGGACTAACACAATAGACCAAAGAAAGTGATTCCCTTTCTCATGCTGACCCGAGCAGAAATCACTCCAAAACAGTGACCCCGCTCCACTACTTGAAATAGTCACACCTCGTTATCATATTATCAGCAGAGGTATAGAAGAATGTCTGGGGGAGCTCTTATTTTAAACAAACTATAGCCCAGAAAGCATTTAACCTTACGACAACCTTGAGTTTTAACTTTATTTTCATTGTCACGAAAAGGATCGCGGTAAAAACCTTTTTTCAATGACGTAAAAATATTGCAATTTCCAACCTTTCCTCCTTAAAGGAAAACTAAATGATTTTTAAATCTTTTTTAAAAATATTGTCATTTAGGTTAAAAAACAAGCAAATTGTAAACCTTATTTTTTGCATTTTTGTTTGCGGTCATGATTAGGTTAGCAGAAATATTAAGCGAAAACCTTTTTCAAAGGAAACGGCTGCTCGACACAAGTATAAGTAATAGTTCTTTTTCAGAAACTTTTCATTCGAACAATCTCATTAATATAATAAATAAAATTTGAATCTGGAGTTAAAAATTGACTCTTCAATATTTTTTTACATATTTTTTTTTCCTTCTCGAATTTGGCTATAGGGGTCCTATGCGTTGCGGTTCCTTTAAAATGTGGGGCCATCTCTCGTTCATTTTACCTTATTGCAAACCTAATTATAATATAGCAATAAAATATTCGCAAGAAGAGAATTTTATTTAAAATATTTATATGCAGAAAAAATTCGTCCAACAGTCTATTGTGAGCTAGAGGGTCATCGATATTAGGACTCCACGATTTATGACTAACGAGGAGTGATGGTGGCAAATAAAATCACCTTTGCGCGCCTACCGCCTTTATTTCCCTGACAAGCTGGTACCCGCTCTACAGCTGGGAGGATTCAAAGCCTAGATCCACAGATTTTTTCATCATATCTTTGGAGTGAATTTAAGAACATTTTGTTCACAGAACTCGATGTATAGAGTACAAAATAAAAGACAGACCACCCTGAATAGATTTTGATCTAATGATTGAATTTTCACGTTTTATAACTCAATCTTAATATACCAAACAATAGTACCAAAGTGAATTTTTATACACTATTTAGGGGGCACATAAAGGGCCAAAATAGATTATGTTAATTAACCGGAAGGAAGTTCTGGGTAAAGAAGTTTGTAGACTCGGTGGTCAGGGGATCAGTCCTGGTCACGGATTAATATTTAATATTTTTTTCTATTTACTTTATTTTATTTTTTTAAATTTATTTTTCGATATTTCAACGTGAATAAAGGGTTATATATATAGAAATAATTATTTTTCTTTGGGAAAGAGGGAATAATAGCTGAAAAACGGATAAATTTCGACCCCTTTACCAGAAATTCGAGTTTTATATACTAAACAATCGTACGAAAGGAAATTTTTATACACTAATTAGGGGGCACATAATGGGCCAAAATAGATTTTGTTAATTAACCGGAAGTAAATTCTTTAAGCTATATATTCGTGGAAGCAACGTGTGAGTCGTGGTGTTGTTGTTAGCGCCATGAGTAAAGAAGTTTGTAGATTCGGTGGTCAGGGGTTCTGTCCTGGTCACGGATAAAATTTTAATTTTTTTTTCTATTTACTTTATTTTATTTTTTAAAATTTATTTTTCTGTATTTCAACGTGAATAAAGTGTTATATTTATAAAAATAATTATTTTTCTTTGGGAAAGAGGGAATAATAGCTGAAAAACGGATAAATTTCGACCCCGGAGCTACTCACACGACTCACTCCGTAACTGCCTTTAATATTAACTTATAATTTTCAAACTCTGCCAGAAATTAGAGTTTTATATACCAAACAATCGTACCAAAGGAAATTTTTATACACTAATTGGGGAGCACATAATGGGCCAAAATAGATTTTGTTAAGTAACCGGAAAAAAGTTCTTTAAGCTATATATTCGTAGAAGCAACGTGTGAGTCGTGGTGTGGTTGTTAGCGCCATGGGTAAAGAAGTTTGTACACTCGATGGTCAGGGGTTCGGTCCTGGCCGCGGAATAATTTTTAATTTTTGTTTCTATTTACTTTATTTATTTTTTTTTTCGATATTTCAACGTGAATAA
>NC_092212.1:85890552-85943525 GCF_043381705.1 Parasteatoda tepidariorum | reverse complement strand
TTCAATATACGCAAGTACGCACACAAAAATGTCCTCTTATTTTTCAGAGAAAGGAGCCTATCTGACGAGGAAGTCATTTATTTGAATGAAGATTGTTTCGCTAATTCCTTCATGTTAAATATGTTGTGCATTCACTGGTGATTATTATACCTATAATATCATTTGTTTATGTATTGGCGAAATAGTTGATTTAATTATGGTATATCTGTTTTGTATTATTCACTAATGGTTATTATACAGATAATATTTTTATATATTAACAAAATACCTAATATAATTATGACATATCTGATTTGTACTAATGCACTTGTCATATACTAATTGTTATGATAATCATAATATTTATTTGTTGTTGTGTGTTAAAAAAATATGTTTGAAATTTCTACATTCATTAAACGATTTTTAAAAAAAAATTATTTTGTTATCATTAAGTTTCCTACATTTATCATATTATACATATTAAGTAAGAGATAAATAATCAGTTGCATTTCATTTATTTTGACAAAAGAAGATATTTCATGTTAATTTTCTTTGATATACAGAAAAGTGAACATTTTTGCACTCATCAAAACTTTTCACACCGCATAAATTTCCGAATAAGAAAGAAGAAAATACGCATTACATTACATTACATATGTTTATTACATACATTACATATGTTCTATTTATTTTGTGTTTTCATTAATCAAATCGTTGAATAAAATAAAAATTCACATTAAACGATATTTTAACTTATAAATCTCTAAGTTCTTACAGCAAAGTAAGTCAGACTGATAAAAAATGACTATTTCCCCCAAAATAATCAAGCAAAATTGATGGAAGGAGAATTTTCCTCTTACTGAGAAGCTATATAAGAAGTAAAATATAAAACGAATAATGAAACTCGCCGTCATACGATCGTGGGAGAGATGTTCGTTCAGAATGAAGTTTTAGCTGACGTACACTAGCAATAGTATTAAATTGCATTGTCAATGAAAATCTCATGACAAGGTAGATTTTAGCTGAGCATACGAAACGCTGCAAACGGAAACCTTATAATTATGCAGATTCAGGATGATTTTCATCTTAGATCTTGCGTTGTTCAAGGTTTTTTTCTCTTTTGAAAACCCTAAGACAACCTCGTTTTAAGGTTATTAGGTAGAAGGTTGTTTTCCAAGGTTTTGGATTAGGGTAATGTGCGTAGAATAGAGCAGATTGTCGCAGACCTCGTTTTAAGATTAGAAGGTTTACACGTGAACCGTGTAAAAACTCTTTTTAGGTTTACATGAAAAGGTTTTAGTTGGGTGAAAAAATCCTTATATTGCTATCTGGGATTAGCTGCATTAATTTTTCTTAAATTCAAGCAATAAAATATTAAACAACTTATATTGACAGTTTGTCACTGACATTTACACTTCTATCTAGATATATCCAGAAATAAATTATCTATATATTTGATTTTCATATTCGTTTGGTTTACCATGAGAGGCATTTCAAATGTGCCATTTTATGTACTATAAATGCTATCAAGCTTACATTTTAAAGGATCTTATTATATTAAGATAAAGTTGCTCTCTTAAGAAAATTAATTATGATAGTAAGTTGATTATATATTTAATATAAAATAATTATTCTATTTACATGAGAAAAAGAAGCTGAAAACAAGCTTAATATACATACTTTTTTAATTTAAAAAATCAAAACTCACTCTGGACAAGGGAAAAAATGCATAAAATTCGAATCGCTGTTTGGTTCGGGATAATAAATTTTTAAAATGGCTATTGTTTTTAATGCTTCTTATATATGCAATAAAATGGTAAGTTAAAATTGAAGAATTTTTAAAATATTTTAATGTAATTGAAATGTTTGGAATGTTAATCATTTTTCAACAAATTAATCGAAATATTTAGGTCATATTTTTTGCCTGTTGATTACCTTCCGAAAATTCTAGCATATAAAGCTAATAATAATACTCTATTTTTCTGTGTAATGTTGCGTGGGTGGGGGGGGGAGCTGAACTTCCTTTTTGTAGAAGCAAATATTTTAAACTGCCTCTTCATGAGTGGTTACTTCCTTTTAATAGTTTATTTAAGTGTGTCTATTTTTTTTATGAATTTAAAGTAATTTTGTGATTTTTCTACATTACATATAAGCTGCCTTGATGGTTTAATATTATTTCATATTTGAAGAAAAACAATAAAAATTGCACTGAGTAGATTTTTATTTCTCTCTTTAATTCTGTTAAATATTTAAATATAAGACTTACTCAGATTATAGATACATTTAAAACTAAATATTCAATTTGGAAATATATACAAAAGAAACAGAAATACTTTTCATAAAATGAAAAGGAACACTTTTCTTCAACTGAATTTAAAAACTGATTAAGATGTACTGAAACTAATCATACAGAAGTGCATTATTTTTTGCTTCATTCTATAAAACTGTTTCAAAAGTCTAGAAATATATATTCTTTAACAAGTAATGCAAAAATAGATTAGGCAAAAAATATATCTGTATATATAATCACTGATACATTTTTCGCAAAGATTCTAAAAGTGGAGAGCGCTTGCTTCTAATCTAAATTACGGTGTGACGAGGTCACGTGACTAGTTCACTTTAGGAAACCGGTGCGAATATTGGAATGCGACAGGGAGAAAATTTACTTTTTTTTACTAAATTTGTCTATGCTTTTGGCATTGTGGCAGACAGAGCCGTTGTATTGTCATCGCCATTTTGATTACTTTAAATATTGCTGTAACATAACTTAGTATAAAAATAAATTAATAATGGCTGAAAATATAAAAGTAGAAGATTATGGACATGCGGATAATAAACAAGATATGAGGAATAATCGAGGAGGCCGTAACAACAACAATCGAGGAGACAGAATGGACAAGAGGGATAATAGAGGACCTCCGGGTCGTAACCAAAATGACAACCAGCATAACCAGCAGTGGGCTCGAAAAGATTTTGTCAAAGAAAAATTGGAATCCATGAGTGGCCCTACAACTAACTTAACTAGTAAGGAAAATGTTTCAGCCAAGAAATTTACTGGGCGATGTCGTTTATTCGTGGGAAATTTGCCGACGTCTACTACCGAAGAAGAATTTCGTAAGATGTTTAAAGAGTTTGGTGAACTTGGCGAAGTATTTTTAAATAAACAGAAAGGATTCGGTTTTGTTAATTTGGTAAGCCTTTCTTTTCTTTTATTATTTGGTTCTTCATATTACCGATGCCGATGTACTCACTTTAGTGTGTACATCGGCACCGCATGTACAACAATAATTTCACAATATGTGTGAAATTATTGTTGCTGTTGTTTGCAAGTGACAAATATATTATTTAAAATCTTCCAAGGGATATTTCTGTATCGTCATCTGCCACTTCAACTACAATCGCCAAATTGATTTTAAACAGGAAAATTAAAAGAATAAAGCATCTAGATGATTGCCCTGGGTTGGCTATGAGTTAGGGGAGAGGGGGGGGGCACCTTTCACCAGTTTTTGCTTAAGAATTATTTTCGAAGTTTTATTGCTTTCAAAATCTAAGTGCCGATTTCTACAGCACCCTCTGCGTCTGGTTTTGGGTGCAAACGTCCGCGTTTATTGCACAACCATCTCCCTATCGTATTGCATGACAACGCTCATTGCCATGTCGCAAACAAAGTCACTCTCCTATTGCGACGGTGGGAAATCTTACTCACCCGACATGAGTCCTTGTTATTTCGATCTGTTTCCGAAGTTGAAGGAACCCCACCGAGGTCACCGATTTCAGTACATTTCATAAGTACTCCACGCGTAGGGCGCTAGGTCGCCTACATCAACAATCAACACCTTGCCACTGGTCTACAACGGCTTCCCCACATTTGCCGAAAGGTTATAAGCTTGTAATTGTACTTGTAAGTTCATTAAAAATTGATTTATACTTATGTTGCCATTATTTAATTTACAACCCTCGTTTAAACCGAATAGTTATAATATAGGTCTTGAAGTATTAAGATAACCATTAGAAAAACCTATTAATAGTTTCAATAATTTTGGCAACTTTTTTATGTGTGATACATAATATAAATCGTAATTAAAATGTATAATGCAAGTATTGTGCATGATTTAGTATCTAATAAAATGTCTAAATGCCAAAAAAGAAGCTTGCCCTGAGTGTTTGACTTATTTTGATATTTTTCGATAGTTTATTGCTGCACCATGCCGAAAACCAGTTTTTGACATCAAAAATCCAACCGTCGTTAAGTCTGTAATTTTAAAATTTGGATAAGCTTTAAATGGTGAAAAACCTTCAACAATATTTTACATAAATCTCACTGGCTGATGAATTACTATGAGAGAAAGAGTTGAGTAACACCTGGCATTTAACTACTGCTGTTATTTTTACGAAATCACTTGACACTAGTTGCAGACTAACATCCTTCTATTTAGTGTTAAATGACGAACAGATATTAGGGAAGATTAGTTAATCAGAATAGCCAAAGAAACCATTTTCAATAATTTTTGCGACATTTTCTAAGTATAATATATAATATAAATCATAATTATAATAGTATATAATGGAAGTGTAGTGCGGCATTTAGTATCTAATAAAATGTCTCCAATGTTAAAGAAGAAACTTGCCCCAGTTTTTTGACGAATTTTAAAAGTTTTTGACACTTTCCGACAGGTTTTTGATGTGTCATGTCAAAAACCCAGCCCTGATTTCTTTGGGTGCTAAGGGAGTGCTTTTTTAAAACTCAAAGTGCTCTTTTCTGAGAAAAAGCGCTCTGCTAGTTTTTTTATTTCTAGGGAGGACTCTGAATATTGTGATGGTGTAACTTTATACATAAGTAATCAGGGGTCTGTCCAGGCCGAATTTGCTACCGTTTAGCGGTACCTTCACAAATTCAATTTTATTTAAAACGGTAGTTTCACAAATTCAACTTTAGGAAAAACGGTAGCTTCACAAAATACTTTTCTTTAAAATTTTGTTTTTGTATCCGTTAAGTAACATTAAATCTATATTTTTACCATGATTTTGTGTTGATATTTTAATATAATTTTTAATTTTTCACAAATTATGTCTAAATTTTCACAAAATAGGTACCTTTCAGAAAAACCTAGACAAACCCCTGGTAATAGACTTGTAACTTTTTGTCAATTTCATCCTAAAACCTCTTTAATGGGTACCCTCACACTGTGGTATTTATGGAAATGAGATAGCAGATATGCTAGCCAAAAGAGGAGCTGCGGTTCTCCAAAAGCCCAAAACTAAAGCAAGCCTCCATTCCATTCAACTGCTGACATCACTCGTATATCAAAAGACATTTCAAAATTTTGCCACTCGGGCTTGCGATGGCAAGCACTGGAGTGTTCTTTTAACAAACTCAGCTTTTATTCCTGACCACCCGCAATCAGTTGCGGTTGCATCTTTTAGACTATTAACGGGGCATGACTGTCTGCAGAATCATTTATTTCGCATTAGACTACCCCAGTGGTCGGCAAACTTATCAGCCAAAGAGCCAAATGTGAACATTACAACAATTAAAAAAATAATAAATTGGGAGCCAAATCTGCTTGTTTAGTAAACTTTTAAGACACTAAATAAGTAGTACACTAAATAAAACTAAATTTCATACTTTATTAAGGTGAACAATGTGCTTGCATCTCCTTGGAAAGTTAGAGTAAGTCAGGTTGGCTTGTATGTTGTTGTTTTTAATTTTAGGCATGATTCCAAGCTCTCATCAATAAGGTGACTCCTCAGTTTACTCTTGATAATGTTCATGCTAGAAAAAGATTGTTCGCATATATATGTAGAACCGAAAAGGGAAAGAACAGCAAGCGCGAGCTTTTTCAGCTGATCGTAAGAGTCAGGAATACTATTCCAAGCATTGAAAATGATCATGTCTCCCTTCTCCAGGTCATTCAAAGCAGACCACTTCTGTTGTGAACTTCTCCAATATTTCCAATTCAACACAAAGACGTTCAAATTTAGAGCGCCATATCTCCTTGTTTTTTAAATCCAGCAATTGTATTTAAAAGCTACCAATGTCAATTTTAAAAGGAGAAAATTTCAACTCTATCGTAGCATTAAGAGGATTTTTGTCAAATGCCAAAGTTGCTCTTCTGTTTTTAAATTCCTGACACCTGCTGAGAAATGCTTCCCTCATATTTAAAATTATTGTTTTAAAATGGTATTTATCAATAGAGGAATTATTTTCTTGGTGATGCTTCAGCAGGTTCGGAAAGTGAAACAATGTTTCCCTTTCAAAATCCTGAGCAAAAATGGTTTAATTTATCAAAATAAGATGTAATTTTTTTCTTAACAAGTTTTTTTTTAAATGAAAATATTATTACGCCTTCCGTGGATATTTGTGTCAGAGTTGCACTTAAGGAGCCAAAGAGCCACATGCTCTGGAGCCGCACTTTGCCGACCACTGGACTAGCCGATTCACCTTTGTGTGTTATATGTGATAGTGGACGGCAGAACATTTGGACGAGTGTGAAGCACTGACAGATTTTTCTTGTATATTACAACGCTATTGGCAAGCGAGAAGTTTAATGGCCTAACAGCTAATGTAACTGGCATTTGACAAATAAATTATCCTGAAACCACATGTTTTTTTTTTAAATTCAATTTTTCAGTAGTTATTGCTTGTGTCCCTCTTGATTTTATTAAAAAAAGTTTTTATTAATAGTTTAATGTGATGTATGCATTGTCATATTTTGTCTCTAATTTAAAAATTATTTATCAAGGCTATACTGTATTATAAGCTATACTTTATCTAATCTATCACACGAAATTTAATTCATGATTCTCAGGTGATAACTACAAAGAAAATGTTATCTTTCAGAAATTTGATTTCTAGACCCTGATAGTGTCAAATGCCATTTGTTTTAATTTAGCAATAAATAACTATTTCAGATTTAACTGCTAATCATTGTTTTAGGATACACGCCAGAATGCTGAAAATGCGAAAGCTGCATTAGATTTTACAATGAAAGATGGGAGACAACTAAGAGTACGTTTTGCAACCCATGGAGCAGCTTTAAAAATTAAAAATCTCTCTCCTTGGATCTCAAATGAATTATTAGAAGCTTCCTTCAGTGTTTTTGGAGATGTCGAAAGAGCTGTTGTTATTGTTGATGACCGTGGTCGACCCGTGGGGGAAGGAATCGTTGAGTATGCACGCAAACAGTCTGCACAAATGGCCCTTAAACGTTGTACAGAGGGTTGCTATCTTCTTACTAGGTAAGATTTTATTTTTAATAACTCATGTTTCCATTAGTCTGCAAAAGTACAAAGAATTTTTTTTTTTTTTTTTTTTTTTTTTTTTTTAAAATTCTAATAGGATTTTTTAGAATTTTATATTCCACAGAGTTGATGTGTGTGTATTGTTATGTTTATGTATGCCATGTTGCATAGCATTTTTAAAAAATGCTTAAAGGTGTTCCCCGTGGCAGAAACACAGCGACATTGTCGCAGAAAAGGACTGAGTTCTTGCAGAAAGATTTTCTAATTTGGGAAATAAAATTTTTTGGTTTGGCAAAAACAAAATTTCTCAAAAAAGATTCTGCAGAAACAGAAACTGTTTTACAAAAAAATAATTTCGACAGGAACAGAAAATTTCTGCTGAAGCAATAATGGTTCTGCAAAATTATTTTCTTACAGAATTGTTTTTCAGGGATGAGATTTTTCCGCTTTTTAGCGGATTTCCGCTTTTTTCACTTTTATCTCTTGAATTTCAGCTCTTTTATCCAAAATTCAGATTTTTCTAAAAATTTCACTTTTTTTTATAAGTTTTCTGCTTTTTCAGAAAATTCACTGATTTTCAAAGAGAAACAGAAAATTCAAACTACATAGCTACCAATCCTTTCTCATTTTTACTTATTTTAGCTATTTTCTCCCCTTTTACTTTTCTTGCAAAAATACTGTGAAACAAAAGAAAAATGCTGTGTTTGAAATACTGTAAATCAGTATTGAAACAAAATGTTTTTAAAATTTATCCCACCTTTTTTTGCTTTTTCTATTTTTGCTATATACCTTGTAATATAAATTCATGTACTACAGTTAATGTCTCACACATAGGCTACCATAGAAGAGCATTTATTTTTAAAAAGTGAAATCTGAAACTTGTTTCAAATACAATGAAAAGGAGTGAAAAACATAACTCCTCCTTTTTCTTCTCCTTTTCTTTCAAAAATACTGTGAAACAAAAGAAAAATGCCGTGTTTGAAATACTGTAAATCNCAGAAAATTCAAACTACATAGCTACCAATCCTTTCTCATTTTTACTTATTTTAGCTATTTTCTCCCCTTTTACTTCTTTTCTTGCAAAAATACTGTGAAACAAAAGAAAAATGCCGTGTTTGAAATACTGTAAATCAGTATTGAAACAAAATGTTTTTAAAATTTATCCCACCTTTTTTTGCTTTTTCTATTTTTGCTATATACCTTGTTATATAAATTCATGTACTACAATTAATGTCTCACAGATAGGCTACCATAGAAGAGTGATTTTTTTTAAAAGTGACAAAACCTTTTCCACATTAAACTCTTTTTTTTTTTAAATAAAAAAAATCTAACTATGCACTTGCTAAATTCCAAAACATGCCTGATATAAAGGTTGTGCATATCGAGCTGCAGTTACTATTTTAGAAAATATTGTAAGTAAGTTTATTGTCAATTGTAAATAAGCTTTTTTGTACTTGGAATGATTGGTGAATATCGAAGCTGTTCAAAGGTTTTAACTTTGCATATTATTGTGGTTTCTTTTACATGATTTTTATATATTATGGTAACAAAAATATAGGATTTAACATGACGTTCAAATTTTAATTTGAGTTTAAGATATTTGATTAGCCACTATTCCATTATAATTGTCGTTTCTGGCAATTTTCGTTTGTTTTTTCTTATTCTGGTAGTTTTTAGTGAGTATTTCGATTTTAGGAGTTACTTTTTGACATTCGCAATTCAGATTGATTCTACAGTAAATCCACATAGTTTATGGATCGTTTGATCGATTTCCTCGTTTTTTTTTTATTCGGATGTAATTGATACCATGTCAGGGCTAACAAATTTCATATTTTAGTAATCAATATTTCACACGCTTGATGATTCGTGACAATTACGTCTTATGTCCACAATAGTCTTCGATTGCTTTTACGGCAGTTATTATAATTACAATTGTTTTTAAACTTGCTGTGTGCTTAAAATAAGTTTTTATTAAGACACTCAACATTTTCAAAATTTATGAATTCGCTCATTTTTAAACTAATTTATAGAATGTGGGAATTTAACTGAGGAATTATTTTTATTTTAGATTTTATCTTTTAAAAAGAGGTATGATTTTGTATTAATGATAAAATTAAAAACTTAGTATATTTTGGGTGTCTTAAAAGTTATACAAATGTTTGCTAACAATGCCCAGTTTTGTGATGGGTGCTTTTTTTTTAAAGGGGAAACAGTGTTCTTCAGCTTTTGGCGCCCTGTCCTTTTAAGGTCTGGAATTACACCAAAAATGACTTTCCATTTTTGTAAAATGCTTTCCTGATTTTTATTTTAAACCACTACGGAACATGCATATGCAGGTTATCTGCGCACCTGAGAAAAGTCAAGGATTTTGGTATTGTCATGAAATGTCATGATTTTAACTATTTTTTTAAAAAAAAATCATGGAAAGTCATGGATTTAGGTTGCCGAAAAATCTAATTTTTAAAATGGAATCCTCTCAATTTCAGTGTTCTGAATATCTGAATTAGTAACAAAATCCACACTCACAGTCATATTTTATTAAAATGTAAAATGTTTTTATTATGCTCCTTAAAAATTATAGTGTTCTTTCATAAAATGAAACAAAGAACATCATTTCTGGAGCAAATTATCTTTTAAACTTCTGTGATTTCAGAATTTTTATTGTTATTTTTTTTTTTTACTTTCTCAATCTAAAATTCTAGCTAAAATCATCTAGTCATTGGCAAATTCTTTTTATAGTGAAATGAGAACAGAAAAATTAGAACAAGAAAAGTATCTTTTAATAATTCTGCAGAAAGAAAAAATTTTTTTTGCTGTTGTATTTTTTTCAGCTATTTTATTTCCTTAACTCTTTCTTTACTCTGTTTTACAAGTTTAAAATCTATAAATATGAAGATGCAGACTAAAACAGTTTTGGTTATATCTATCATTTCGGTTAAGGTTATTATAATGTTTTTTAGACTTATTGTTGTGTTTTTGTTGGGGAAAATAGTAATTTCAGTAAGTCATGAAAAATTCTAGGAATTATTCTTGGAAAGTCATGAAAAGACATGGAATTGAAAATGTAAAATGTAGCAGATACCCTGCATATAACAATAACCTTCCATCATATAAAAATAGAAATAAGATTTTCTATCTTTATTAAAGCTCTCCTAGACCCGTTGTTGTGGAGCCTTTGGAACATAGGGATGAAGAGGATGGCCTTCCAGAGAAAAACTTTCAGAAAAGTAATAAGCAGTACTTGAAAGAAAGGGAGATCGGTCCGCGCCTCGCAGAGCCAGGCACATTTGAATATGAGTTTGCAAATCGCTGGAAAAGACTGTATGAATTAGAACAACAGAAGAGAGATCACCTCGAAAAAGAAATTGAAGAAGGAAGGCGGGCTTTGGACGATCAAATGGAGTTTGCCATATATGATCATGAAGCTAATCTCTTAAGAGAAAGTATGTCTTTATTTTTTTTAATTAAGTTTTATTTTGTGTCTTCGCGTTCCATTTATTTTTATCAAATTGCTTTTTTATGGCATTTAGTTTTTTATTGAAAGATCACTTAATCACTTGTTTTAAATTAGGGTTGTCTCTCCACAGGGAAAATACAGGGAATTTCATTTCTTATTTTTGCCTTGTATTCCGGGTGTACCCCGATATTGAAAATTTTTCCGAATTCCTCCAGGTCTAGAAACTAAGAGCAAGTTCTGTGATTTTCCTCAAATATTGTGAAGTGGCAAATATTCACAAGATTTTAATATAAAACCTTGATTTCGTATTTACTGGATTTAAAAGTTACTCATTGTGAATTGTACATCTCTATTTGTATTCAAGAGATCTAAAAGGCATGCATCGTGATTCTTGTAGGAACGAAGCTTTTTCTTAAATTAGTTACCATAAAAGTGTGATATTCCTTATTACAGTGGGTAATTTAATTATAGATCTTAGGTCAAAAAATTAAATATGAATAGTATATAAATTAATATCTTGTGTCACAATCACCGCTGTTTTGAACTATACAGTCTATTCAAAGAAGCTGATATCAATAAATACATAAAAGTAAAATATACCGCTTAAAGCTTACGGGTCACTTCCCCTTTGGCAGAATGGCAGTGACAAAGCAAAATTGTCGCAGAATGTTACAGAGTTCCTGCAGAAAGAGTTTTCTTTTCAAAAGATTAAAAAAATTACTTTTTTTTCCTAGAGAAATTTACACATAATATTTGAATCATCCATAGATAATCACTTTAGGATACGCTCAAGTCACATCGATAGTATCGTAAATCGTCGTAACGTTTCGATTATATTTTCGACATTGATTTTCACGTGGATTTTAAATATCCCAATAAATTCTAAGCATGAAAAATTCAAATCGTGCATTTGAGTATTTACTTTTAAAGGCAATAATTGTATTGAATTTTTGGCAGTTATTGTTATTGATTTTTTCCATAGTTTTTAAATCTGATATTTTTATACAGTATTATTTATGACAACAACCTAATCCCGAAACGAAACATGCATCTGAGAAGTCCTATTCGTGTTATTTCGTCGTCTATCTTATTTTTGGCAATGACTACTATGGATTGCATGATTTTTTAATTATTTTTTTGCTGTGATGATTATTTACAAAATGTGAAGGAGGAGATAATTTGTGCAACAAAATTCGAGAATATCACCCATAATATTACATGCTGAATTTAAAAAAAAAATTTTAACACAGTGCTTTTGTCATTTTAAATGAGTAGCATATATGTTTGTTATTATTAAAAGTACCTTGCAGAAAGATATTAGTGATGGACACATTCAAAGAAGCCACAAGTTTGAAAACATTCTGCCACAGATGTCACTTCTTCTAAGGTTAGAGGTAGGCCTAAGATTAGATGGCTTGACTGTGTGAAAGAGGATTTCAAAATCCCTAAGAATTACTAACTGGGGAACAATCTCAAAGAAAAGAGCAGAATTGAAAAAGATTTTGGGGAAAGCTCCGCCACAGGGATAACAAGCCAATAGAAAAGGATTTAAATATCTTTTACTTAAAAAAAGCCATTTTGTTAAATAGTATTTACCTCCCAGCTAATTTTAATGTTATGGATTTAAGTATTAAAAAAGAAAGAGCGTTATTGACTGTTGTTAAAGGGAATAATAGTAAGTATAATGTAAATAAACTAATTACAGGGAATTCTAATGTTTTTAAAAATATTTATTTAAACACTAATTTTTAATCAAATAAAATTTAAAAGAATGTGTAGTAATATTTATTTATCCCCCCCCCCCAGAAAAAAAATCATATTTTTTTTTTGAAATTTTGATTCAAAATAATGAACATTCAATTCACATAATTAAATCTATTTAAAATCATTAAGCTGATTGTGTGTGAAAGCTATTACACAAAAAATTATGTCATCTTAATTTCTTTTCTCATTACATTTGAAACTCAAAATATACAGCTAAAAATATTTTTCTTTCTTTTTCTCAGGATTGCGTCATATGGAAGAGCAAAGTACTCTGATTCAGCGTGAAAGAGAACTGAGGTAGGTTGATTTGTCTTTTCAACAAGTTACTTTTCTGGATGTTAATTTTTTTAAAAATTCTTAACTAAAATTTCAGAATAAAGTGGTGTAATAAATGTTTTCAAATACAATATTTTTCTACCAAAAATTTTTTAAAATATTTTTTTTAAGCCTTGATTATAAAATTTAAATTTTAATTTCAATTATTGTTGCACTGTGTTAAAGATGTTTTTCGGTGGAAAAGAAGGCTTCAAGCTTAGAACTGGGGTACCATTTTAATTTTCTTGTCTCCATACATAAGACATGGTGCATAGCGTTTTTAAAAAGTGCTTAAAGGTGCTTATTTTCGATTTTTAAAAAACCCTTGAAGCTGCTTCTTTCATGGGGAGTTTTTAAAAAATGCTTCATTTTCCCTTTTCGAAAATGAGTTTTTTTTTTCTTTACCATGTCAATTTTCACCACTCAAAAGCTTGCTTTTCACATTTTATTCAACGTTTTCACAACTCATTCAACCACAATAGATGTACCGTCGGTCGATAGTGTATGGAAGCGCCAATCATTTTACATGTTTGCTGATCCACTCTGCTGCATTTTGAAAGATATTCTCAATTTCAAGCTTCATTTTCCACCCTCTGAAATCGAACCGAAAAATCTCTCGATGATTTTTTAATGGCTAATATAATCAAGAAAAGAGTTCTTTGTCAGAAATTAGTTATTTTATCATGATCCTGTAAAGTCTTTGAAAATTATTTTGCATTTTGTTAATGTATGAGTGCTTACTTTTTGTTAGAAGATTTGGCTACGAACCCTGATAAGAAAACTAATTTGAAAATTTCAAAGTAATAAATGGTTGCAGCTATAATGGTGTTCTCTCTGCTACAATTTTTAATTCATTCTATTTTTAAAATTTTTAGTGTGATAAAGAAATTTTTTTTGTACAAAATTTAACTTTAAAGAGGTACATTAAATTTGAACATTAGAATTATTGTCGAGGGGACAATTGATCGCTATCATTTTATTTGCTTAAAGAAGAAGTAAAGAAGTGTCACAATAAGAATAAATGTTCAAATCTATCCTCTGAACATTACATTTTGTAAAGCCTCGTGGCAACACGGCGACCTTCTAGGAAATCTAGATTAATAAGTCACTAATAAAACAGTTAATTTAAACTAAAAGTTCTTTATTATGAGGATCCATATTGAACGGCAAAAACAGTATCCAATACGCAGTCACTGGTAGAGAAGTGGGTGAAGGGCAGGAAATTCAGGAACAAGGAAATTTTAGATGAAACTGACTTAGACGAAATCAAATTAAGACTGCATGTTGACGATCATTCTCCTCCATCTTAGAGATCAATTTTATTCATTAATCAATAAGTGAGAACCGGACACCTACTGGAAGCCAAGGTGTTGGCAGCAATACCGACAGTTGAAGCACACTCCCGGATTTGGGATTCTTGATAAGTAAACATCCATCGCAAACAGTTTTCTCAAAAATCGAGGATAACGTTTATGTTTTTATGAAAAACATTTTTAAGATCTGCTATCAAAATTCATAATTTTTATTGGAAGGCTTATTGAAGTTTCTATATTAGCAAAAAAGCAGTCAGTGCAATTTTTACATGGCCGAAAAAGGGTTATCAGAAATAAAACACATAACAGCGCGACGTGGAGTATAATACTCTCAACTTTCGAAAGCACCGAGCGTCTCTTGCACCGCTAACTGCTGTTTTCGGAGAAAGAGTAGGGCTGAAATGGAATGTGCAAAGAATTTCCGGGGGAGAGTGTCCTAATTGTATTAAAGATTAAGGGGCGAGAAGAATCGGATCAGCAAATTTAAGATTTGAATCAGGAATTAACAAAATTGGATAAAGATTTTAGTTTAGAACTGACCATGAGATCATCATAATATTTTATTTCTTCAATACTAATCCAATTTTTAATTAGTACTGTACTATACTTCACCTATATTAAGCAAGCTCAAAATTTTAAGTGACTCTAGATTTAAAATTCTATAGTCAGGGCATATTGTAAGAATATAGGTGTCAGATTTTTCAGTTCTGTTATTCCTCATTCTAAATTTGAATTTTATTTTCAGAATTTTAACCAAAAATTTCAACTATTGAGTATAAAATACGGGATTTTATTTTGATTTTCCAAAAGAAAAAAAGTGTAGGCATTTTGTTTATCCATAATCAGTTCTGAATCATGCCTTGCTGTAAAAATGTTGACAGGCCACACCTGCCCTCAGGTAATCCGATTGTCAATGACTGTTAATGAAGGCATGATTATTTTTGCAGAAAACTGCAAACCATCTACTATTTTCAAAACACTGCTGAATAATTTCATTGAACTATTTTTGAAGATTACTGAACAAACAAGCGAGTCAATAAAATTCTAGTTTTCGAATTCATCTAAAAATATTTAAATGCGAAAAATTATGCAGAAGGAATTGTTGTGATTTCAGGTGTCAAAAAGTGATTATTCTGAATAAAAATAAAGTCTCATAATATTATATTTAAAATATCAAAACTGTAAGAACAAATGTGAAAATAGCAGAAAAACGATTACAAGTAATTATGTTTTCTTGTTAAGTTTCGATATTTAGTCGCATCTTTTGTTAATTGGCAGGCGTGAAGACGAAATGCGAAGGGAAGAACAACGTCGTCAGCAAGAAATGATTCTTCGTCAACAGCAAGAAGAAATCTTGCGAAATGATTTAAGGCGACGTCAAGAAGAAAATATGATGATGAGTGTAAGTAATTTTTTTTAAAAATATTTTATTGTATCATTCAGGTTTGGCTGGTTTAAAACCATGTGATTTTTGAATTTTTCTAAGTCTGGTTTCTTTTATTTTTTAAAAATATTTAATATATTTAAATTTTTGATCTTTATAGCCTTTCCATTTTTTAATGTTTGTAACAAAATGAAAAAACAGGATTTACAATTTTGAGTTCAATTCCTACTGGAAATTTGTATTTCAAATAAATGTAAATCTGCAATATTTGAATGTTTTTAAAATATTCTAGTTTCTATGTTACCTTCAACTGCTTTGTTATTTTTTTACTGTTTGATTAATAATTCAGTTCTTTTTTATTGGCTTATTTAAAAAAACATTGCTCAGATAAAACAATATAATTTTTAAGGAAGGCACTCGTTAAGATCTTCTATTGATTATATTGAGTAATGAAGCAGGGTTGGGACTTAAGACAGGGCACTTGGGTTTAACTTTCTTAAAGTGTTCAAAAAACCTTGAATATTGGTAAAGAGTAAAAATTTTATATGTGTAACCATTGTACACATAATAATTATATTAATAAATACTTTTTATACAATTTACTTAAACTTAGAAAAGAATATAATTGGAAAAGATTTAAAACTTTTGAAGTTCCACAATTCATTGAACAACAAAAGTGAATATCTTATCCCTTAAATATGAATAAATATCCTCTTAATACTGATAAATTATGTTTTTGCATAAGGATAAATAATGCAATTTTAAAAATAATAATAAAACTTTTTTCAATAATACCATGTTCACTCATCGTTTGTTGTTTCTTGTTCAAAAATTAAAATTTTATTTTTCCCAATGTTTTTTTTAAAATTGTAACATAATTTAAGTAAAAAGGTTTTACAGTTTAAACTGTGGATTAATCCATTCTGTCCTAACCCTCAACTCTTTAATAAAGTATTAACCTGTGTAAGTCATGGAAAGCGTTTGCTAGATTTTAGCAGATACCCTGCTTCATGTGAAACAGTTTCCAGTCCTCATTTGCAATAATGAATACAAAACTGTTATCAGGAATTAACTTTACTCAACAAAAATCATTCAGATTATTTTATAGTAACCGCAAGACTAACGGGAGTTTAAAGAAAACAAAATTGTTGGTTGCAGCAGACTCTTGAAATATGTTAATGCAATCTTTTAATGAAATAGTTTTATGTAACAATCTGTTTGTCGGTAAGTAATAAAAAAAATTACCTAGCTGTCTAAATTTTCCTCTAGAAATGGTTACATTGCAAAACATTTGACTTACATGTCAGAAATAGGTTTTTGATTTAAAAAAACCCATATCTGCCAACTATCAGACTTATGTATCAAGTCTCAAAACCTCAGGCTGACAAAGTATTTTCTTGTACTTCTTTTTTTAATTTTATTTTTTTAAACGAGTTTAAATCAATTTTGGGACCCGGCATCAGTTTCAAATAATTACCATTTGATAATTATCATTTACCAATAATTACTGGACTATCATTACATTCAAATAATTAAAACTTCTGTTATCTTATTCAGGGTGGCCACCCACCTTAAAAACCTGGAATTATCAGGAAATTTTTTTATACTGGAAAAGTCAGGGAAATTTAGATAAAAAGCTGGAATTTTTTTTGTAGATTTTCTTAATTTGAATTATTTTATGATCCGTAATACCCACTTTTTTTAGATGGAAATTTATTACCAAACAGTTGAAATATCAAGTTAGCAATATTATGCATACATCAAAATTTACTCCATTATAACCCTGTTAAACTAACAATGCCACATAAATCCCATGATTGCTAAATGAATGAAGAAACTTTCGGAGACTATGCAGTTTAAGAAAGGCAAAAATTGTGGTGGAGGTTGAAGAAGAAGTTAAGATATTTGTTTCTGTTTATATAAGTAGCATTTATTTCACTTCTAATCTGTGGGTTGAATCCATTTATCGTTCAAGTTTGTTTCGATGCTTCAAGTTTTCTTTCTTTTGACTAAATGATTAGAAATGCTTTAGTATTTTTAATTTCATTAAATTCTTCACAAATTAGTTGGTCATAATTTAATAGATTCTCATATTTTAATAGATTTGTTGGTCATAATTTAATAGATTCTAGTACTTTAATAGACAGGTCATAATTTAATAGTAATTAATGTTACGTTCTTTCTAAAAACTTTTGTACTCCTACCTAATTAAATCAGTGAATTATTTTTATCAGCAAAGCCAATCAATCACATATTTTATTGCAATCGCTAGCAGCAATGTTTGTTAACAAATCATTACAATTTTTGTATTGATACTAATTTTCTCAATTTCATTTTAACCTTTCATAACACGTTTTAATTAAAAAAGCTTCTTTTAAGGACCAACTATATGTTAACATTATTATGTTTGTAAGGATGGAAGATGATGGAAGGAAAATACCAATACAAAGAGCTCAGTATTTTTAATTATACATTCACATTAAACATTTAACAATAAAGAGTAACAACATAACATTGCTAACATAAAAAAGAAGTTTTGCCCAAACTGAGTGGGGAAAAGGGATCCAGGATGGTTTGGAGCTCGTCTTGCGTCATCTCACATTAAGTCAGAATGAAGTCTATTGTTTTTGCGGATAGAGGGATAGCGTTATCTGGTGTTACGAATTAACTATCTGTTACATCTTAACATTTTGTTGGTAAATATTTGATTTTTCGTTTAAAATTCGATTCACAATGTCGAATTTAAAATTGGACATTGTGTAATAATAACATTGTTGAAAGTGCGCTAATGTTACTCTTTTTCCAGAGATGATATTTTCAAAACTGTTTCTCCTTTTACCTTAAGAAGCTGCTGAAAATTCGGCAATGTATGGGAAATATGTTAAATGTTGTATAATCATATAATATAATTTTTTTTATTCATAAGTGTTTATTAGGAAGAAGCAAAATGAAAATTTTTTTTTTTCTCTTCACAGTGCATTTTTCTAGTTGTAAAAGCATTGAGAGAATATTTTTTACTATTTCTCTGTTTCTTTTTTATTCAACTTAACAACTTCAGTTTTTTTTCTAGCTATTAGTTAGTTTTTATTTTTTTATACACCAATAATATAGCTAAGTTTTAATTAATTTTAAAAAATTACTAAACTTATTTATATATAAAAAAAATATCTATTAATGATTTTTATGAAAGGAAAATTTGTTTGGCCGACTATTCGGTATTCGGCAATTCTACCCTACATCATTAGTTCCCTAATAAAAATATATTAAACAATACTTGTCAAAGGTTTTTTTGAGTGTCTCAGTATTTGCCATTTGGTGCACTTAGTGCAAAAACTATCGAAAGTAACGCATTAAACTTTTTTATTCAATAAAAACAATATATTTTACATGCTAAACATATTATTTTCTCCACGTCCATCTTAATTTTTTTTTTTACCAAAACGTAAAAAAAAATTACTAAGTTGTTAAAATAAATGTATTATAATTATTTTTTCCATGATACATTAAAAAAAATATCATTTAAAATAAAATATTTTACAATATTGGTACTTTTGTTGTATTCATCATATAACTTTATAAGGGGGAAAAATCACGTTAACCTGGAAATTTTAAGATTTTTACCTGGAAAAATCAGGGAAATTTGAAACCTGATTTGAGTGACCACCCTGTTATTGCTTTATTAATGTTGGTTATGCGTGAAGTGAATCTATGCTTGTAGTGTTGCATTAATTGCCTTGCCATCAGATTTTTTTTAAAAGTTAGCAGGCATGAAAGCATCCTTTGTTCAATGTTGTCTTTTTTATAAATATGTTTAATTTAGTACCGTTAGATAAGAGTGATATTTTTACCACTTTCATCTATGAATCTAAAATGAAATTAATTTATCAAACCAGTATGTTAAATAATAATTTGTATTCTTATTGAAAGTTTCAGCTATTTTTAGCTTGCCCAAGATAAATTAATTTTTAATAAAAGTTGTCATTTTTATTTATTATACACTATCTTGGCCAAACGTGTCCGAACACCAGGTTGTTAGGGCGGTGGAAGCATAATGGTGTGGGGGTGTTTCTCGTGGTTTAGTCTGTGTCCGTTTCATTCTTGTGGTTGGAAACATAAGCTCTGAGATGTATGTGGACAATGCTGCACTCTATGGCAATATTTCGGCCCATTTCTATCCGTTCACAAGTCGAGGCTCGCACACATGAAATAAGTGTTCAAAAATTGGACTGGCTTTCTAAAAGCCCCGATCTAAATCCTTTTGGGTTGCGTCAAAGCGCATATTATGTAGCCATTCTCTGCAAGCACTCACTTCAGCTATGTCAATTCCTATCAAAAACTGGTGGAAAGTTTTCGTCTGCAGGCTGTCTATGTTAAAGGGTGACCAACATCCTATTAATATGCGGTTAAGTCCACACCACAGGGTGTCTGGATGCCAGATAGTATATCATTACGGTAAAATACACAACTAATAATATGTCTTTTTCTTCTTCTTGGGCATTGCAGGCCGAGGCCGCCCCAATAAGTTTTTGCCATCTCAATCTATTCTGGGCCATGACCTTCCAGTTAGTTATTCCTATCATCTTTAGGTGTCTCTCGACTGCGTCCGGCCACCCGGTCGGTGGACAGCCCCTTTTTCTCGTACCTTCTGCTTTTAAGAAAGTTATTTTTTTGCTGTGTTTTGGTCTTCAGATCTATAAGGGTTTGTTGACAAAAATAATTTAGTTTGTTGTATTGTTGAGGTGAAGTGTTTACATAGTTATCGATCAAACTGATCATAATGGTATTATCGATATCAACTGCAATATCGGCAGTATGTCGGTATTGCATGTAAAGTTCGATAAACAAATTTGTAAATTAAAATCCATATTAATAAAAATTTTAAATAAAATATGCAAGAAATTTTTAGCATATATTTTGAAAAGAGGGGAGGATAGCCTAAAAACGGCTATGCCTAGGGCCTACGAAAGGTATAATCCGGCTCTATGTCCCAGCCATCGAATGCGATTTGCCTCAATAATGTGAACTATGTCTGAATAATGTATAAAAATTCTAAATATGTTTTTTTTTTCTTTGTTAGGGAGGTGGTTATGGTGACTTAATGGACAGGGTATGCATCTTCATTATCCTTCATTTATTTATCTCTATTTTCTCAATATCAAAAAAGTAGAAAGTAATATATGTGATTGCCTTTTTAGGATCAAATGAGAAAAATGCCTCCTGGTCCCATGTCTCCTGCAATGCCCGGTGATCCTAATGCTGCTGCTAATTATGGCAATGGAATGATGCAAGGAGCTGGTATGGGACTTCCACCGGTAAGCTCTCTCTCTCTCTCTCTCTATGAAAACTGTTTCTCACTTTCTTGGAGATTTTGTAAAATTATCGTGTGCTCTATTAAATAATCTCTTCATTAAAGTTAACTTATCTTATAATTACAGAAAATTAACATAGGTACTTTTCTGTTTTTTTTTAAAATTTATTTTTTATTTGTTTTTTTATGACTAGGCCTGCAATGTAATTTCCCACTATCACATTTATATTATACCATACTGTTTTATTTATTTATTATTATTTTTTATTTGACTAAATTTTAATCCTTTTCTGTATTCTATAAGTATCTAGTCTATTTTAAAATGCGACTTGAAAGCAGTTATCAAACTTAGAGATAATAAATTTAAGATGTGGGTGAGGCATACAAAAAATTTCTATGAATTTTGTAGTCATTTTGACATTTGAGTGTTTTATTTCAGAGTGAAGCTGAAGTATAAATCTTGACAATAAATCTTGCCGCGGTAGAAAATCCTTCGCTTTTCCGATTTATGTTGGATTTTTATCCAATTTCCTTTATTTTATGATAAAAAAATTGTATCATTATTCAAATGCACGATTAGGAATGTGTGGACTCTGATACCATTATATCCAATATCAAAATTCTTGTCATTTTATTCTTTTCCAGCATAAAAAGTGAACTCTTGTCTAAAATTTACGCACTCTGTTTCCGAAGCTCTCCCGTTTTGAAAAAGTCAAAGATTTGAAATGGAATCAGTAGGACTACAGCACAACATAAAATAATTATTCAAATGCGCAATTCAAATTTCGTGGACCCGAATAGTAAATAAATCCTTTTTAAAAGTCTATACGTAATTTGAAATATGTGATTCTAAATTCGAGTTACTTTATAAATGCATTTCAAAACATTTAGATTTTAAAAACTGTGTGGAAATCTGTAGCAGTAACAAGTAAATATGCTTCTGTCATAAAAAAAAGAAGAAAAAAATGGGTAAAATGTAGAATTTATCAAAAAAAAAAAAAGTCAGGAAAATTGATGTGCTCAATACCCTGTATTAAGTTTAGCATTACCAGTATGTCTCAGTAAAATTTTGCAAATTGAAGATAATGTGTTATATTTTATTTTGGAACAGTCAAATAGTCATAATAAATTTTTTTTACCTGCATTGTTGATTCTCAAAAGGGTGTAGCGTGGAAATCAAAAATTTCAAATTCCATAATTTTTCAGATTTTTTTAATTGTCTTCTGTTTTGGTGTGTTCTCCTACTTGGAATTGGACCCATTGTACAGGGCTTTGTGTTCTGGTTTTGTTTCAATAATGTTTTCGTAAAATTTTTAAAGATTAATAAAAGTTTTCAAATTTCCATTAATTTTAGAAAAAATAAAAGTGGGATTTTTAAATTTAAGAGTTGGGGTATAAAGTAGATTAAAGAAAGTTAAATATAATTAAAATTGTATTCTCATCTCTGTTACTCAGTTTTCTAAGAGTGTTGAGTAAAAATGTTTTATATTGGTGGAAATAAAAACTTATATTTTTATAGTGTTTTATGCTGCTCTTGTTTAGAATCAGACTCATTCATTGTTAATTATTGTGTGTCCAACTTTTTTTCTTTGTAACAATTCAATTCAATAAGCAATTTTCTTTCTCCTTGCTACAGATATCACTTTGCAAAAGTGTACTATTCTTTTTTTCTTCTTTTTTTTTTTCAAAATTGGCAAGCTCATTTTCTGTTTCTATTTTGCATAGCCATTTATTTTCTCAAATTGAGTTCAATGTCTCTTTTCTTAACATGTGGCTTACCAATACAGTGACAGAATTTTTTCTGGCTTTTGACAACAAACTTCCTTAGCTCTAATATTTTGCTTTAAGATACTTTTAATTATAACAATTACTAATTTAAAGTAGCCGATACATTGCGTTTATAGAAGAAAGATTAGAATAAAAATGTAAAAAAATTTTAATTGTAAAAGTAATATTTTTTTAATTCTGTTATAGGCGGTATTCTTGCATTTTGTAGGCAGAAAAATGCAATGCAATTTCAAATTTTGTAAATCATTACACAAATTAAAAAGCGTAAAATTCGTGCAGAATTCCTAAAATAAAGATCACTAATCACTCGAATAGGACTCTAAAGAAAAGAGACACTTAAATAGGTGTACGTAAAACGTGGTGTACTTTAAAGAAAAATAATAAAAGAAAACATTTCTGGACCGAACTATGTTTTAAATGTTTGTGATTTCTAAATTTTTTATATTTATGTTATTAATTTGAAATTCTAGCTTAAGCCGGTTATTACAGGTTTTTTTTTTAAAAAATCTCAAATGAGAATAGAAAAATCATGGTCATGACTCTGGACAAGAAAGGCATCTTTGCAAAAAATTCTGCGGAAAGGAAAACCGAAATGAAAAATCTTTCAACAAAAACTCTGCAACATTGTGCGACAATGTTGCCATAATTCTGCCACAGGGCCTTTAACTGGAAATGCTCCTTTATAACAATAGAACTTCTTTATCTTCATTTTATGATTATTGTTCATTTTCAGAAATAAAAAGAAAAAAGACTATTTTCGATTAACTTGCATTTGAAGTATGCTATTTTCACAGCTTTTTATGTGTTTTTGTCTTATTAAAGTAATAATTTTAGCTGTATTTTAACTGCTGGTTTTAAGTACAGGAGCAGTTTTTTCTTCCTTTGACTGATTCTATGCCCACTGTAAAAAAAAAAAAAGCATTTGCTTTTGTTACTTAAGATTATAACATTTATTTTGACTGTTTGGTTTGCTCGACAGGGTGCGTAGCATTTTTAAAAAGTGTCTAAAGGTGCTTATATTCAATTTTTGTTTCTTAGGAGCCCTTAAAGGTGCTTTTTTCATTGGGTATGTTTAAAAAGTGCTTGATTTTCACTACAAATTATGCGAAAAGACACAGTTCACATTATTCTTAACGTTTTCACAATTCATTCAACCCCAATCTATTTTGGCGTATTGTCAGTCAGTAGCATATGAAACGCCATTCGTTTTGCATGATTCAAAATTTCATGATTTTTGACAAATGTCAAAAACAATGCCAAAAGTTTTTTTTTTACATGATTGTTAAAACAATATAAAACCGTCAATTATCAAAAACTTTCCAACCCTAATGATATTACTTTTAAAGTGCTTGAAAATATTTTTTGAGTCCTTAAAAGGTGCTTATTTTTTGTTGAATAATTTGGCTACGCACTTTCTGAAACTTAATTAGAGTTAAATTTTAAATTTATTCCATGTGGAATTTAGAAAATTTGAGATTTTCCTTATTAAAAAAAATAATTTTTTCATGTTTCTGTACTTGAAAGTTTGATATCCAGTCCCTCCAATTCAATTTTCAAAATCTGAAGAATGGACAGTGTAACAGTTGAGTAATAAATGTTAAGTGACTGCATTATTAAGCATTGGGATGCAAATCTTGTTTTATCGTTTGCTCTTTTGATAGTAGCGTATTTATGTTTTATTACGAATTTTGATTGGACAAAGTTAGATGAATGCTCACTTCCAACTTTTCCAAGTCCAACTTTTATTGACACATTTTTGGGAAAATGAGTTGTGAACTATGTTAATTTTTTAATTTATTAATTTAAAAGGAACTAATGTGCAATTGGAGTTTAATTGGTTAGGAACTTACTAAAAAGTCAAATCAAGTTAATAAAAATGTTTAATTAGTTTAATTATCACAAATTGACCTGTTATGCATGGTAAATCAATAATCTTTTTTTTATCAAAGAAAAGTATTAAAAGGGATATTTTGGGCGACGTAATCTACTTATATTATAATTGCATTTTCATAATTATGATCGTTGTTTTTCCACACAAAATTCGTTTTCCCTTAATTAATTCTTCACGAATTAGCTTAAGTGTGTTGTTGCCATTTTAAGGACTCTGTTCTTTGTTTTCAACTGAAGTATGCATTTATTCCTTCTTTATTGAACATTATTAATTTTTGTTAAGCAGATATCCATATCTCGAGAATTAGTGAGCTTTAAAGCTTTAACTGTATGTTTATTATTGTTTTCTTTATAAATATATTTTGTTTCTTTACAAAAGTTTTAAGAGTTGTAAAGTGTGATAAGTCCAGGATACTAAAGTATGTTTACTTAATTTCTTTCTTTTTTTTCTTCTGTGATCTGTGAAATAGTTTGAATCTATGAACAGCTAAACATCATTATTAGGAATTTTATGGCAAAGACCTCAATTGACTAGTGGATTTTAGTGATTGAGTTTTTAATGTTAAGAAGTTCATAAACGAAAAAAAATGTTTTTTTAAGCAGTCAGTTTTTGAAACTGTTCTTATTTCAGTACCTGATTACGATTTATCTTCTGTTGCTTGGGAAAGAGATCAAAAAGTTACTAAGAAACTTAAAAAGTTCCTTTTTTATCTCTGTTTCTCATTTTTTTTTTTAAATTTGCTTTATATGAAAGAGCTGGATTGTTACTTTATTTAACTACTCAAAAGAATGCTTGTTTCAGGGGTGATTGTATTCCAGGACTATCCCGGAATTCTGTATGTGATTTTCGCTCTAATATCGTAGAATTCCACGTATCTTGAGAATAAGAAGCTAATAATTCAATAAAATTTTAAAGCTTTTACTAAATCTCATTAGTCAAACTTTTGGATACATTCTTCTGCCAATTACAGGGAGAATTACGAATATTTTTGTCCGCCAATTTAATTCTTTTAATTTGGCAGGTTTTCGCCATTTTGTATGATTGGAACTGTATCGGATTATACTAATATCATGATTCTTATTCATGTGAGTGTAATATCAAACATAAGTTTTTTGTATTTACCTCATTTAAAAGCTATACTTTGCGATTCGTATTTATCCCAGTTCACGTGATTTAATAAAGTCCAATATCGCAACTTGTCTGTACGCATTTTTAAAATCCAGTATTACGATTCGTATTTACACATTCAAAAAATTCAGTGCCACAAGTCGTATTTGTGCTTTTGTAATATCAAATATCGATTTTACCATTTATTCATGATTTAAAAACTGTGCGTTGTGATTTGTATTCACACGATCTAAAAGTTTTACCTGTGATTCGTATTTATGTGATTTAAAAATTTGATTTTGCAATTTGTATTTTTGAGTTTCTTAAAATCCAATATCCAGATTCAATTCACTCTTTTATAATCCAATGTCTCGATTCTCGAGAGAAGTAAATTTTTTCTTGAATGAGTTACTCTAAACAAAAAAATATATTCTGTATTAATAGGTAATTTAATTATAAATGTAAGTTCAAAAAATTATGTTAAGTATGAAGGATGTATGATATATAAATTGATATCTATTTTTTTCTCATGAAATTTTCAGAGTTTTTTACTTTGTGCCACAATCACCCCTGGTTGTTTTGTTTGCTTTCATTTTTTAGATACAAACAATGTTTAGTATTTTTAATATTTAACATGCTAATGGTGCCCAATAAATTGTTATTTTTATAATTAAGCAGGACTCTCCTGATGCAGGGTTGCCACTCCACAGATAGAACAGGAAAAATACAGAGAATGTAAAAATAATCTTAAGGGAAAAGACAGGGAATTATGAATTTTTTCTTACAAAAAGGGAATTTTTGTCTTTAAAGAAATGCAGACTTCTCAATAATCTATGGGATATACAAAGATGATAGTTCAGCTATATTAAATTGTTTAATTTATTATAAAGGAATGTGATTCTTTTGCGGACTTCTGCTTTTATTCAGATTTTCCCATTTTTCCTGCTAATTTCCGTGGAAATTTTTTTCGCACAAATTAAAATATTGTATGAGGAATTTAATTTTCTGCAGAGCGAATGTATTGAAGTCTTCCCTCTGAAGTTTCTCTAAAAATCATTTCCTTGGGATAAAACTGGTTGACCTTTATACAGGGATGAGATTTTTTTCGCTTTTTGTCTCTCGAATTTCAACCTTTTTATCAAAAACTTTGATTTTCGAAAAGATTCGTTTTTTTTTTTTTTTTTAAAGTTTAGATGTTGAAATGAAATAATTATATTTATTTACAATTTTCAAAGATCAACAGAAAATTCAAATTACGTCCTAGCTGCTAACCCTTCCGCAATTTTGCTTATTTTAGCTATTCTCTCCGCTTTTACTCAAAGAAAATAAAATTTTCCGTATTTTTATCCGCCTGCCGGATAGCACGTATTTTCGTAATTCAGACATCGCTGCTTCATGTTTTCTGGCGTGAAGGCAAACGAAAAAAAAATTACAAGAAAATGGAGGTTGATTTGCGATGAAAATATTTATTTGCTCATTCAATTAATCTTGCAAATTTTCATTTATTATGTCTAAGCAAAAACAATACAAGCAAGCTTTTTAGAAATTCCAAGTCCAGACTTTGCAAATCTCTCGATTCTTATTCACGCGATTTTAATATCAATCATCGATTTAAGTGATTTAAAACTTGCACATTCGTATTAGCACGAGCTTAAAATCTAATGTCGTGATTCGTTTTTGCGGTTGTAATATCTAACATCGATTTTCATATTTATACGTCCTTTAAAAACTAGACATTGGGATTCGTATTCGAGCGATTTAAAAATTATCCATCGTAATTCGTATTTACGTGATCTAAAAATTATGCATCATGATTTGTATTTCGCATTTAAATTCGATATAGAGTTTCATATTCACGTGATTTAAAAGCCACATATTATGATTCATATTCTCTAAATTTAAAATCATGCCTGTGATTCATATTCATACAATTTGAAAATTAATCATCGGGATTTATGGTACATGGTTTGCAAATTTAAAAATCACACTTTTTTGTCAAATTTTTGGATTGATATATTCATTCTCGGATTTCCTCTTTTTTACTTACTGACTACTCTCAACCCTGATTATAGCATTATTTCTTTTATGTTGAGCTGTTCCTTATTTCCAGTAAGCAAAACTAGCATCGTTATTCTAGTAATGCGCAAATTTGTTTCCTCATAATAGATTGCATATAATATATGCACGGATTTTTTTTTACAGATATCAGTGGCAGCCCTGTGATGTGATTTTTTTTATATTTGCGAATTCTATCTAATATGGTTTTAGGATTGTGTATCAAGTATAAATTTAAAAAGTTTCAAAATTTAATAACTTTTATGAAAAATATTTTTTTCCCTTTTAACTAGGTTTTAAGTACTGATGAAAATGAATGCATGGCAGCAAAACGTATGATAAAAAGTTATTTGATAGCATCATCATAGCCATTTTTTTTTTTAAAGTTCTTAAATTATCTAGATTTTTCATTGTTCGGATCTGTGTTTTTGTCCATGTCTGCACTCTTCTGTAGTTTTATGCATCCTGAAGATGAATTCCCCAAATTCATTTCATGCATTTCTACAAAATTCTTAATTTTGAAGAGCAGTGGTGACTAAAGATGTTAATATGATAAAAAAGCTTTTAAATTTAAAATAATAGTAGAGTGTAAATAATATGAATGAATTGATGAAGATAACCTCTTTGATCCAAAATAGAGGCTCGTGAGGTTTTTTTCTTTCTTCGAAGTAAAGTCTTAAGTGAAGGGTGGTTATCTAAGTACTTGAGCATAATGAGTTAATTTCTTTTATTACAGGTTCATAAAATAAATTAAGAAGGCTTATGAACTCCTAATTTTATGTTTGTAATTAACTTAAGATTATATAAGCACATTTTACTTTTCCAGGTATTCTGACAATAAGAACTTTATTGTTATGTTGTATTTTAATTTGTATAATTAAATTTGCTCAGATCTTGATTTCTTTGATCTTTACTAAATATTTGAATTATTATATGATAATTATACAGTGGAACGTCTAGTATATTGAATTGCTATTTGCACTTAGTTGCAATTCCAGATAATAAATGTTTATTTATTAATATATTTTTTCATCCGTGTGCTATCCATTCATATTTTCTTGCGCTTTGAATGTGATATTAAAAATACTGAATACAATTTCTGTAAATACTCTGAAGTGTGTTTCCAAATAATGCCCATTCTCTTTTATGAAAATTAGTATCATTGTTCAATCTTATCCATTAGTTTTTTGTGAGTAAGCTTAAAATTTTGCTTTTCTAAATGAAAGATTCATTTCTTTTCTTTGGGTGTTTATTCTTAATACCGGACATGCGTGAATCCATTATGTTGTTTGTTCTTGTTCTCTGAAAATCAAATCTTATACAAAATTATTGCTGATTACTTTAAATCTAGGGTGTCTACTTTAACAGGTTGACAGCCGCATACCCATATTTGGGTGACGGCAAAGTTTCTGGTCTAGCCCCAATGGGGTGACGCTTGTTTGACTACTCGCGAAGGATATTCATTTGTATTGAAGAATATTTCACAGGAAGTAAAGAAACTATTGAATTGTTATAAAAATGATTTATTAAGAAAATTATTGAGTTTTGTAAAAGCTTTCCTGTTCACTGCTATTTGACTAAGTTTTCTATTTTTCTTTCCAAAATCACTCTTAAAATTCTTAATACTTAAAATCACACTTGATTAATTACTTTAGGTCGCACTTAAATTACTTCTTTACTCGGCAAAGATTCATACCTATGTTGTAAATTGGCGAGATGAGAAACAGCAACGGACACAAATAAGCAGGTATGATGCCATGGAAACAAATGCAGCGAGATATTATTCTTGTGACCATCATAGGCTTGCATTATTGAAATAACGGTGGGAGTGCTTAGATCAATGCGCTTCATACAGCAGTACTCGTGGCCTGAAGGGGATTTCACTGCAAGCGTGCGCGGCAGTCAACATGTTAAATGATATACTAGCTATAGAAATTTGAAATATTTCTTGATTGGTTAATTTAACAGCAATTACTTTCCTAGTTAAACTTTCTTCAAACTACAATAAGGTGGACGAGGTGAATAATTCTAGGTATATAAGGAGAAAAAACTCTGTAATGGTAATGTAAGAGTTGTATAGCTAACATTTAGTGCTATGAGGGTTTTTAATAAGGTCATGTTTTTCAAGAGTTTATAATCTTGTGGTAAATTTTACGTTATAGAATTCTAAGTTTTAAACTACTTGTTAAAACTAAAAATCTTTAATTATAAAAGAACATTAATTGAATACAGAGACATACCAATTGTTCTAAACTTGAATTATGGACCACATAATGAAACTTTTTATATTTTCTTAAACTGAATTGATACTGCTAAAAGTCCAAACTGTGTGCTTGTCAGCAATTAGCCTTTTTAATCATATGAAGTAAATGACTAGTAAAATTTACACATTCTTACATATTTGGGAAGGTTTAATGACCTGTAAAGCAATAAGCCAGAACCATTGATAATTGCACTGCTGATTAATAGTGTCATAAAATATAGTTTCACTTTTGTTTATTTAGTTTGCAAAATAATGTTCAATCAATGTGCAAATCAATGTCCAAAATAAAGCTTAAACAAAAAGGTGATTTTTCATCGTAAATCAAGTTTATTGCTAAGAGTAATAGGGTAAAATTAGGAAATTCCTCTATTGGCTAATTTCAGTATTTCAACAATGGCCACTTTTTAAGGATTGGAAATTCTAATCAATTAAGAAAAACTTATGATGCTAAAAATGTAAGTAATATTCAAGGTCCATATATATACAGTTGAACCCCGATTTTCCGTTTTCCTTTGCACCAACTGTGGGTTTAACTCACAAAGCAGAGTACGCTAAAAAAATGATAACAGAAGTAAACTGGAGATCACNCTTATAAGCATAGCTGCCAACTCTACTGGATTTTCCAGTAGACTACTGGATTTTGCCAGTTTCTCCTGGTCTACTGGTTTAATAAAAATTCTCCTGGTTTTTGCATATTTTAGAAAATTCCCTAAAACTGAGTAAGCTTTCTTAAAAAAAAATCCCTTTTGAAATAGAATTTTTACACCATTTATTGCTTTGCTTGAATATTTAAACAAATATTACTAATACTTAATGAAACAAGCCTCATTTATATCAGTTTAAAGCTTATTTATTTATTTTTGTTTTCAGTTTATTTTTATTATTATTTATTAGTATTATTATTTTATTTTTTTCAATTAATTTTTTGCAGAATTCCCTTTTTAAACTAATTTTAAAAAAATCTTTCAATTATCAATCATAAATTACTTGTTTATTAGTATTCAAAATTATGAGTTTACATAATAAAAAAAAATTAAGTACATTTATTGTCTTATTTATAAATGGAAAATGTTGAAGATCATTTATAGTGTTTAGTGTAGTAAAATTTTTGTATTTTGATTAAAATAAAATCCCTAAAAGTAAAATATTTAGTATAGTTTGCAGTAGTTATCAGGAAATTTATATTTCGTAAATTCTACTGGATTTTTTCCTATCCATGTTGGCAGCTATGCATACGATGGTTGATGAATTTACATAGAAAAAAAAAATTGCGTTCACAAGCGAAAGTGAAAGTAATGCACATGATTTTTCAGGTGAAGATGTGAACATTTACAAAGACTAATATTTAACTTTTTTCATTTGCCCGATTTTTTCATTTGCAATAGTAAACTGATGGTAAATATTTTTTACACACAAAAAAAAAAAAAAAAAATTNAAAAAAAAAATTCAGCTTAGAAATTGTGTATATTAGGTTTTGTTTTAGTTCCTTGTATTTATTATTGAAAAAAAATATACATTGATTTTTTGCATATTTTTCAAAACTTTGATGAACTAATAGAAACACTGTTTAATCTTTAAATTTTTTTTATTTTTTGTTGCAATTTCAACAGTATTGCTCTCAATACTTGCTATTGTTTAAAAATTTTCCTTATACTATATGCTTCAAAGTTTTTATGCTTTCAAACTCTAGATCAGTTGTTGGTATATCCTCTATTATTTTTTGCTCATTGGCATCTTCAGACGTGCAATATTTTTCCGACCTGTGCACGTTTTCGTTGGATATCCAGAAACTTTATTAAACCCATTTGCAATGCGTTTTAGTTGACACTGTCCAACAATGTATAAATCGGCATATTCAGAGATTTCAGAACATTTATGTTTGTTTTGGAAGTATCTTGGAGATAGTTGGAATCAAGAAAAAGAAATAATTACCTAAAAAATTCTTTTGTGAGACATTCTCTAAATTCATTAATTTTACAATTTAAGCTCCCATGTTTCCTTTGACCACCCTTCCTGTGCTTTTGCCACCCCACCACCCTCAATGATTTTTACTCAAGGTAGAAATATTTTCGAAAGCATAGATAGCAAGGACAATAAGATAGAACCAGTCTCTCTCTCTCTTTTTGTTTTCTTTTTTTAGAAAAGAGAGGGGAAAAAAGTCAGAAAAAGTTTGTAGTCGCTTTGTAGAGAAAAAATGATTTCGATGTCTTAGAAAAATGCATAAAGTAGGACTTTCATAAAAAGGGGTAACTTAAAATCCAGGGTAATTTAACATTATCGGTATAATTTTCACAGTCCAATAAAAAAACAGGGTTGCCACTCCACAGGGAAGACCTGTAAAGTACAGGGAACTTAAAAATCACGTAAAATATCGGAGAAAATGCAGGGAATTTTGATTCATTCTTTACAAACTGTGAAAATACAGGGAATTTTGTTTCTTATTTTTGTCTTTTAAAAAATGTTGACCACTCGAAGTGTCATCTATGGGATATTTAACCATGATATTTCGGCTATAATAAACTATTTCAATTACTCTAACATTATTTAAGTATGTTCAACTGTTTTTCCAGCTATTAAAACTAATCAATATAGTAAGCCCAATATTGCTCACTCAAGAGCACAGTAATTATTGTTTCCTCTTAATATATTGTACATAATATGTACAGGGAAAACACAGGGAATTTTTTTTTCCAGATTTGAGTGGCAATCCTAAAAAGGGACATAAGAGCGGCAGTGGCGTAGCGAGCTTAACNCCGGGGCATGATGCCCCCCCTTGCCCACCCCTCGCTACGCCACTGAAGAGCGGGATAATGTACGAAATGGACAACGCAAAACGGGGGCTCCTCTGTATATATATAGATAAATAGAAGTGTGAATAGTTATTTTCAGGGTATAAGACATTTTTAATTCCATATTTATTTTAAAAAAGAACTTTTAAAAAAAATGAGAAATAGTGAAAATGCTTTTTATATAAATCTTTGGTCTAGACATTTGTGATCTAAATGTATTTATTAGTTTGCCCAAAGAATATGATGCTTGCCTCATTCTTAGTTAACTGGGTTTTTCTGATGAAAAATATTTCGTCCTTGCTTTTCCTGTCCTGAAATTTTTGTGTGTGGCAGATTTGAAAATGGTTTAAAGTATCAAAAAATTCGGTTTTTCGTTCCTACATCTTTTTATTTAAAATTATATTGCTAAAAATATTGCAAAATTCAATGGTTTAAACTTAGAAAATAGTCTAATAATTATGCATATAGCTTTATCTGTAAGATGAAAAGGAACTATTTTATGATATTAAATTCAGAGGTCATATACTCATAAAATATTTTTAGCAAATGCAGTAACCTGGCTGGCACGTTTTTTCCACTCCCTGGAAAAAATAAGTTTCTTTTAACTTAAGCGGAAGAAATGGAAAAAACGTTTTTTCGACAGGAACTTAAACAGTTTATAATTACACTCTAGTTTAATTAATAATGTTAATTTTTGAGCTTTTTAATGTTTAAATATGTGATAACTAGAAAGCAGCAATTAGGAAAAAAAATGAATGAATTTTGAAAATACTTGCATTCCTTCAATGTTTTGCATAAATAAGTATAGAAAAGCCTTATTTTAATAACTATGAGAAACTGATAAAATAACACAGCAAAACTTTATTAATACAACTAAATTAACAAATTACTTATAAACCACATACATATAATTATAAATTACGTATTGAATTTATAATTAGATATTGCATATTAGTTTTTATAATATGTTAACTATAAATACTCCTTAATATTATACTGTAGAACCTCAATCGATCGTTTCTTATAGCAAACGTTAGATACGGGAAAACTATGAATGCAGTCAACATGTTAACTGCATTGCATTTTAACCACTAGTGCCACTGTGACTCTATCCTGGGGGACCAGAATTTGCCCCCCCCCAATGGATATGAGTTTCATGTCATACAAATGGGTGAATCATTGTATTTTATGTTTATCAATCAAACTATTACCTTGTTGCAGGAAGTGGTGAGCTGTGACTGCATGTAGGTGACATACGAGTCGTGTACTGATACACCTCTCATCAAAAGACATGCTAAAAATATTTAAAAAAAGGCTATTTCTGAGTTATTCCCGATTTTACAGTCTCACATGCTACTTGAAAGTCCTAGCGTTTTGTTGGAAAAAATAGCTGCCCTAAAAAGTCCTTGAATTCTGTGATAGGGTACTTAAGGATTTGATTTTCTCTTAAATTAAAATAATACTCACAAAAAAATGGTAGCAGAATTGATGGAAATCATTACTTTTCCTTATCCATTTGCCATTCTCTTTACTGAAGGATTTAAGTTCAGCAAAGTGAGAATTCAAGACACATATCTTTCATGAAAAGTTTTACTGTTTTCAGTTTTTAAAAGTTGACAAGCATCCAATGTCAATTAGAAATTTTTTTATAATCTTGAATAATCGATCATCATTTGAAGCAGCGATATTCTAATTTATATAAAACTATCAGCCATTAATAATATATATAATCTAATAATTATTTGCATTGGTAGCTGTGGGCTAAGCATATTAAACAATTTGCAACTGTTAAACAATGTTAACTTGACAAATTTTATATATACTTTTTTTTTTTTGTCAATTAAGCATTGTCCTTTAAAAATTTCTAATTCTGCTTCAATGTAATTAATATAAAATCTGATTGATTTGTATTTTATACTAACTATATTACTGAATAGGACCTTGAAAAATTTGATTTTAGGTCCCTGAAAAGTCCTTAAATTTTTTAAACAAAATTGAACCCTGCTTTATTTCACTATTACAAGTTATATTAGAAAAAATTACTTGAAAATTAATTACTACTTAAACCACCCTGTCTTAAATTGTGCAAAATGCTTTTATTCAGATTATGTCACAATTTAAAAAAAATATTGTGTAAAATAAAAGGTGAACTTTTGAACAAGAAACAAAATGAAGGCAAGTTTTTGTTTTATTAAAAAAGTTTATTATTTTTAGTATTGCATTATTTATACTTATTCAGAAACATAATTTATCAGTATTAAAAGCATATTTATTCATATTTAAAGGATAATGTATTTACTTCTTTCGTTGTTCAATGAATTGTGGAGCTTTGAAAGTTATAAATCTTTTCCCTTTACATTATTTTTCTTTAATTAGTTAAAACTAATTGTATACAAAATATCAAATATTTTTTAATATATGTAATTATGTGTACAATAGTTACACATATAGAATTTCTATCGTTTACCAATGTTCAACATTTTGGACATTTTAAGACAGTAAAACCCCTGTCCAGACCCCTTGTTCATTATTAGCTTCTCGTGACTGAAAATCTTGGATATTTTTTAAATGTCTGCAGAGTGACATGGAAATTTGTTAGTTTAAGAAATAATCTGTATTCTTAAACAAGACACCCGGGAAAGAGGAATGGATGGATCGAGGTTCGACAGTATATAAATTTTCTGGATAAAACTGAAATGAATGTTGAGAAGATAGTTTATTGGTGGGGGTGTGAAAAACTTTTTATTTACTATTTTAAGTTTCCCTAGCTTTAAACTATTCTTATAGTATTTATTGTTAAACATTTGTATTGGCCATTTTTAGCTACAGTAACTTAGTTCAATTTCATTTTTTCTGCAAAATAGGTTACTTCCAGACAAATTAGGCAGAAACAAATCTTAAGCTTTGTACTTTCACTTTTTTCTAACCAGATTTAAGAAATGATTTATTCCAAAAGAACTATCAAAATTTCTCTATGCATTGATTACTGGAGTACTTGAACTCAAACTGCTATGAGTGCAAGACCTATGCAAAAAAAAAAAAAATTATTGTGAAATTTTTTCATAAGTTTTAAACATAGAAATTTTACTATACAAAAGTTACTATACCTATTAAAAAATATGGGTTTGTTATAAGACTATGAAAAATATAGTGATTAAAATTATATATCTCAGGGCTGATTGTGGTCTGGATTTTTCGCTAATGGTGATCCGGAATTTTCCGGAGATCGAAGGTTCAGGCGTTTCAAAAAATCATTGATCACAAAAGTTTCCGGAAATCAAATTTACAAAGGTGGAACTTAAAAACACGGTTTATTTTATTTGTAGAGGAGAGCCAGATACTTTATAATCTTATATTCAAGATTAATATTCATTTTTTATCAGTAAATAGTTATTTTAATCATAAACTCAAGAAAGAGATATATTTGTAAATTTCAATTACTGCTCCAGGTCGACATAGGTGTGTGTAAAATTTTAAGTAAATTAAGAAATATCCAGAAAAAAAGAAAAATCCTTGAAAAATTTTTTTCAAATTTTTCGATTAAAATTTTTTTTTTTTTTTTTTACTCAAGAAATTTTCCGGAATTTTGACTTGGGCTCACAATCACCCCTGATATCTATAGCTTGTGGAATTTTAATTCAAACTTGTTTTGTTTGCAAACTAGTAAATTTTATCATTATGCTTATATTAATTTAGCACCGAATTTTTTAATTTAATTTTTAAATAATTTATTTTCACTATGGTGCGCTTTTAATGCCTATCAAAGTTGCCTATCTTTATGTTATTTTTTGTTCAAAATGCTGTTATGAAAAAAAAAATTTTTTTTTAATTCTCAAGATTTTAGTGTGTTGCAATAATTTTAGAATTGTGAGTAATTTTAAGCCTGAGCCAATTTTAAGTCATTTCAACTTTTTCACTGCATTCTCTGTTTTTACCAATCTTGTCTGATGAGTTGTTGAACGTGTTGATAATAATTTTCACGTTTTGCTGTTTCTGTGGCATCTACTCTTATTTTGATTCTTTTTTTTCTGCCTAGTCCTATGATGATGGACAAAGTTAGAAAAGTTATCTAGTGACCACGTCTTAAAAACTATATATATTGTTCTTTTTGCCATTTATATAAGATTAGTCTATTAACAATAATTTGAATAAGTAACTTCATTTCTTATAAGAAATTAGAAGGATTTAGGAAACATGTTTTAGTCTTTGAAGAAATCTTTTGATCAACCTTATTGATCCTAATTTCTTTTTAAAAATTAATGACTAATTGTTTTTGTAGATATTTTATTTAATTGGTTTTTAATATTTTATTAAATTTTAATCCTAAATATTTTTTAAGTAATTTAAACATGTAGTTGCTTAAAATGCAAATTCGTCTTTTTTGAATCCTTTCCTTCCTGTAATAATAGAGTTAATTTTTGGTTTATTATTTTAATATCACTGTTAAGTATTACAAAAAATATGATCTGGCGTAAAAGTTATATTTTGCTATTTAACTTTTCAAAAAAACTTTTTACATTTGGTTTTGCGAGAAAATATTTCTATTTTATATGTAAACATTTTTGATCTGGATGTTTGACGTTCTACTGTAATTTATTTTAATTTTGTTGATGTTTTTTATTTTATAACTTTATGTGAAAGAGCCAATCGGTTATGCGATATACTAACAGTTGCTCCTTGCTTTTCTTTTTTCTTCCTCGGTGTTCCTGTGTTTGCTGATGATCTTCATATTCGCGATTCTATGATGCCATTGAACTCTTTTTGTAACTCTTTTAACGAATTTTCCATTTACTGGGAAAATGAATTATTTGTATTCATTGGTGCCAATATTTGAAAACTTGTTTTTTTTTAAATTAAAAGAGGCAATCTCGTTTTGATCAACCACCCATGGGTGATTCATTCATAAATCCTGGAGATCCGATGGCCGACAGAGCTGCTGCTGGTGATCATGGAGGAATGCGCGGTGCTCCAGTACCTCCCCACGAGATGATGGAAAACATGGATGATTATGTTATGGGGGCTAAGCGCAGGCGTTACTAAATTGATGAACTCTCGAAATCTTTGTATGTCTTATTAACACTCATTTGTCCCCTATGGAAACACTGCTATTAGTGTTAGCATTTTTTTGAAACTTCAATTGTCTTATCATAACTGAATGTAATCATTGTAATTCTTGGTGTATGACAATAAAAAAATTTTTTATCTTATAATTTATGATTAAGAATTATTCTTTTCATTTTTTATTGAACTGAGCTTTATCAGAAGTATTTTAGCGTTTCCCCTACTATAAACCTTTATTCATAAGACATTTGTTTGTAGTTAAGCTGTTTGTCATAAAACTGCTTTGCCTCCAGACACCATGGCTGGCACGTTTTTGATTGTCGGTTTTATCCAGTTTGAACCTGAAACTGCTTGGACTACATATGTGTAGACATATCAATTGTTGTATTAAGTACTGTTTGTCTTAAGAAATTAATTCTGAACATAGATAATAACTTAACACTTGAATTAATTGATCAAAAAAAATTTTTTTTTAGCTTATTTATACATTCATAATATTTCTAATATATAATCTGCTATCCGGTACTATTATAATCATTATTTATGGACAATATTTATGTACAGTAAGCAAAAAAATAATAATCACCCTGAATAACTTTCGTTCTATTGATCAGATTTTCACATACTAAGTGTTAATCTTAATGGTTTCTGGGGATGACTTCAAATAGGATTCATATTATTCAGTAAAATATTTTATTCAATCTCTTTATTAAATTACGAATAAATTTTTAAATGACGAAAAAAGAAACATCATATTTTATAATTTAAAAAAAAAAAACATTAGCAAAGGGAAAAAATATGAATGAAGTTTTGCGCTACACTGGCATAAGTCAAGTTTTTCGTAAATTATCTACATTTGAATATTTGTCCCATTTAAACATTTCTTTCATTGTCGCCAAATTATTTAAAAAAAAAAAAAAAATTCTCGACTTCTACTATATAAAAACTGTTAAACATTTAGATTTTGCAATAGAAAAATATGGTTTAAAAAATGTATACATCATAATTCAAAATTTCTTTTTGAATTGCTTAATTATTTTTTAAAATATGACTTAAAATTAACAATAAGAGGTCAGAACTTTGGATCACTCTCCTGACCAGTGTGATCTCCCAGATCGAGACCAGGCTACCTCATATATTTTGAAGGTCCATGTATGCTTATTCAGAGAAAGTTGTCCGATTTCATAGTTATCGCAACATAATTAGACTATTTAAGGTCACCTCCAAGAACCATTTAGAAAATTAATAACATTCTTAACAGTTTCTAACTTGCAAAATATGATATTATTAATTTGAAATTTTTTGCTTTGTGTCGGAGGTAAACCCTTCAGGTTGGATACAATTTAATGTAACAATTATGAATACTGAAAATTACTTTAATTTTTATCTTAATGCTATAAAAAAAATTTTTCCCAGTAAATAGCTTCTTAAAATTTAACTTGTCCTCCATTTTTCTGTTGGAATACTAACATGCAGTTGAAAAATCAAAGTAAGCGACATAAAATTCAATATTGAGATTTTTATATATTTGGCATTTTTGTATGATAAGCTACTTTTTGTAAAAGATTTTATTTTATCAGTTTTTTGAAATTCCATTTTAGCTTTCATAGCAATAGAAAGAAAATATAGTTGTCAAGCCATTTTTCTCGAAATCTACTGTGAGGCACTTGCATTGTTTTTTCATTTGCACTGCAGAGTAGGTGGATCATTATCTTTTAATAACTTAGTCTATATACATTTAAACTAATAATCTTTTTAAAACTTAGTTGAAAAACTACTAATATTAATTTTAATTATGCAGTGTATATGAACAACAATGTAAATACAACTTATATTTTAGCATTATTTCCTATTATTATTTTTAACATGATGAAATAAAATAATTATAAGTCGCTTAAAATTTTTCGATATTTTTATTTTTTTATATATAAATAAAATGAGAGAAAAATGTATAAAAGTTTCGAAATATTTTAATACAATAAAAAAATATCTTGCAAAATACGTTACTACTGTACATTAAAAAAGGAAAATAAAATAATAACATTTTTTACAATAATTATAAGCAAGTGACTATCTTTTCTTCGAAAAAGAAGGATCTTTTCGTTCAGGTAAAATGTTAATTTTATTGCTGTATTTATCGCCTGCATAAAATTAATGATAGTTTTGTACAGTACTTACAATCTACTGTATTTGATGCATCAAAGCAGATGATATACCTTTTACTTGTATTAAGCTACATAGCTATCGGGGGACAAGGAAGAAATCTAGATGTAACCTTAGAGATGTGCCAAATTTATGAAAAATAATTGAAAAGGGAATTCAAATTTTATTTTCTGATTTGCTAATGACAGGCTCATAAGCAACTTCAAATTTTTATCCATTTTAATTTAATGAAAATTGAATTGGTCTTGTATTAAAATAGTAGTTTACGTTGCATGTAGTAGTTTTAAATTATTTTATGAAAATAAACAAGACGAAAAGAAATAATAAATCTATAACATAATAACAAGATGAAAAAGAAATAATACTTATCACTCAATTTAAAACAATCATCTAAGTGTAATCGAAACTATACGGTTCAATTTTAGACCAAATGGAATGAGCGTTTTTACATTGTCATGTTGTGCTGATTTAAAGTTGTGAAATCGTATTTAATGTAAAATGAATTAATTTAGTTTTACCGAATCTAAACACGTAACAGTACAGAAATGTGCCCTTAAGGTTAACATATTTATATACATGGTATCTGCGCAGCTGGAAAGTCATGGATTTCGATATTAAGCAAAATTTGTCATGATTTTAACTATTTATTAAAAAAATCATGGAAAGTCATGGATTTAGGTTGCCAAAAAATTAAATTTTTTAAATGAAATTTACCCCCCCCCTCCCATTTTCGCAGTGTTCCGATGTTCTGAATTTGTAACAAAATCCCCACCCGTAGTCGTATTTTATTAAATTATAATGTTTTTATTCTGTTCTTTAAAAATTATGGTGTTTTTTCAAGAAATTAACGAAAGAACATGATTTTAGAATTGAATTTAACGAAGGCAAAGTAACTACAGAATATTACGAAAAAAAGTTTTGCTAATACACTTTTCAAGCTTTTCTAAGGAAAAAGATGGGTATTAAATGTTTTACATTAAGTTCAGTTGTTTCTCAAAAACTTAAAATTGAGTTGTTTACTTCAAATAAAAAAAAATTTTTCATTGATTAATTTTAAGTTCATAATATATCTAACTCAATAACTAGTTAAGCAGATTTTATTTGGTTGCTGAGGAGAAACACATTATTCTAAATTAACCTAAAGGAATGACTTGATTTCTATTTATGTTTCACTTCATTTTATAATGAAAAGAAAAGCGTCTGCGTCGGACTTAAAATTAATTAATAATTTACAATGAAAATAATTTTTTAAAAAAAGTATCAAAATGGACTATACAAATGAGACTTATCTTGCTTTAAACAAAAATAATTTTATTATGTTAAATGTTAGTAGCACAGTACAATTAATTATGTATTTTGGTGTCAAAGACGTAAAATACAAAAGTACATTGGAAAGTGTATTTAGAAGTTTTTTGTAAATCAAAATGTGAAATGTTTCTACACATTTGTGCCTGTTTTGATACAGTTTATTTTAATTATTTTTTATTCCATTTTCGAGTGAATTCTTCAACAAAAAAACAAAAAACTTGTTAGAGATTCACTTAACTGCGCTTAAAAAGTTACAAAAATGATGTAGCCCTTTGTTTGACAGCCTGTAGCTTTTTTAAAACTGAAATTAATATTTCTAAGAATTCAGGTTTTTCTTTCTTTTTTTTAATCTTGAAAACGGTATTGCTGAAAAGTTTTAAATTTAAAATTTTTGTCATCTGTTTGACCTTACCATGGAATTTGCCCAGATCATGATATTTAATGTTCCAAACCATTTCTTGTTTATCATAATTTAAGTTAAGTGGTTTTTCTTTTGAAATCTGTGCACTCTTTCAATTATTCTGTAAAAAGGAAAATGCTGAGTTCAAACAAACTTTTAATATATCTTTCTAATTAGCCGACTTACATTTAACACAAATCAAGTAAGTTTAAGCTTTCATTATGCTACAAAATTCTAACTATTGAACACATTTTAATAAATTCATTGTTGTATAGTTACTACAGCTATATGAAAAATAACTCATATTTTGTATTTATTTATAAAAACATCTGCAGTATTTATCTGTATTGGGCATTTAAGCGGTTAAAAAATGCAAATCAACTGCAGATTATTAAAAATCTTTAAAGCAGTAAAATTATTTCCTAGTTTATAAACTGATAAAGTTTAATTAAAGTGCAATGTATAGATGTCTGAATATTTATCTGCACAACTCATATTGTGAGTAAAACTATTTTCTAAATAGCAAGGAAAGTTTTAAAAAGAATTGGTTTTGTGTCGGTGAATCATTTTGGGAAACCTAGTTTATTGCCTACGTTGATAAACCGTTGGATAAAAGCATAAAATTTAAAAAATATCTAAAACTTTCAATACGTTTATTTCTTTTTTAAAAAAATATTTTTAGTTGAAAATAAGAAAAAAAATTAAATAAAAAGTACAAGTTTTTTTATAGTTTGGAAAAATTCTCTATTGTTATTATTTCTATTAATAATTTTATTAGTGTTATGAGTTAAGTTATTATTAATTATATTGCTGTGATTTGAATCAAGCTTTACAATCAGCATCGGGCGAATTGTTCCAATCACGAAAAAGTCCCGATGTTCTATTTTGATGTTTTAAGAAATGATAACTCAAATTCCAACTTTGTGTGTCGTATGATGATGTGTAAATAATAAGAAATAAATTAAAACGATCTGGATTTTATGACTGAATCGTTATGAACTTAGTGGTTAAAAGTGATACCCAGATATTCTAAATATGCGTGTTGATTAGAGAGAATTATCTCAAATCGAGCTTTCCAAAAAAAGGATCTTGAGCTTTTTTTTTTCTTCAAAGATTGATAACATCTCCTGCATTTTCCCTGCCTCTCATCTAGCAGTCACATAGCTGCCAACTCTACTGGATTTTACCAGTTTCTTCTGGTTTAATTAAAATTCTCCTGGTTTTTGTACATTTTAGAAAATTCCCCTAAAATTTGATAACTTTCATAAAAAATCCCTATTGAAATAGAATTTTTGTACAGATTATAGCTTACTTGTTTGAATATATTTAAATAAATATTACTAATACGTAAGGAAGCTAACCTCATTTATAGAACTTTTTTGTTCTAAAATGTTCAGTTTATTTTTTATTCAGAACTCTCTTTTTAAACGAATTAAAAAAATCTTTTAACTATCTTTAATGAATTAAATGCCTATTCATTTTTGAAATTATGAGTAAACATAATGCATAACATAATCAAGTATGTTTAATGTCAATCGTAACTGGAAAAAATTGCAGTTTTTCTGTTTTGATGACTATAAAATTCTTTAAAATTACCTATGTGTAAAATATTTAGTACATTATGCAACAATTATTTATAAAAATTATATCGTTTCTTAAAATCTAGTGGATTTTTTCCTATCCATGTTGGCAACTATACATTCATAAATCAGAAAAATATCGAGCTGTTTCTTAAGTGAGTTACCGCGTTCTTTATAATGATTTAATTGCAAAAAATTCACCTCAATAAAGGCTTTACACTTTTTTCTTTCCCCAAGTTTTGGACTTTTTTTCATGCCGTAATTACTCCTATACTATTTAAAATGCGTTAATTTTAATCAACACTATTTTGTCCTCTTATACAGTGTGGAATATTTTACGATAGCAACGAAATTCTAATTTTTTGCTGTTAAAACTGCCGAATTTTCATTTTTCTGAGTTTTCGACAAAGAGATTTTTATGCGCTTCGTAGCAGAGATTTCGTGCTCCAAATTAAGAATTATTTGAGTCCCAAAATTGATCTATTCCAATCGGGGTATAACGCCAATTCTGAAAATCATGAAGGTGCCCCCCCCCCCAAAAAAAAAAAANAAAAACACGACCATTACCATCAAAGCCTTTAACGCAGTTTTCTTTTTAAGCTCTTCAAGAAACTCAAAATTCCCAAATAACCTCGCATCAATAATTTGCCAGAAAGTGATAACTTCTATTCACGTATTATAGTAATATTTTATTTAAAATTTAAAAAAATTGGAAAAGGCTCAGAAAAGAATAATCACACAAAAAAAGAAGGGGGGGGGGAATAAGAAAATGAAAGTTACGAAGAAAAAAATTGTGGCATTGTTACGAAACAAGTGCATTGAAAAGTCGAATTTCGCGTGTCATAACAGTAATCATTTGCAAATTGATCATGTTACTCAGAAATGTATGCGTGTCATCATAACTAGTGTGGTATCAGAATTTGAAAAACGATTGTGTACAGGACATTGAATTAAATGATCCATCTTTCGGCAATATGAAAAATGATGGTTTACTCTTTCTAAATTCTTTGAAAAATATATATATATATTTTTTTTTTAGCACGTTAGAAATAATGATTGCGATATGACATTTTTTTAAAAAAAATATGACTAATATTTAATAGGTGAAAAAGGAAAATCTATTCTATGACAGTCAGCCCTCAAAGCTTTTGATTATTTTTAATGAAATATGAAGAGAACAACTGTGAAGAGGAAAGTTGGATAATACAAAATTAAACAACATCTATGAAAAAGTTCCATTAAGAGTTTGCAGGTTATTCAAATTATATTACCTTCCATGAGTAAGAAAAATATTTGGAACCTAAAAATCATTTCTAAAGGGAAAGATATCATTTAAATGAAGAAATGTCTCGAATCAATGAAACGTTTTTAAAGGTATTCACATTTCTCTATTGCTCTTTCATTGTGACGCATCTCATTTTTATTGTTGAGGCGGCAATAACAGACATTCATAATTATTTTATGGTTGTCTAGGACCAACAACTGTTAGTTTAAAAAGTGATATTCGGAAGAGAAACAATAAAGCTGAATGGATCTATGTTTCCCGTGAACCAACTGGAACAGAAGGAAAAATTGAATTTTTCTTTCTCACAAACAAAAGCTTAATTGTGATTTTTTTTTTTTTTTTTTTTTTTTTTTTTTTTTTTTGAAGGAAGAATGTATACTAGTCTGTGACCTAATGCCTTTTTAATTTTTTTTTTTTCATGACATCTTTTTAAAATCAAAAATCTAAGAGAGAGATGGTAATTTAAATCCATTTCCATTTTGGGAATATATATGAACAAAAGTAAGGATTGGTAACTAAATTGTTGGAATTATGTCCACCATAAATAATACAATATTTTTGATTGATCAACGATATGGGAAAACAACAAATGCAGATTAACATCAAAAAAAAATAAGGAGCTTGAAAATTGCTGAATTTGCACAAGTATAAAAAACAGTTTTTTGAAGAAAATTATGTACTGCAAAAGTTTTTACGATGCAAGCGACAAGCGAAACACATTTCTTTATTTAAAATAATTGGAAATTTTAGTTTGAATACACTCTTTTCTTAACGCAAAAAATAATTGTATTCTCCGATGTATTTCGGGTGTACTCCATAATTCCGGATTTTCGTATCATTCTTCCGGGCCTAATAACTTGTGTTGTAGGGCCTGTGATCGCGGAATTCCGCGTATCTCAAGATTATTATTTCGCGGATTTGTGCGAATCATAAAACTTAGCCTTCAAAATTTTCCCTGACTTCCGCCATCTAAAATTTTCATTTTGAAACTTTTGGTTTGTCGGATGATCGCCATCTTGAATATTCGGAACTGTGCCGAAATCCGCTAAAATCTAGATTCTTAATCTCGCGATTTTAATATCACACATCACATCGATTTCCGTACTCATCTGATTTTAAAGTTGCATGTTGCGATTCGTATTGACGAGATTTAGAAATCTAGATTCGTATTCCCGCGATTTAAAGGTCCATTGCGTGATTTATAGTTACGCGTTTTTAAAATCAATATTGCGATTCATTTTATTCACTCGTTTTTAAAATTTGAATAGTGAGACTCGTATTTTCTTCTTTAAAAATTCAATATTGCGATTCGTATTCACGCGTTTGTAATATCAAACATTGTTTTTCGTATTTGTAATTTATAAGCTACGCCTTCGTCTACACAAATTCAATATCACGATTCTTTGTAAGAACTAAATTCAATGAGTGTGCTTCATTAATAGGTAATTTTAATATAAATCTTAATACAAAAAATGATGCTAAATGTGAAGCGGTTGCATGAATCGATTTTGGGTTTTCAGGGTTTTTCACTTTGTTACCTCTGTTTAACACGTTCGCGTTGCGCCTGAAAGCGGGACGGAAAATACTGGTAGAAAAACTATTTCAATATTAGATAATATTCGGGAGGAGTTAATCTATTTTCAACAATAACTATTCACTGTAAGGAAATTTATCACGGCGAAGAAGCAATTCAATATAAAAATTGCATCCGTTAAAAACAATTGGTAGTTATGGATTATTATTATTCCCGGAAAAAAACTAAAAAATGAAATTTATTTGATACCACTCCGGTGCGCCTCCCGATGAGACAATCTAGCGTGACCCACCGGTGGGTCACCCCGACGTGAACGTGTTAAAATACTAACAGAAGACTTTGATTCTAGTCTTCTGTTTTTGCCAACATTTTGTTAACCAACATAAAACCACATTTTCAATCGATGTTTGAATGCATGAGTCACTCTTTAGTCCTGGGGACTGAAATCCCATCCATTAATATTTCATCCCCAATTCTTTTTTGAAATTAAATTTCCTAAAAATGTGAGATATTTTCTTCTGAAATTTAATAAAAACGCTATTTATTTTATATTTATATTGTAAATAATCTAATGTCACATCGCAATGAAAGAAAAGGATTGAACTTAAATATTTGTTTGTGTAAACAAACTTTGTACTATTCTTCAATGTAAACACTTTTCCCTGACGTTTTGAAATGCTAGCCAAAGTTAAATTACAATTATTTTTTATATTTTACTGTTGACTTAATTCTTTTTTCTTGACTTTTTCTTGTAATTGGAAAACTGAGATGTTCAACTTTAAAAATTTTTTTTCAAAAATTAAGATTGATTTTTATGTTTTCTGTTTCGCTTTTCGACATTTTCAAAAACGTTTTTGGTTGGCCTTATTTTTTAGAGTTAATTTATGAATACGTTTTTCCAGGAAATATTATTCTGAGCATTGAAATTTTAGTTTCTGTGTTGCTATGCTGCTAAAAGATTTTGCTATTAGGCCCCAAGTGTACGGTGTTCAGTCAATTTTTTTTTTTTTTTTTTTTTTTTTGATCGAATATTTGGTTTTTGACCAAATCACAAAATTCATTACCACATTCGACCAAATCATATTCGTTGTGGGGAAAAAAAACGAAGGAAAAATAACTAGGATTTACAATAAAACTGTACCGAAATACCTTATCAAAAAGTGATTAATTAGTTGCGCGATTAACAATCACGTGTCGTAATAACATCATAGTTAAATAACGGGATCGTCAAAATCATGTTGAAAAGTAAAGAAATAATTGGGAGAAAAGAAATAACTTATATTTATGCTGAACTCAGCACAAATAAAGCGTGTCAAATGCACGATTTAAAATTTGCATGTCGTAATAGAGTAATTGAAATGTTTTATAATACATGGGAACGCATAGCAATAACTTTCGAAAAAATTTTTTGAAAAAAAGAATTGCAAAAAAAAGATAAAAAATCACTTAGATGTAAGATGAGATCATCGCAAATAAAGTGCACCAAAAAGTGATTATTTAAATGGGCGATCTGAAACTCTGTTGTAATAAAAATTCGGGATTTTCGAAATTACGTAGAAAAGCGGAAATAACTGTTAAAAAAATCATTTATATTTACGATAAAATCGGCTTAAGGAAAGCGCGTTAAACGTACATTTACTAAAGAATCTGTTAAAATTGATTGTGTCAAAACGTGATGACTTAAAAGTGCGATTAAAAATTGCCATTTTTAAAAAAAAAAAATTTGTTTAGAAGCTCTCGCGGGCCGCACTTCAGTAGTCGCAGGGCCGCAGGTTATGCACCCCTATCTTACGGGTTAAGAAACTATTTTTGAGTATTCCAATTAAGATTGTGGAACTCTTAAAAATTGGCGTCTTGAAAGAAGAAGAAAAAATCTGTCTTCAGCAGGAAAATATATGGCTAAAAGGAGTTGTCTGTATTGGTTTTGTTGCCAAAAATGATTGTAAAATAGTAATATCATGTGTACATATTTACTGATATTACTTACAATAAATAATTTTATGATATAAAAATTAAAATAATAACTATTCGCTACTAACTGCTAGCTTGGCTTTTTTGTATACCATTCTCAAATGAAGCACTTGAGGTATTGCTTCTTCCATCAACGAAATGGCATCAGCTCTTGGTGTGTCATAAATTAAAGCTCTTGTGAAATAACATTTTTAAAAACTTATGGTTTTTAATTTTTTTTTAGAATGCTCTTAAAAAACAAGAATTTTATTTTAAGAAAATTTAAAAAGTTTTTGAATTTTCAAAGCACCATTTTATTCTTAATATTGTATATAGATTTCCGAATCTTTGTACAATATTGAAAAGAAATTATCCTATATATAACGTTAAAAGGCTTAATTTTTTTTTTCCATAGTTAATATTAACTTATAATAATTGTTATACCTAACTAGGAAATATAGCATAGTTAATATTATATTTCATTAAATAAAAATGAGTCATTTTTATGCATTGCATAATAACTACTTTTCATGTAGTAATGTTATTTATAAATGTTACTAATCAGAGGGAAACAATTAACCTAAAGAAATAAATTTCTCTTCGCAAGATTACATCGCTTCTTTTATTGTGACTCTCTAAATTTGATAACTTAGCGAAATAAATCTATAGGGTCATAAATTTCGGTATTGAACAAAATTTGCCATGATTTCAACTTTTTTTTTTTTTTTCAAAAAAAATTTATGGAAAGTCGTGGATTTAAATGCACTACCTCCCAAAAGTTGTATATAGACTATATCACACAGGAATATTTTATGCATCGTCTTCATTCCCCTCAAAAGTCAGCAAATATTTGAAATTGTCATATACGAATTATTACCCAAAAGTTGTGTATTAAATAAAATACGACTTGGAAATTTTTTCAGCAATATTTTCACTCCTAGCAACAGCTGTAAAAATTATATAATTTTTGCAGCTTTTGAAAAAAAAATATTTTTGCAAAGATTACAAAATTAAAAAAATATATATATATATATACTTTTGTTTGTTTGGTTGACTGTTTACTTTATGCTGTAATTTTATAGCCTCACAATAGTATTATTGACATAATAAAAAAGCTATTTTTAGAGGGTGGGGAGAAAAAATACTGGTGTGCGTTACTGAGCAAAGAGGAAAATGAACCAGAAAAAATTTAAAACAATTCTTGAGTAATATTTCAGTAAATACACAATGTTTGCAAGGTGTTATGTTTTCTTTTCTTTTGACAATTTTTCAACTTTTTTAAAAATAATTTTTGCTGTTGTTGCAAAAAGTGAAAATATTGTTTAAAAATTCACAAGTAATATTTCATTGAATACGTAACTTTTGAGTTGTAATTTGTTTTTATATAATAGTTTTTGAAAATCTAAAAAATTTACAAATATGTGCTGTTTTTGGAAACATTTTAGGCGTTGGAGAGGAATGACATAATAATTCGCGAGTGAATATACTAATCTATATACAACTTTAGCGAGGTAGTGCTTTTTGATTAAGGAAAACTGTTTTTTTTTTTTTTTTCGCTCCACCTTACCAGACATCCAATCCCAGGATAACTTTTTCCCCTCTGTTTGAAGCACAGAAAAGAAGAAAAATTTATATTTTTGCTGAAAAAAAATTTTAATCTTAAAGTTCTAAATTTAAAATTACAATTGAAAATAACTTTATTCTTTAGTTTGTGTTTCCGTAAAACAAAAAGATTTGTATGATGATCAAGAAAAAAGAGTTAATTTATGAACATATATTAATTTCAACTCCGAGTTGTGAGATACAACTTCTTACTTTCGAACTTCTCAACTGCATAGACGACTATCGTCTGCGATGGTTGAATAATGGTGATAACTTAGTGGCATCAGTTTGCTTCGACTTTTAATTATAACTTCAAAGCAAGGTCTTTTGGAAAAGGTAAGTTTATTTTTACTTTTTAAACAACAATGAAATTTAAATTTTAAAGAGATACTAGCAAGCTCTGCTTTCTGACCCTCGGAGCTGTCTTTGCTTTGCTACCTTACCTACGGAGGAAGGAAAATAGTTGAAGTGGATTATAAGTAATGCTAACTATACAATTTAGTTATTCCAAATCTCTGTAGATATTTAAGCTCACACTTTAGATGCAAGCTGCAAAATATCGTAATTTTACTTTTATTTTATAGCTGTAGTTTTCGCTTAACTTAGTGGCGTGATGGAGCTGTTTTTAAATAAATAAAATCAACTCAGAAATTAAGTAACATATTTATCTTTCTATAAGATAAATTTATATACACCTTTTAAAATAAATTTGTTGAAATTAGTTTTTTTTAATATATAAATAGAAAAATTTAAAAAACTGTGAGTGAAAAACTATTTAATTACTCCAAAAGTAATCCGAACTTAAAACAAAGAGATGTTCGTCAAAGAGTATGTGACGGCTGAAACTAATTCTGCTGAATGATTTGATTATTACATTTACTTAAAATGATTTAGATAGATATTTTTTTTTTAAATAATTTATGCTCATGGTAATTTTTTTGTTTCTCGCACAATAAAAGTTATTATTTTTCAAAGAAGTTATGATAAACAAAAAGCATTTTTGCAGTGAAAATGTTTGTTTTTTTTTCTTGTATAAAAAACTATTAATCCCATAACTTTTCGATATCATAATTGTAATATTTTTAACGCTTTATGTCATTACGTTATTTACTACAAATAGGGTTGCAACCCTAACCCTATATATGCCCTATGTAAACCCTATATATGCCCTATGTATACCCTATGTAAACCCTATTTACTACAAATAGGGTTTACAATAGGGAAATAAAATCGTTATATTTTCATAGCTGCTGGATTTTGAATTCTCCTAGTTTTTGTACAATTTAGAAAATTCCCTAAAATTGAGTAAGTTTCCTAAGAAACTCCCTTTTGGAGTAGTTTTTCTACAGATTATTGCTTGCTTGAATAAGTATTACTGATACCTTTTTTTATATAAATCAGTTTTTTTGTTCTAAAATGTTTATTCAGAACTCTTCTTTTTAAATGAATTTCTTTTTAACTTTGTCTATTCATATGTGAAATTATGAGTACATTTAATTTCAAATATGTTTAATGTCAATCATAACTGGAAAATAGTGCTGGTTTTCTATTTTGATAGCTATAAAAATCCCTAAAATTTCCTATGTGTGAAATATTTAGTTCATAATGCAACAATTATCTTGAACTTTATATTATCTCATAAAATCTAATGAATTTTTTCCTATCCATGTTGGCAGCTATGCGTTTTTTTTTTAATTTACTAATCTTAATATTGACTATCAAACATGCTTTAATTTTGAATTAAACAGAATGTGTCATTTAATTAATTAAAAATGGTTATTTTCAGCATTTTTTTTATTTATTTTTCTATTCGATGTTTTTTTTTATTATTTTTTTTTTATATATATAATTTTATGATGTTTGTTTTGTGGTGTCTTAAGTGAATTGAATAAAAAAAAAAATTTTATTCGGTCACTCGAATGCAGGCTACTTATTATTGCACTTTTTATTTCTACTTAAATCGATGTCATGAAAGAAGTAAGTATAAAAAATCCTAAATTATCATCATCCAAAAATAATTTATCATCAAAGATACATATTTTAGTTCGTGAATTGCATTTAAAATTCTTCTTAGCTGTAAATAGCAATTAATTTTTGACTTCTTATGGTATCTTGTGTAAAAATTTTGAAAATCAAAATATTTCATATTACGTGTTTTATGGCATTTTATACCAAGCTTAAGTATTTCTTCTTTTAATATCTGAACTTATGAAGATGTAATGCATCTTTCTAATAAAATTTTGCTCTCCTCACAACAACACTTTCTACTGCTATAATATTTCATCGCATGAATTAATAGTGTCTTCCCCTGCGATAAAACCCTTTTCTTTTTCTAATTTAACGTTTTTCTCTCATTATATTATGATATTTTGGTTCTCAAACACTGATTTNAAAAAACAAAAAAAAAAAAAAAAAAAAAAAAAAAAAAACTTTTTTCTATCTTTTATTAACTGGAACTGTTGATTTCAATGCAACCAGTGGCAGAATTTTTTCGAGCTATCTGCGCTCTCTAGCACTAATATATCTTTCTGAAAGATACTTTTAATAATGACAAAACATATATGTTACTCATTTAAAATAACAAAACTGCTGTCTTTCTACAAAAAAAAATTCTATAGTTTATTTTTTTTAATTGAGCATGCAATATTTTTTTATTCTAATATTATTTGTGATATTCTTACATTTTGTTGGGGGGGGTGCATTCATTATTTCCTTCGCAGTTTCTAAATCATCATCACAATAATAAAATAATTAAAAATCCTAAAATTCGTAGTAGTCACTGCCTAAAAAACAAAAAGTCAAAATCACGACTCTAAAGCGTGTTTTGTTTCGAGCATAAATAAAATTGAATTTAAAAAAAATCTTGGAAATAAGAACTAGGGAGAAATCAATAGCCATAACTGCCAAAAATTAGATAGAATCATTGCCTTATAAGTAAATACTTTCAAGTGCACGATGCACGATTTCAATTTTCCATAGTGTTTGAAATAAATAATTGTATATCGGGAAAATCCACGTGAAAGTTTAATATCCATAACTGCCGAAATTACATTTGAAACTTTACATCTACGAGGGTTGCTATTTATATTTCTGGCCTAATAATGAAAAAACAAATATGTAGGATCGAAATTGGTTTTTATTGTTTTTCAAAATATTCTCCATGATGATCAATACACTTTTGCATGCATTTGAACCAATTTTCAAAGCACTCTTTCCTGTCCGATTGAGGTAACTCCAAAACATGCTTTTTGAATGCATCAACCGCTTCTTCGGGGGTCGAATATCGTTGTCTACGTAATTTATTTTTGATGTGTGAGAAGAAGAAGTCATTGGGTGCCAAATCAGGACTGTACGGCGGATGACCCATCAGTTCGATCTTTCGCTCCGTCAGAAATGCCTTTGTTTGAGTCGATGTGTGAGAGCTCGCATTGTCAT
>NC_092212.1:85885031-85890076 GCF_043381705.1 Parasteatoda tepidariorum | reverse complement strand
AAATAAATAAATAAATAAATAAAATATTTAAAAATTAATAATCAAAACAAAGATATTTAATATTTCTCCGGCACAGATAACGTGAACTATTTTTATTTTCAGCAAAAGTTTTATCTCCTTTTAAAATCAGAGTTATTAAGTTTAAGCTCTTCACTTTTTCCAGAAAATTCAAGTAATAAAAGAAATTAACTGCTTTAAAAAATGTGCAAGTTTAGAAATTAAACCATCTAACAATCAATGAACATTCATAATAAATATCGTAAAATTAAAAAGTAATATTAAAAAAACCTGTACTACCCTTAATGTCAGAATTTGTTCACTTTTTTTCCTTTGTATTTAAAAAATAACAACTGATTGAATCGAGAGAATTATTTTAAGTAAGAAAGAAATATTCATGCGAATCTTAAAAAAGTTCTTGAATCAGATTAAATAAGTCTCCTACTGGTGGCTGAGTCAGCCAATCTGGTATACTCCCCATACAAGCTATCATCGAAGCTACCCTCCCTAAAATGCCCTCTTCTTGTTTCCATAGCACCAGACTGCCGTAGACTTTGTGGCAGTCAGAGTACCTATCGTAGACAAACAGTATGAACAAAACCAAAAAAAATAACGCTCATTGTGCATTTGAAAATCAAGATAAACATTCTAGTAAAAATTTCGCACTTACCGCAGAACAAATACAAGAACAACACCAAATAAACTCTAGTGCTACCGGTAAAAACAAAACTGTTTTCATTTTGGATTCTGGTGCTACTTCACGCATGGTAAAAGATTAAAGCTTTTTTAACTTAAATTATGATAATGGAATAATACAATTAGCAGGTAAGAATTCAAATTTAATTTCTAAAGGAACTGGTATTGTAAAAGCTACAACAACAGTTGATAATTGCAGTAAAAATCTAACAATATATGTTGTAATATATGTACCAGATTTACGAAACAATTTAATTTCAGTATCTAAATTAATTGATAAAAGTTATAAAATTGAATCTAATATTAATGATATTCTGATTTTAACTAATGATTATCGCATTGTTTTAAAAGCTGTAAAATTAAACAATCGTTTTGAAATTTTAATGGAACCGTGTAGTAACTTTTCACCTAAATTTTTTGATTATAACGATGTAAATAATTCTGAGTTAGAATGTAATGAAGTAAGTAATCTGGATACTTATAATATTTGGCATAAAAGACTATGTCATTTAAATCCACAATACATGGTTAAAATGCAGAATGTTATTGGCATAAATTTTAAAGATTTTGAAAATTATCATTGTGAATCTTGTGATATAAGTAAAGTAACTCATAAGAGTCATCCATCAATTAATATTGCACAAAGTAATTCTATATTAGAGTTAATCCATGCGGACCTAGCAGGCCCGATTCATTAGGGAATTCAAGGTATTTTTTAGTACTAGTGGATGATTTTTCTGGGATGTACTTATCTTATTTTTTAAAGCATAAAAAATAAGAATTTTGAAATGTTAAAGTATGTGAAATGTTTTGTATATTTAAAGAAAGGTATGAAAATTTAATGAATAAGAAAATCAAAAGATTCAGAACAGATAACGGTTTAGAATTTGTCAATAACGAGATTGATAGTTTTTTAGAAAAATACGTAATCATACATGAAAAAAAAGTACCGTATAATCCTTCGTCAAATGGACGTGCTGAGCGAGCCATAAGAGTATTAGAAGAAAGGGTTTACCATTAAAATTCTGGGCTGAAGCGATAAATTTTAGCACTCACATTTCTAATCTAACACCGCGTAAAAATAAACAGAATCTTCCGATTGAAATATGGTCAGGAAATGAACCGAAACTTAACTACTTAAAAGTATTCGGATGCGTCGTTTATTTTCATATACCTAAACAATTCCGAAATAAATTTGATGTTCCGGGAAAACGTGGGATTTTCGTCGGTTATTCTAGAGTAAGGCGCGCTTATAGAATATATGATATTGATAAAAATATTATAATCTGTTAAATTTAACGAATCATTAAGAGGAAGTAAATTTCTAATAAACAAAAATGAATGTAGCATATGGAACATTGAGGATTTGACCCAATTTAATATATCTCAACCGCAAATCGAAACAGAAACCCAAAACACCCCTCCAACTGAATCAAGGAGTGAACATTCTTTTTCTCATAAATCGTCTCAAGAAAGTGCTGATTCGCAAAACGAAAATAGTCAAAATACTCCGGCATTAAGACGTTCTGAAAGAATAAAAAATAAAATATCCGCAAACGCGAACTTAGCCTTGAAAGATTATGACCAAGCGATAAATAGTAATAAATATTCCGAGTGGAAAACCGCAATGGAAAATGAAGTTCTTTTGATAGAGAAACATAAGGTTTTTGAATTAATTGAGAGGCCTAAGAGGGAAAAAATAATAAAAAGTAAATGGGAGTACACAATTAAAAGTAACGATAAAAAAAAATTTTACAAGGCGCGACTGGTTGCAGCTGGATTTAATCAAATTAAAAATGTTGATTATTCTGAATCATATTCACCTGTAGTAAATATTGAATCATTTAGGTTATTAATTACTTTAGTAGCAAAATTGGATTTATTTGTTAAATTTTTTGATATTAAAACTGCATATTTATATGGTGATATTGATGAAACTCTGTATATGGAAATACCTCCAGGTGTTGAAGTTAAATATGGTAAAAATAAAGTGTGCAAATTAAATAATTTATGGTCTACCACAATTTGGTAGAAATTGGCATATAAAGTTAAAAAATGAACTTAAAAAGATTGGTCTCACTCAACTTTCATCCGACAATTGCGTATTTACTAAAATTAATGATGTTTGTGTATACGTAGATGATTTGGCAATATTTTCTAATAATTCGAAATTATATAATGATATCATTTCAAAACTTAATCAAACATTTGAATTAAAGGAAACAACTAACGATTCAAAATTTCTAGGCATTGAGATTTTACAAAAAGAAAACGGAATTGGTCTATCTCAAACTCATTACATTGAAACTTTAATGAAGAAATATGGTTTAGACAATTGTAAGAAAACAAATACTCCCATAACTTAAGGTGAAGATAAATGTTTTAATCCTACTGATGATTTGGTAGATCAGACTGATTATCAGAAAATCGTTGGTGAGCTTTTATATTTAGCAAATAGAACCCGACCAGATATTGCTTTTGTAACTAGTTATTTATCGCAATTTAATAAAAGTCCTGAAAAAAGGCATTATGTTTTAGCTAAAAGAATTTAGAAATATTTGAACGGTTCAAAAGATAGTCTTGTTTTATAGTAAAGAATTAGGTTTTTTAAACTGTAGTGCGGATGCAAGTTGGGGCAATGCCGAAGGAGGAAAATCTTTTTCAGGTTGTGTAATTATGATAGGCAATTCTCTTATAACATGGAAAAGTAGAAAACACAGATGTGTGGGACTATCAACATGCGAGGCTGAATTATTTGCTGCAGCTGACACAGCTCGAGAACTTACTTGGATAATAAATATGTTAAATGAACTAAACTGTAAAAAATTTATTGATGCTCCTGTTACTATATTTTCTGATAGCCAAGCAGCTATTGACTGGTTGAACAATGGTAAATCTTCTAACAAAACCAGGCATGTAAATCTTAAATTTCATTTTGTGCGAGGTATGATTGAAGATAAAATATTAAAAACTGTTTTTAAGAATACTAATGATAATATTTCTGATTTTTTAACTAAAGCTGTAACTTTTGAGAAGTTAATTTTCTCTTTGGAAAAAAGAAGTTTAATTTGAAATTTATGTTAAGAGAATTAATATTTTTGATGTATATTGTTTTATGTGTTAAAAGGTAAAATCCTTCTCGCAGGGGGAGATTGTTGTCATTCTCTGGGAAGGATAGCTACGAAGTCTTTTTCTTTTTACACCGCCAGATGGCGCTCTTTTTAAATTTGTATGTGTTTGTTTGCTTTTTGTTAATAAACCCTTACTTTCTGTCTGAATCTCGATCCACGGCCTACATAAAATAACTACAATATTAATGTGTTGTTCACCACAGGCATTCTCAATTATTTGCCACCTCATATTAAATGCATAACTCTACTGGATTTTGTCAAATTCTCCTGATTTTTGTACCCAATTCCCAAAAATTGAGTAAGTTTCCTTTAAAAAATCCCTATTAAAGTAGAATTTTTGCGCAGACTATTCCCTGCTTGAATTTTTAAATAAATGTTGCATAAAGAAGCGAGCCTCATCTATAAAAATCAGTTAACTATCTTTGACGAATTAAATACCTATTTCTATATTAAATTATGAGTAAACGTAATACATAACAATTCAAGCTCACTGCTAATCAAAATTGGAAAGTGATGCATTTTTTTTTTATATGACTATGAAAATCCCTAAAATTCCCTATCCCTAAAATAGTTAGTACATTTTGTAACAATTATCAAGAAATGTATATTATTTCTTAAAATCTACTGGATTTTTCCCAATCCTTTTTGGCAGCTATGTTAAATGAAAGTATGAGAAGAGAATGTTATTTAATGTATGTATTTTGTTTTAAAAAATCAACTTATTACTTTTTTTTTTTTTTTTAAATTTTGTCATTCATTAGTTTTTCTGGTAAAAGGAAGCCATCAGAAATAATATAACATGATAATAAACCTGGTTATTAATGTTAAAACTAAATTTGAAGCCGGATTTCAGAAAATTCATTAAAAATCAGAGCAGCCCTTTTACCGAGGGCTAATTATTGGTAATTATGTATATAGAATAATCTGTTATTAATTATCTAAACTAATTAGTTATTAATAATATAAACTGATAATAATTTGACTCGCTAAAAAAAAAAATGTCTATAGAAAGGCTTACGGTAATGCCAATTTTTAGAAACAGATATTTTACAAACTATCAAATTTCTCAACAATTTTTAGGACTCTTTTATGAAAAGCCTGTAAAAAAAAATTTTTTTTTAATACTTATATTATTTTTTTTCAATGGCGGACACTTGAGTCCCATTGGCCTCAAAAATATCAGAATTGCTACTCTTATCGTTACCCAGTGGGGGGGGGGGG
>NC_092212.1:85804812-85885024 GCF_043381705.1 Parasteatoda tepidariorum | reverse complement strand
GGGACCTGCGGCTGACCCCTGAGAAGATGTCCCTTTTTAGGAGGTTACGGGGCCCGTCATACAATCACAAACCCGTTTATAGGACACATTCACATTCTTCTTAGGTATAAAATTATTTTATTATTCGTTGAAAGAATTTATTGAATTTGTATTACAGTTAAATTAGTAATTTTATTGTTGCTTCCTTATCCAGTTCATTTTTGGGCATTATCAATTAAAGATCTTGATATTGAGTTTTTTCTCCTTCCTTTAAAAAAAAAAAAAATTTATCTTACTCTGTCCATTGTAACAGTTCTGACTTATTAATGTTGGTGTTGGTGCGGCAGTTTGAAAGGAAGGGATAGTGTAATGAACTAATCTGCATAAAAAAAATTCATTTAATATCTTTCTCTCAGAAATGATATAGTGTCTTATTATGGTATCATGAGATGAAATGATTTTAAACACAACCGTCTATACATGATATCTGCCCACCTCAAAAGTTATGAGAAATCATGGAAAGTCATGAATTTAGGTCGCTGAACAAAACCTGTCGTGAAATGTCACGATTTTAACTTCTTTTTAAATCATGGAAAGTCATGAATTTAGGTCGCTGAAAAATCTAATTTTTTAAAATGGAATTTACCCCCCAATTTCATGGTGTTCCGAATATCTGAATGTGTAACAAAATCCCCACTCATATTTTATTGAAATATAAAATGTTTTTATCCTGTTCTTTAAAAATTAAGAGTGTTTTTTCAAAAAATGAAAGAAAGAACATCATTTCTAGAGCGAATTGTCTTTTAAACTTCTGTGATTTAAGAATTTTTTTTTTATTTTATCAATTTAAAATTCTATCTGAAGCAAGCCAGTCATTGGCAATTTTTTTATTTTGAAATGAGAACAGAAAAATCCGGAGTATTTCTTTTCTTCCCGATGAGCAAGAAAAGTATCTTTTAGAATATAATTCTGCAGAAAAAAATGATTCGCTTTTATGCAGTTTTGGTTGTACCCATCATTTCAATGAATGTTATTATAGTGTTCTGTTGGGAGAAAATAGTAACTTCGTTAGGCCATGAAAAGTTCTTAGAATTTGAAAATCTAAATTGTAGCAGATACCCTGTCTATTATAAGTAAAATCTCTTTCATAGCAGAGCACTTTAAATACCTAGGACTCCTGTTCTTCTCTTAACAAAATTATGTATTAATTTTATAATGGTGTTTTCCTCAACAACATCTTATTCCCTATATGGGTGATTCTCACGAAATATCACAATCCACTGTCCCTTGCTCCTAATACTGAAATAACTTTATTTTTAAATTAATAATTAGCATTGCTGCTAGTATTTTAAAATGACTTTGCACTAACATTGACTGTTTTGTACAGTTAAAAAATTTAATTGAATATCAAAATGTCATTTTCCTGGCATGTCCCAAACAATGTTTCCAATAATAACTAGCTTCAAAACTTCCCATAAATTTTTCAATATCTCATTTTTTTCTATCTCAACCGGACTAAGCATTTCTAGAAAGAGGGTATTATTTGCAAGAACTTCGTTTAAATTAATTTTTTCTGTCAATAATTTTTTTATCCCAAGAAAATCTGTCATTTTCCTGGCTACTTTTATTTAATGGTTTATAACCAATATAGATAGAGCCAGCAATCAATATCTTATGTTAACAGATTGATTAGATGCCCTCCTATATGAACATGTCGTGTTGCATGAATAAAGAACCAATTTTCTGGTTCAAAATCCATTTCAAAAAATTTTTCAAGGTGAGTAGGTTTTTGTGTTGTCATTTTCCTGGCTTCTTGAAATCATTAATAAAATAAACTACATAGATTTATCTGAGTAAGTAAAGTTATATGCTATAAAATGGCGAATTTGTCATTATCCTGGTTGTCATTTTCCTGGCTTATGAATGCCAGGACATTGAAGTGTTACCAGATATTTTTTTAAACTGCTAATACTGTTAGGAGGGAAAGCAAATATTAACCTAATACCAAGTTTATGTATGATTGTAATATGCTTGGATGTAATCAAAGTTATTTATTTATTTAATGATTGATTATTATACAAAATTTTATTCTGTACATATCAGCAGTTAAAAAAAAAATTGATTCTTTCTACAGTGGACAAAAGGAATTAATTTAAGCAATTTATGGTTCATCTAACAGAAAGGCTTAAGTTGAGTTACTCACTATTAACTTAAAATGACTGTTTTTTAAACTTCTAAGCTAATATGTCATTTTCCTGGCATTCAAGATTTGGTGAATTTCTATTTTATTTTTTTCTCGAACAAATATCAATAAACTACGCTGCTGTCTGTAAGATATTGATAAGTGTAACTAAAGAAGTATACAAAAAAAATTTTAGATTATTTTGAAGACTTGTCCTGTTTAAAAAGAATCATATGTATGTCATGTTCTGACACACTAAAAATCGCTCTTTATTTTGACACATTGGAAAAGAGCATCAAATCGCTCATGTTACACGAGTTTTTCCCTATCATATTTTACGTCACATGCAAAAAGGGAAGCCTATGTAATTATAATACTACTTAGGTTCTCACGCTTTTTTAAAGGAAAAAACTTCAAATTTTTAGCTCTGCATTCTTTGATCTATTTTTAAAACAGGATGTGTTTCGTTTTGACTAATGAATAAAGGGAGAGAATTTAGTCAAAGAAGATTACAAGAATATTTGTTAAAGCTTCTTATATACCACTATTTGAATTATCATCTAATACATTTAAAAATTTTGTTATTTTCTTGCTTGCCCCTATAAGCACAAGTAACATGAACATACAAGCAATATATGAAAGTAATATGGAATGTAAAAATTATAAATATTTAACACAATTCAATTGCCGCTGACAAAATTCGTAAATCTACTTTTCATTAAGTTTCTGACTTTTTAATAGTTGCTATGAATTTTTTTTTTTCAGTTCAAAGTCATTTGTTTAAAGTGCTTGATGAAAGTTTTCGACCATAAAATATTATTCTTCATTATAACATCGTTCAATAAAATGCTTCCTTTAAAAGAAAATTTTTCTAAGCGTTTTAAAAATCATGAGATATGAAAAACAGTTAATGCATTCTGAAGTTTAAGACTTCATTATTGCTTATTTTGTTCAACTAAAAAATAAATTAGTAAAATTATAAAGCAATACATTTAATATAAACTGTGTATTGAAGTTAAAATAAGTTTAAACTTAATTGAACTACTAAATTGATGAAACTATTAGAATATTAAAATTATTACATTTATTGTTATTCGTCAGATCATTTTAATTTTCCGGATGATGGTACCTTTGCAAATTTGATGTATAAATTATTTTCTTTACTCTGAATGTTCTTTTGAGCATCAGAATTTTTTTAAAGGATTATGTATAAGACACAAAAATTAGGAATAAGTTTTCTAGTATTGATGTATTTAAGAATTGATGTATTTTTTTAGAAGAATCATTAAATTACATTTTATACGTGTTACGATAGTTTGTCTTATTCCTTCAGCTTTTCCATTAGTTTTCAGTCTATAGATTGTGGAAGTTTTTTTTAGAATGGGACGAAGAAAAATTTTACGTTACTATCACTTTTAAGAGTTCGAAAAATGTGGTGAAAAATTTTAATACTACATTTTTGTTGTGATAGATTTAAATGCAAAAGACCACATATATCGAGTATGATGATCAATTATTAAAGTATTTTTTTAGTAATATTTATAATAATTAAAACAACCTACGCTACCTATTGCAATTTTTTCTTTCTTAACTTGTGTAATGCCCAAAGTCTTTTATTTGACAATGTTTGTACTACCTTTAGAGTAATATTTTTCCAATAAGCAGGAATGAGGAGTAAGTTTTTTGAGCTTAGTTTTTTGAGGACGACCAAGTTTTTCATGAGTCATTTTAAATAATTTATGCCTAGAAAATGGAACAAAAATTTTGGTAAAACCCTTTTGGCGGTATCATTACCGATTTCAATAAAATTTCCAGATCATTTTTTCGTCTAAGTGAAATCGTTTTCATTATTTATTTCAAAATTCATTATTTGTTTATTAAAAGTAATTTTTTAAAGAAAAAAAAGCAAACCAGTTGAATTGGTTTGTTTTAAAAAAATCTTTTTAATTATATTTTCTATTTATATAAAATTTTGCAGTTTGAACATTTCCAAACGAATTTTCTCGTATTTTTTACAATTTCGATTTTAATTTCGAATCAGAATTCGTTTAGTTTAAATAAGCATAAATCTGCGATTTTTAAATCTTTACGTAAAGTTATGCGAGCAATTTAAGATAAAATATTGAGGTCTCTTAAAAATGCTTAAATTAAAAAAAAGACCATCACTCATTCCATGTTCGGTAAATTTTTAAAATTAGTGAAATCATGTAATTATTGAAAAGAATTAAGTTTTTTAAAAACATAAGTGGGAATAAGGGTTTTTTTTTTCTTCGGTTAATTTTTATTTTTTGTTACTTAGGTAAACAAACTTGTATTTTAAAAATATGCAGTATGCTTATATTCATTATTGTATGATTAAGTTGAAATTTTTATACTATATTTAAAAAGAAATACGATTTAAGAAAGGAAAAAAAAATTCTAAATCCGTGTAAAATGATTTTTTTCTTCTTAATGTTCTAATACAGAAGAACATTGTTATATTTAAAGCTTCATCACGTTAAAATAAATGACAAAAAAGGTAATTTATTCTTTGTTTTTTATCCAACTGTTAGAACTAAATTATTAATATTTTATGTGTTTATATTTATGTATCCTATTTATCAATTTATTCTTTTTCCTTATTCATTAGTTTTACATTTAATAAAATAAAAAATACATAGTCTTGAATAACTCACACAGGGTTGCCAGTCCACGAGGAAAACCTTGAAAATACGGAAATTTAACAGGAAAAATACTGGGGATTTTTATTTTTTCTTTGCTAACTAGGAAAATACAGGGAACTTTATTTCTTATTTTCGTGTTTTAAGAAATAAAATGGTGATAACTCAAAACGTTATCTATGGGTCTATGGGATATTTCAGTTATACTAAACTATTCCATTTACTATGACATTATTTAAGTAGATTCAGCTGTTCCTTTCCCTCAGTTAAAATTAGTATAGTTTGCCCAATATAGCTGACACAATCATTGTGTTTTATTTCCTCTGAATATATTATGTTTAATATGTACAGGAAACACACAGATTTGAGGGCAACTCTATTTTAAATTTAAGTTTGTAACAAATGAGCAAAAATGTTCTTCTTAAAATGCTACAAATTCTATACTGCTAAATAATAACGTTAATGTAAATAATGCTGAAATATGAAATTTAATATACCCACTGACTGTCAAGAAAGAAATCTTTTTTTTTTCTTTCTTTTTTTTTCTACATTTCTTTTTTTTTTTTACACATATATAAAATAACATTAAGGTGTTGAATGTTAAGCGAAGTTGTAAAGTAATAAATGAGCTAATTTATACTTGTTTTTTTTTTTCTTCATATATAGTAATGGAACAAAAGTGAATATTTTAAGATTCAAATTATTAATCAATAGTTAAAAAATATCTGTGAAATGTTTTTAATGACTGGATTACTGTTACATGGCTGTCAACTCTACGTCTTTTTCTTGATCTAAAATGTTACGTTTACTTTTATTCAGAACTCTCTTTTTAAATTAATTAAAAAATCTTTTTAACTATCTTTGATGAATTACTATTTAAAATTATGATTAAACGTAATACATAACATTTCAAGTTCATTTAATGTTAGTCATAAATGGAAGAATATTCCAGTTTTTCTATCTTAATGAGCTTAAAATTTCCTATGTGTAAAATATTTGGCACATTTTGCGAACAATTATTGTGAAATTTATATTGTTTTGTTAAATGTGTTGGATTTTTTCCTATCCTGTTGTCAGCTATGCTGTTTATTTATTGCTTAAAATATTTCACCTTTTGTTTAAATCATCAAAAAAGGGTTTAAACCATTTTTTATTATTATTATTTATTTTGTTACCCTGGACTATAATTTTACCTTTATACTTCTTTGTTCTTTCTTAGAAGCATAAATTAACCTTTCAAAGGAACGGTTTCAGGACTACCGAGCGAAAATAAAGATCATTTTCATTAATAAAATATAATTACTGAAGATATGTTATTATTTTTAGAAAAATTAAGAATTTTTGTGATTGATTATAATATTAAAAGCAGGGGTGTATCATCATCATAGTTGGCCAGATGGGCCAATGCCTTCCCCTGAAGATTTCTCCATAAAGATTTTATCTTTGATATCCAATTTTCTTTATTCATTGCAAGAAAATCAGACTCCACCGAATCAGCCCATCATTCCACGCTTTCTGGTTCCAGTGGGTCTAAGAAGCAGTATTGTATGGTCATCCATCACTCATACCCATCCAATTCATTCGATTTATTTTTATGTATTTAATAATATCGGGTTGTGTTTATAAATCTTTTAGTGTTCATCTTCTCCATTGATTGCTTTCATTTAAGTATACTGCGCAAAATCTTTCTCTCAAATAGTGCCATACAATTTTCCTCCAGTTTTGTCATTGTGCTTGGGCAATGACAAAATTGGAGGAATTACTTTCATTAATAAAATAAAATTACTGAAGTTTAAAGTTATTATTTTTAGAAAAATTAAGCATTTTTGTAAGTGATTTTAATATTAAAAGAAAAGGTGCTCAACCATTTTTAAAACTATTGCAAAAACTACAGTTTTGGGGCCCAAGATAAATGTTGCAATTATAAGAATTTTTTGGAAATATTAAGATTTCGTTTAAAAGTACTTAGATGAGGTGTTAATTTTTTCCTGCAATGCAGATAACAAAAAATAATGAATGTATATACATTTAAATAAATAAGCTTATCAAATTACTAATATGATAAGTATATAGAAGTATGAAGAGAAAAAGGTAACTTAAGTTTACTTTAATCCTATAAGCTATGTTACACTAATGCTAAATTATTACAAAATTTGTTGCTAGTGCTGCATAAGATGCATGTCATCATGATTTTTTAAGTTAATTTGTGCAATATTTCTTAAATACTTACTACAAACACTGGAACCATTCAATTAACAGAACATTTTGATAGTTTGAGAAAGGCTTTGAAGTAGATCAATAACTTAACTGTTGAAAAACATAGCTGAAAAAAACAGGGCTCGAAAAACCGCCCGTCCTCGGCGGTCAAAAATTCCCCGCGGACAACGAATTTCTCGAATCCGACGTCCGCGCGGACGGCCATTTTCCTGTTAAAGTTGGCGCCTCACTTCTAAAATGACCCTCTAATCTAGAAATACTGCGCATGGTGGAATTGATTTTTTCTCTGTCTCCCGTACTGCAGCAGTTGAAAGGGACTTTTCAGCAATGGACTTACAAAAAAAAAAACATTACGTACTGGTCTTAAACAAGAAGCATTAAACGCAATTATGAACATCTACCTACNGCTGCATCCACACTACTTGAAAAAAGGGTTTCAACTGCTCTGTACAATCTTATATTAGCAACTGGCGCCATATACAGTCCTTGCTGCCAGTCTTCAGTACCTCCCATAGCTACTAGGGAGGGGTGCCCATATTTACACCTGTGCCCATTTTTACACCTTCTCTAATTATTAGTATTCCTTTTATTACTGCAATCCTAGTAACTACTAATTCATTGTGCAATTTATATAAATGTTAGTAATAAATAAGAGAAAATTATATTTTTATTTGTTCAGAAGCGACGGGTTAGTTTCAAAGGAGGACGGGTAAAATTTTTGAGTTTTTTCGAGCCCTGGAAAAAAATAAAATTTGCTTTTTTTTTGTTAGTATTTATAGGCTGTTGTTCTGGTTGTGCACCTTTGATTAAATGTATTATTATTTTTTGTATGTTTCTTTTAAAACAATTATTTCATGAAAATTCTTTTTGCCAACTATGAATTTCTCATTTTCTTTATAATAAATTATGCTAATGAATTCTTGTCTTTTAGCCATAGGACTCTAGAAAGAAGTTGTAAAGAATCTTATCAATGATGGGTTGAGCATTTGTGATCCCCAAAGAAGTTTTTTTTTTTTTCTCTTTCAAAATACCAGTTTTAAGTGCGATTATTTATTCAATTAGAAATTTCTTATTCAGTATGAACTTGCCTAAATTTGTAAAAAGTCAACGATGTTGTATTTCAGTCATACAATGTAAACATCGTTCACTCTTTTTGGTGCAAGTACGGCATGGTTTCCAGGGAAAAACTGTATGATATTAAATACATAAATTTTACAAATCTTTTACAGTATCAACAAACACGGTACTGCACGCAAGCCCATATCGCACTCTTTGCATCACCCACATTTTCCCACCATCGACTAAAGTCGTAATCGGTGTAAAACTAGGACCACTAATGCCATCTATTAGAAAAATAGTGAATTAAGTATCGTAAAATAGAAACGAACTCAGCTTCACAAAATAGAAACGCTAATTTTTCTCCTTCCCGAAGTCATCACAAATACTGACGCGTGAATATAAACGGTACTTTTATGAAGATGAGATGAATCTCCCGCTTTCCACGACCTTTACAATAGACCAGTTTAATGGGTGCTTTGGTGTCTTGGAACCGCGTCTTTACAATCGGTCAGTCCCGATGTATAATTTTTAGTCACTTGAGCACGAATCTAAATAAAAGCTTCTTTCCCTCGGTTTTGTTTTTATCACGTCTTTATTCGGCCGGAAATAAAATTCTGCTGTGTGTTTTGGGAGATGTGTGTGGGACGTGTACATACGATGGTTGATAAATTTACCTAGAAAAAAGAATTAAAAAAATGGCGTTCGATGACGAAGATGTGAACTTTTTTTCATTTGCCCGAAATAATTTGGGATAGTAAAATGATGGCAAATTAATTATTTTTTACGCATAAAAAAAAAAAATTAAAATTTCAACTTAGAACTTGTGTATTATGTTTTGTTTTAGTTCCTTGTATTTATAAATGAAGTTTAAAAAAAAAAATTAGTAGGGGGAAGCGGTGACGAAACGAGATAATTGTGTCTAAAATTATATTCGTACGAATCGTGATTTTAAACCATGTGAATCACTATGAGTCATTTGTGGGAATTAAGGCTGAGTCGTCCTATGAAATGCTTTTTTTGCTAAAAATATGCTATTTTTTATAACTGTTTTGAGTTTGCAACTGTTACTCATGAGACTGCTACGTTCTATGTAAAGCTGTCAACGCTTATTTTGAAAATGAAGCAAAACGTTAATATGGAGAAAAGCCACAGTTTTGTGAAAATGAAAAGCGTTTGTGGTCTAATTTTTTAAGATTTAAAACTTTTCGACAGAGCATCGAAAAACAGCGTTATATATTTAACAATATTTACCGTTATCTCCCCCTCAGGAATTCGAAAAAGAATATCTTGCTTTAAAAAAAAAAAGGTTAATTTTTTGTTTATTTATTTCTTTATTGGAAAAAAGCAAAAAAAACTCGGACCCGATATCCTTTTCTTTTCTTCCAGACGTGGACACGTACCTAGGTTTGCAAAACCCTTAACTGTCCACGTCTGGCCACCGGTCTAGCTCGCACAATACATATGCAAACAATCACATAATACACCACTGCGTCACAAAGCACAATTGCATAATACATAGGAAAAACAAAATTTTGAAGAAAGTTACAATAGATGATAAAGAAATATGAGAAAAGTTACTGAATTTAAATAAATAAAAAAAAAGGTGAAAATTTTGTAACTTTGACATAAAAATGTAGGATCGAAAACTAAATTGGATAAAGAGAACTTAGTGGTTGGCCAGAACGCAGTTGCTTGAATCTTTTAAGGTAATAGGGACAAGTGGCCGAGGATGCCGCGTGATAGCAGTTGAAGTTGGTTCCATTATCATAGTTCGAATCTCTGCAGTTTCTACAGAATTCATTTTCGGCAGTACATTTGGTCGGATGTGTGTCGATTGACTCCCCAACGGGCACAGGCGTTGTATTTGCAGTTATTTTGGTGATGGCCAATCTCTTGACATTTTCGGCCGCGAAGAAGGAAGATACGTTTCTTGGTGCAACATAATTGAATGTTGCTTCAGTAATCTTTGAGATAGGTGATACGTTGATCGGATGACTATATGTTGTTTATCCTGTTCTTTTGTTGTGGGGGATTGATTTTTGATGTCATCGTATTCTTCGTCGAAGTCACCATTGGTTTTAATGGTTTCGATGATTTCTTCCTTTGTGAAGCTCGTTGGTTAGTCTTGTTTCTTTTTCCTTACAGCTGAGGCCTGTTTCTGTTATTGATTTTATTGCATTTTCCTTTTACGTATGGCTGAGAAACTTCAGTTCAACAAGTATTTCATTACGGTAAAGCTTTTTGATAGGTAATTTAGGTGATGAAACTTGTAATTTTTGAAAAATGTCACTTGTAGTATAACTTTCCTTGGATTCGATTACTGTAGCTTCCGGTGGTTTACTCTGTAAGGCTTTGTCGATTTTATGTCGTCAATTTTTTGGTTAATCTCAGTCAGTTGTCTTTCAATAGCGCACAGATTCTTATTTGTTGGATTTGGCGATGTTGAAAACTAAATATTTTAATCTCGTTAGGGCACAGCCAATCTTGGGTTGGTTGGGAGGCAAAATGATTTGTGTTTATGACCATAGTTCAGACTATTCTCAAGCTGTAGAAAGAGCTGCTCCATTTCTTTATTCTCCGGAATGATTGGATCCGAAAGTGGTGATTCCTGTTCTTCAATAACAGTCTCGACATCGTCAGGAGATTGAACAATGTTTGGTGATGAGGAATTTCTAGTCAGTTGATTAGAAACATTTTTTTGGAACTCCGGAATTTGCAGTGTTGTGATGATCAAGATGAAGTGAATTGGTCCCTTCTTAAGGTTCCTTATTAAGTAATTAATGGCGGCGAGGGTGAGTCCTGTCCAATCCCCCAAGGAGACCCAATTCCAAAAGTGGTCTAGAAATCAATTGAGTGCCATTAATGATGATGCATGCCACCGCCAGGAAAAATACATTAAATAAATATTAGAGAAGTTAACCTGTTTAAATTAAATTAAATAAGATCCAAAGATATAATAATTATACACTGGGTTGGATGAAAATACAAAAGAACGTTAAAGGCGCCGAGCGAACAAGTGAAATATTGGTTAAAATGATGTCCTAAACGGTGTTAAGTCGGGGAAAAGAAAGTTTAATATTGTTTTAGCAGTTAATTAATAACCAAAACTGGTAACAAATGTTAATAAAACCTCGAAGGCATCAATAGGTGGAACCGTTGTTCAGAGCGAGATGTTCAAACTCAAGGAGATACACTGCATACATGCAATAAGAATCACTAAAAACATACAAGTTAAGTTATGAATGGTAAATATGGGCGATAAAGAAATTACATGTTAAAAATGAAACAAATTGGCACTTGGTAAAGTTAAGAACTGTTAAAGGTGTATCGCTATGCTATAAATGAAATACTTAAATTTTAAAAATAATGTAAAGATTAACATCGATGCATTGACAAGTGCCGCTGTAAACGGGATAACCTTGGTCTGTCCAGTGGTAGAAGCCAAATTCTTCTGAAGAGCTGACACAATGAATAACTAAATGGCCATAAGCAATGTAGATGTATGTTGATAATAACATTGTAGAAAATGAAAAATATATCAAATAATAAACGAGTCAATATCAGTAAAGATTTACCCGATATCAGCATGTCTGAAAGTCAAATGCAATAACGTTATGAAGTAGTAAATAATATTGACCGGGCAATGTGAGAAATTATCGTAAATTAATTCAAATTTTTCAAATTGCCCAATTTTAATGGTCATTATTCATAATAACTAAGCATTATGAATACTGACCTAAATAATTACATTGCCCGTAACATATTATACATCTACTAATATCCACGTGTTTTTTTAAGTTTCCGATTAATGAAGATAGATTATAATGGAATAAACATTAAACAGATAAAGGACATAATTTCCTCCCTTGAAGGTAATATCTATAAGTTTCAAGATCTTACTTAATAGAAACTTTTCTTTTACCACTTGAAACTTCTTTGTATCCTGCCAAAATGAGTAAAAATTTCACGAAATATATAGATAGTTTATATTTTCTTATTAGCTTTCAAAACCCTATTTTTAACATTGTTTCATAATAACACTTTAGAGAAGTTGTTTCCGTTAAGAAATTTAGCGTGATTAAGAGCTATATTAAAATCATTGTTAGAACTATTTTTAATTCTAAGGACAAAAATTTGGGGAAAATAATTATTTCTGAACTTGATATATATTACACCCACATAGATCCATCCTTAAACAGCACTGCAAAATCATGCGCCAAAATTTTCAGACAAATACCGTAATACAGTTAAAAGGATTCCAATGTTTTTTATTCATTATTATTTGTTTACATTTTCAGTCTTTTTACATTATTAGATTAAGAAAGTTAATTTTTAGTAGTTCATCCCATCTAAATAAAGGGTATTCAGCGTCATCTGGCTCATGGCTGATACTTACCACAGTCTTTCCCCTGTACATATCCAGCATAAAAATGTACAGTATTGTTTCAATACTACTCTAAAATAACGTATATAATTGGTATGTATCAGCATCATTGGTGTCAATAATAGTTGTGTCGACTTTTCTTTTTAGCTCATACCCTCATTTATTATCAAACATTAATGCTGATCTTTTACGCTCTCTTCCATTCATCTTGCCTTTTCTTATTATTGTACTTTAATTAGTAATTAGCCAAATTTAACTATCCTTGGCTTCCATAATAATATGCTAATTCCTCAGAGAATGAATTCCATTTTTCCAATAATTTTTTCTTTCAATGCAAAACTTTTGTTTTTATTTCTAAATTTCGATACATTGCAATTATTATTATAAAATGACGATTTTAAAGCCTAACTATAAACAACAACAAAAAAAACACGTGGCTTCAGATAAATACTAATTTGGTGATGTAGTTTGCTTATGCTACCACGATCGCGTTGATCATTCAGATAACCTGGCATAACGAATAAAAATTAATTAAGTATTGCAGAACGCGCAATAAACAACGTTTTGGATTAGAGTTATAAGCTAACAAACACCACTGGTGTTATCTTTAACATATATGACAAAACTAAATCGACTATGGCTTATTTTGAAACAGTGGCTTCCTCTAAGCCAATGAGAAAATTCTTAAATGCCTCCGAATTTAGAAAATCGGACCTCCTAAAAAGTTTGTAGTTGTACTCATTCAACTTCATGTTGAATTTCGTATTTTTAGAGTCTACCGTTTACCCGTATTTTATTATATGTAAAGATACCGTTAACTTTAAATTATTTATTTTTATAGAAACACATTTTTAATGCATAAACAAAGTAAACTCGTAGTTTCAGATGAGCATACAAAGTTAAAACACATTAAAAAAAAATTCTATAGTGTCCATTATTTAGCAATAGTTCATTTATTTCGAATGGCAGAGGTGAATTGACATGTTAAAAAGCAAGAACACAGGAACAAAACAAGAAAGTAAGAAGAAGTCATTTCCTCAGGAGCGCTCTTGCTTCCCAATATCGCTCGGTAGGCGACGACCCGCGGAGGGCCCTGCAGCACAGGGTGTGGCTGCCATCCAGAACAGCTTGGCTCATGCACAGAGAACAATAGGGATCAGATGCCAGCCCTAATCGAAACAGGTGCGCGGCTAGGCAGTCATGTCCGGTAAAAGTCGAAACTGAGCCACCGCTTCGCGGCGCGACCAGTCTGGAATGGTGTTCTGTCGAAGATCTCTCCACACTTTGGTTTTTACCCTTTCTGACAATTGATGATGGAAATCCCCATTGATATTTAATCTAATAATCCTTTTTAAAGTTGAGAAGGTGACCGGGCTACTAAGAGCCTGGAGTGTGCCTCTCTTTGCCAAAGCATCAGCCCTCTCATTTCCTACAATATCACAGTGCCCGGGAATCCATTGTAGGGCTACAGTTTTGCCTAAATGGTGGAGTTTATGTATCGCATCCTGACATTTTAGAACGTCGCAATTGGAAGGGCAATGCATAGATTCAATCGAGCAAAGCGCAGCCTTCGAGTCTGAAAGGATAACCACATTTGAAAAAGACTCAATAAAACAAAAAAGCTGTTCGCGAGCAATACGGATTGCAAAAACTTCCCCGTCAAAAGCAGATCTATTGGCACCAAAGGAGGAGAAGAGACTACAAAAGCATTTGGTTGATCCGGATCGAAAGAGCCATCTGTAAAAACTCTCAGCCAGAGCGGTAAACCATTCAGTGTGAGTTGATTTCTATCATTCCTGCGGCCTATAGACCCGCTTAGAGTTGGTCTCTTAAAGTACATTTTTATTATTATTTTGGTCCCTTTTCTCTCTTTTTTTTAATAACATTTAGAAGAGGAAAAATTTTATCAAATGATCACTTGTACCATTTTTTTTTCATTCTTTTGTCAAAGGAAAAAAGTTTGGATTTAATTCCTCATCTTCTAGTTTAGAGGTATTGATTGAATTCCTGCGTAACTGGTTTCCAGTGCAATTCGATATGGATCCTATATTAGTCCCTGGTTCAACAGTAAGGTCAAAATTCGATAACTTTCTTATGTCAAGGAAGTTTTGAATGATTGTAACATTATCGCTCTAACTTGTCCCTTAAAAATATGTTTATAATAAGGCCCAAAAGTTAGTAAAATATTTCATTTAGATTGATGAACGTGAGTTTTCTGGCTGTACGAGAGAAGACATGCCTTTTGAATAGGATTCAAAGAAATGAGTATTTATTTTTTTTTAATTTTTTTTTTGATCGCTGGCCGGAAAGATGAGAATAATTTTTGCAAGAAAACTGTTCTAGATTCATGAAGCTTTCCCCATTTAGATGTCTGACTCTAGGACCGCCTGTTGCAAAAAATTCTTGAACAATGGGTTAGTAATCATTAAGTAACTTCCTGAAATTGTATCCTTTGCATGCTAAATTCATTCTGATATCAATGTTAAATAAATTTTTATATAATTTTTTTTTTTTTTCAAATTATTTTAAACTATTTCAAAATGATGTACCAATGCTAGCTACATCTATCGCTTGAGAAAGAATTTTGTGTGGTGTGCGTTCGTGCGTACCTTAATTGATAGTTTAGAATACAAGGAAGTAGGACTGGCTGGTAAATTGATGCATTGGAAAATATCGATTCTATGCAATCGTCGCCGATCCGATGTTTGGATTGACAGTTTTTCGAAGCATCGGAATTTGTAATTGACTGAGATGCGTACGATATTTCTCCATGTATCGTTGACATCGATGTCTGCAAGTTCGGGTGAAAAGCATTTTCCTCCGTAAGTGTGCTGTGGCGATGATCGTTATTTTTCTTTTTTACATCGTGATTCATCGTTTTACTGACATGATGAATCCGAACGGGATTAAGAATCGAAGTGTTGTTGAATCACTTCATTATAGAAGGGACTTCTTTTAATTATTCTTGTGCAAATCCTGGTGATTTTTTTTAAAAATCCATCCAGTCATTAAATATTTTTTGACCGCTATTTTGCAGACATCCACGTCTTTAAATATTGAGAAATAATTATAAAAAATTCAATGTTTATTTTTTAAAAAAAATACAATTTGCGAATTTACGCAGTACTAAATGTATAACACTAATGTACCGATACATTGCCCAGTCCTACAAGAAAGTGGTTTATCTTCGATGTTTGAATAAAGGCATTTTTAATTTAGCTTCCAGCAAGTCTAATTCATTGTATCACCTTGGATATTTGCCGCCTCTCAGACCTCTGAAGAATTCTAAAAACTAGAGGATTATTCTGCCATCAGTATTGTTCTGTCAAAAGTGCAGCTAATGAAATTGAATTTACTGTTGTTGACCCCAAGTAGTGAAGACATCTTTGTTGCACAAAGATTCTCCACCTCTGACAATATTTTGACATCGAACATAACTGCAGAAAAAGTTTTAATGCGTGTCATGATGTCTTATCAGGAATAAATTTTTATTTTAATACACCTTCTCTGTTATGAAGGAATTCATTTGAAACAAACGGATTATGAAATAAAAGGGATAAAGATGGGGAAAAAAACTGCATGATTTTCCATGAAATGTATTTATTATTTATTTATTTTTTTTTCATCAAAACTAACTTTTCAACTAAAAGAATTTGCTATAGTCTTAAAATCGATCGAATAAATTTTTAAATTAATCAACTCAAAACAGGTGATTCTTTGTTTATTGCCATTTTTAAAAAAAATGCGTGTATTAACTAAGTCTATTTGAATTTGTCGTCAAATTTGATAATTATTCTATGTTTAGTAACAAAACTTAATTTTTATGTGCCTTTTTAAGTTTATTTTCGTGAAAATTTGACTCACTTTAATACAGAAGATCTGTTTCTGGCATAAACTATCATGTGTTTGCAGATTGCGGGTAGTTGCACAAGTCAAGTCAGTGTTCATAAATTATTTTTATTAAGTGTATCTACAAAGTCAATATTGAATATCACAATACAAATAGCTGCAAACTTTTATGCATTTCGCATGAAATTTTATTAGTCTTATTATTAAGCTATTATTTCCAACAAATTTTGCAGTTTGAACTAATTATGGAATGTTATTTTTTTATTCCATCGTAATCCCCGTACAGTTTTCTTATATAGTCACTTCAAGTTTCTAAGTACTAAAGTTTTTGAGAAACAAAAAAAATAACGTTGAGTTGAACACAGTTGCATCGGCCTTACGATCTTTTATTATAGAGAGAAAAAAAAATTTTTAAACAAAATAATGTATTTTTATAATTATACATAAATTGTTAAATTTTCTCAAGTACTCAAAATCAGATTTTTTTTTTGCGTTATTATTCTCTAAATATATAATTTTACAAAGCATCGTGATGAGACTCAATTCAGGATTATCCTCGTCAGGTTCAACTTCATGGAATCAAACTTATTCCACGGTACAACGCCGGGGCTGTACCTGACCTACATTTGTAGACAGTTTTTTAAAAAAAAAAAAAAAAAACTAAAAAATAGACTTGAATAGGGTTGTCACTCCACTGGGAAAACCTGGAAAATACCAAGAATTTATGAAGCACCTAAAATAACAAGAAAATTGCAGGGATTTTTTTTTTTTTTTTTTTACAAACTGGGAAAATACAGGGAATTTTGTTTCTTATTTTCGTCTTTTAAAAAATGGTGACCACTTAAAGCGTAATCTATGGGATATTTAAGCATGTTTTTTAGCTATACTAAACTACTTCATTTACTATAACATTATTTAAGTATGTTCAGCTGTTTTTCCAGCTATTAAGACTAATAAATACAACTAGCCCAATATAGCTCACATGAGCACAGTAATTGTTGTTTCCCCTTAATATATTGCATATAATGTGTACACAAAAGACAAAGGAAATTTTTTTTCCAGATTTGAGTGGCAACCCTGTATTGTCAATCATGTTTTAGCTTAAATGGATCAAATATATCTTTTCCCACTTTATGTCCGTACAAAAAGAAAAACACGTGAATGAAAAAACAATAAAGCCTGCTTCTAAGAGTTGTCCCAAAGGATTTAAAAAACAGCATCCCTATTGAGTAAGCTAGTTTGTTGCAATTTATTTTTAAGCAGTTTGATCATTTGATTTGTTATCAAATATAAACTTCTCTCAATGTAGCTCTGAATAATCGTTCTTCGTATGCGGAGAGTAAAAGAAGAAAATACAGGACAAAATCATGCATAAAACTGTATTGTTAATGTTACACTTAATTTTCCTTTTCAAATCTTTTTCTTGCATCTTCTTTTTTTGCTGTTTGTTGTATTTTAGCAAGAACTGTATCAATATCTAGGTATTATTTTGAGTACATTGGCATGTGTAATATCACAGAGATTGTCTAATTTAGAAACTTTTAAATTAGATAACTTTTGTATAACTGTCTTTTTCTTAAAAAATCTCCTTTATTCAGACACTTTTTCAAGTTCACTCCGAATGGAAACAAAGGGTTCTCACTCCATGTCTTTCCTATTGTTTTCAATTCACTTGAAATCGTCAAGTAACTCCTTACTCTGAGGATTCCCATCAAAAACTTGTTTTACAATAAAATTTTCAGGTTTACGGAGAACAATCCATTTTTATTTACGTCTTCCTGTCCATTCTGTTTTGGTTTTCGAAGGATTTCATTGCAGTCTCAGATCCATAAAGTAGGACAGAAATTAGCATTGAAAATACAAATTTTTGTTAATTTTGTTATTATATTTTTTTCTCCTTTTTCAAATTAAGTTCAGGGAATTTTTAAATATCTAGCTTTGGAATTCTGGCTTTTTTCCGAAATTTTGCAACTCTTTCCACTGTAAAATTTAAAGACTCACGAATAGTTGCATTTATAATATGGTGATGAAGAGAAAAAAGCCACTGGCTGCCACTTGCAAAGATGGCAGCCATTTAAATCAGTTCAAGGAGGTTCTTTTGTTTTTTGGACCTTGTTTCCATTTTTAATTTCTGATAGAAGTTGATCCTAAATGAGAAAGAACATTGTGCTTGGTACAATGTTCTAACATGAAAACAAAAGCAATGCCAGCAACTTATTTAACTCGCATTCATTATTATAGCTGTGATAGTGCAGAATCATACTACTAACTTACAGATTGTTTAAAACTTAAACTAACTTTAAAATAGTAGGTAGAGATTTAGCAGAAACTAGTGTTTACATTTTCTCATGTTAAATGTGGGGTGGGGAACATCCTATCGGCCATATGTTTAAATTTTTAATTTCGATTTTAACCAACTTCTGATTAAGGATTCGTTGGAAAGGTCTTTAATTGAATATTATTAAAGCCTCAAAACCCGAATTTTTAAAAGTTTATAGGTGCTATCTTCCATTCAAAACTTGAAATCGGAAAAAAACGTTCAAATTTCAGTTATTTCCAAATGTATTGAGCTTTTGAGCTACCTTTAAATAGTGTTCAAATGAGTTCATGTTTGGGCTTCGATGTTTTTTCAGAAAATGGCACCAGGAAAAAAGGTATTGCCACATCACCTCAAAAATAAGAACCACCCTATTGCGGCCGCTGTCCGAATTTCAAGACAATAGAATGAACTGTTCTGAAGTTATTAGAGAGACACCCAGACAAGCTCTTCATGTTATTATTATTATAAATTAACTAACTACATTTTGTATGGATGCATCTGCTCATGCTTAGTCGCATCTTAAAGAAACTAGAGTTCTTTAAAATTGGGGCTCTCAAACATCTATTTTGTGCCACAGGAATATTTTAAATAAGTTTTTTATTTAATTTTCACAAACTGATGATTGATATTTAATCTACTATGTCAAAAGTATCTATCATAAGCAAGTAAAATAAAAAGCTGTCCAATCAGAATGAGAAATAAGGCATGCTATTCTAGTGCAAGTTATTCTGGAATTTCAACATATTCTTTCTGACACCCATGGAATCCACCCACTAGCATTGTCAGATAGGTAGATTAGTCTAATGCAGGGTGCGTAGCGTTTTTAAAAAGTGCTTAAAGCTGCTTCTTTTTTACTCAGGATTTGTAAAAAGTGCTTCATTTTCTATCTTTTAAAAAGAGATTTTTTTCTTTGCCGATTGTCGTTCTAAATTACAAATAATGCATGATTTTCACAATTTTCTCTGAAATATTTATTAGAAACTAATTTTTTTTTTATCATGATTGTGTTAAGTTTTTGAATTTTATTGATTTTATGTTTATAAATTAAAAACTTTAAACGATAATAAAATAAAAATTTTATTACTGTACAGATCCTAATCATGATTTTTTTTTTCTTTTTGGAAAGTGATTAATAATATTTTTGAGTGCATAAAAAGTACTTAAAAGGTGCTTATTTTTTGTTGAAAAATCTGGCTACGCACCCTGTTATAAGTTTGCCTTAGACTTTTGAAAAATATCCTTGTCTCATAACTCATGTATTTATCCAACTGCATTTTCCAACTGTATTTATCCTTTGCATTTTTTAGAAATTCTAAAAATGATCCAGAATCAAGGACTGCAACTCATCGCTGCTATCAGCATCCACGATGTTCATTATTGATGATATGTGCATAGAAGGTTCGTTCCTTCCCTTTTTTAACCTGTGAATCATTATGCTATTTCATTAATAAAGAGTAATGTTTACTGTGTCTTACAGTGGCATGGTTTTCCAAGTAAAAAACATCAGGAAAGCAGGTTCCCCAATGCATTGTTGATAGTGAGAAGGCTCCCAAATCAGAAAAGGCATGCTGCTACATCAGTGGTTACTTGCGAGCATGTGAAGAGGTATATGTATATATATACATATTTAAAATCAAAACCAGGGGTCTGTCCTATAGAGTTGAGATAGTAGGTCGAGTGTCAAATGTCAATTTGAAAATGTTGCCTTTCTTTTTTAATGAAACATAAGTTCGTTTAAAAAATAAATTTAATCTTTACGTTTTAAAAGTTTTGTCACTGACACATGACAAAGTTTTATCACAAACAAATTGTAAAATTAAACAGATTGTCTGAAAAAGTTCGATGCTTAGAAATGAAATAAGGACAAAAAAAATTTCAGTTTTAATACGTACAAACGTAAAAGATACATTAATGTTGGAACACTTTTATCATTATTATTTATGCTCACCAAGAGACTGCTCCAGGGGTAATATCAAATTTCGGGAAAAATTCGGATTTTTTTTACATTTTATTTGCTACGTTTAGAATTTTATTTATATATTGAATACATTAAATTATTTATACACTAAAGATTATTTACGTTATTAATTTAGGATTTAAACTTTTTTTCCTGACACTTATAATTGATATTTTCAAAAATAAACTACTGTTGCATTTTAACGTAATACTCAACAATTTGTCTAAATGTGAAATAAAATATTTAAACTAATATAAGGGTTTTCAGTGCCGAATAGAGAAAAATATAAGATTAAAAGCATTGAACTAATAAAAGAATTTAATTAGAAATTTTATTTTGTATTTAATCTAATTCCATAAATTACAAGGAAAATTGAATTGTACACACAAAGTGACTTGTAGAAAAGCTTCGAAATTTAAACAAAAAATAATTAAATAAAGGAGAAAACAATAAGAATTTTTACTTTGTACTAAATGTAGATTCAAACTAATAATCATAATTAAAAAACCTTACTTTTATTGTGATAGAAATTGCAATTTACGCAACTATTTATGAGCTATAGGTAAATATATATTTAATAATTTTTATACAGAAAACCAGCAACTTCAAAAGTAACAGTTAAAAATATTTTATTTTACTAATAAAAAAATCCTAATCATTTTATAGACATTAAAGAAAATTACAATGCCCCTCCATAAAAAATTTAAATTTCTTAGAAATAGTAAACGCAATTAAAACTATATCTTTTAGCCAGCTAGCAAATAAAATATATACAATCTATACATATATATACAATCTATAAAAATAATTGAAATTTTACAAGAAAGGTTCAGGATGTTAAATCTTTGCACCACAGCCAGCTGTTAGCCTTGGCCGTCTGACCAGTTTATTCCATACCAATCCATCACATGCTAGTACGCTGCACTAATTTACTCCTATACAACTTAGCCACTTCTATGTTATGTTTTCTGAAATTGTTGCACTAATTCTACACTTTAATATGCTAGTAAAATAAAGTATTTCCAATGTAGCAACTATTTTTAACTAAAAAAAAAAGAAAAAGATAAACAAGTACTTAATGATTATGCTCCTGCACCCCAGAGCCCAAGGTCAAGAAAACTGAGATGGGCACAGTCGGCCTTGGCCCTCTTAATGGGCTGTCGCGACACTGAGTTAGTTAGTTAGTTTTAATGATTATATTAAATATACCTTAATTTATTTAGTACATAATTTTGTATTCATTTTATGTATAGTAACAGAATTATACAATTTTATTAAAAATTAACACTATGACTACTATTTGCTATTTTAAATTTAAATACTAAAACTATTTCATAGATTTTATTCATTCATCAAACATATAAAAATACACAAATAATTTGTTTTTTAAGCATTCCTATGTAATTTAAAAAACACAACTTCTTATGTACCATATTTTTTATTTAAATACAGTAGGGAACCGATTATCCGGAACGATCGGGACCATCGCTATTCCGGATAACTGATTTTTCCGGTTTTCTGAATCGCTACAAAAAGCCGTTTTTTTTTTATTGTTAAACCCAACTTAAAAAAATAATATTTGGAAATCTTAAAAAGAAGAAAAAACGATGAAGTAATACACTAATGATTATTTTCAAAATGATGGTAAGGTAAACATCTTTCAAAAAAGAAAGAAAAATCCTAAAATCTTATGAAGAAAAAAAAAATTTTTTTTTTGACAAAAATGGCGGAAAATTTATTGAATTTCGTTCCGGTTTTTTGGTTTTCCGGTTTTCTGATTTCCGGATAACGGGTTCTGTACTGTACATCAATTATTTCTAATTTTGAATTTCTCTTTTTGACTACATGTTATGCTATTACTCGTGTTTTATTACTTGTTGCCTAAAAAAATGTCGATTGTAAAATCTCCGTTATTTCTCCAATGTTGGCAGGTATGGATATGTTATTATTAATGCTGCTAATCAGGTATTAATGTGCTAGGATTTAAACTCAATTTAGCCATTATAACAAGCTTTAATGAAGCTGTACATTTAAGTTTTAAAACTGAATTAATTAATGTTTTTATAAATAAGANAATTATCGAAAGCTAATCGTCTTTCGCGCTCATCCTTTTTATAAGATACAAAAACTTAAAATTGAAGTTGTAGTGCATGTTGTAAAAGTTAAAGTTAAATTACCTAAAAATCACGAGTTGAGATGAAAAAATGATTATGCGTTAAAAGTTACGGTTGAGAAACACAACAAACACGCGGAGATGAAAGAATGCCGACGACCAGTGGAATTCTCAGAAAAAAAAGGGTGGAAAATTCTGGAAAAAAAGGGGCTCTTTTAAGGAGCTGGTAAGGAATTTTAGGGGGAGAATGTCCAAATTGCGCTATCGCTTAAGGGGCTAAAGAAAGATGATGAAATAAAAGAATGTATTACAAAATTAAAAGAATTAGTATTATTGATTAAAAAAAAACAGTATATTTATAAATAGGCTGTGACCTAATGTCACAGAAGTCTATAAAAAAACTCTTGAATCACACGTGTGTTTAACTATAAAAGTATTGCCTATATAAACTCTGGCAAATCGTGTCATTATTGAAACACTACAGTAAGTCTAATAATTATATCGTCTAATGTAACCCATCATGGATACAGGAACAAGTGCAAACAGTCTCGTAGAAAGCCTGTATATCACCTGATAATGAAGGATGTTACATAGAGTCATAATATGGACTGTAGTCGGTAATTTTAATTATAAATGTGAAAAAAACATGTATGGTATATAAATTGTTATCTCGATATTGATTTTTTGCACTTTCAGGGTTTTTTACTTTGTGTCACCCCCTCTGTCAGACATCTTTCTGCAACAAACAAACAGGTTCTACAGTGAATCAATGGCCACCTGACTAACTACACTCCTTCTAGAGGTACTTGCATAAGACCCTGGTAGCATTTGAGATATTTCATACACCTGGGATTTACAGACACTTTGTTCATATTCTTTTGGCACCCAGTACGACAACACTTGATTTTCTAACTGAAATTTTGACTCTATTCCATTGTCAACTAAACTTTCTTTTATCAATTCTGCCACTGAATTAATTGTACTTTTAAATGTCAATAAAACTTTGTTGATATTTGTTGTCTTGAAGTTATTTAAAACCGCTTCCCTGACTATCCCGAGAAAACACGAACTTAGAACGTTTTTACTCGGTCGGAAGCAAAAGATCTGCTGTGTTTTATTTGGGACTGCTGCACACATGTTTTGTGCGATACCAGGAGTGGCTCTTTGAAGGATTATTTGTGGCTCTCGATAAATGTACCAGAGTTTTATTTTTGTGCTATTATAATTTTAAAAAATTATTATCCATCCTTGACGAATCGACAGATGTCACAGATCTTTCGCAATAGGCGGTTTTCATACGTTTTGTTTCAGCTGACTTCATTGTCAGAGAAGCATTATTAGATTTAGTAGCACTTCAACCCGCGGTGTCGATATTAAAAATGCATTCAATTCCATAATGAAAACTTTTGATGTGCTTCTTAATAAACTTGTAATCATTGCAACTGATGGAGCTTCGGCAATGCTGGGTAAAGAAAAATCGGTCTTATTGGGATTTTAAGAGATGATTATCAAATTCCACACTTCATACCGATTCACTGCATAATTCACCACGAACATCTCGTTACAAAATATTTAAAATATCCTGATGTTATGAAAACAGTGTTACACATTGTAAATTACATTCGCACCAATGCAAAAAATCATTGACAGTTCAAAAATTTCCTTAAAGGACGAAGAACTTCCAAATGACATTAATTTCTTTTGCATTGTTAGATGGCTACAACGTATTAAATTGTTTTGTAGATTTGTTTGATCCGATAACTGCATTTCTAAAAGAAAAGGAAATAACCTATTCAGAATCGGACGATGACGAGTGGTTACAAGACTTAATGTTTTTAACTGATGTCATGGAACATTGAATTTACAATTGCAGGGGAAAGATAAAATAATATCTGACCTCTCACAGTGTATATTTAGTTTTCAAATTAACTTACAACTTTTTCAAAAGGACGTTAAAATTAAATCATTTTGTCATTTCGTCCAATATTAAACAAGAAAAACCCAACGAGTATATAAAAAAGCTAGAAGGAATATTGACAGAATTCCGAAATAGATTTCAAGACTTGAAATATTTTAAATCGTCTCTTGATTTATTTTTTTTTTTCTGAATTTCTTTTTATGTCCATTTGAAATTAACATAATTCAGGCTGAGTGTTTTCCATTTCCAATATAATAATGACCCAAAAAGCATCTGGTGAATTAGAATTCATAGAGATGCAAGAAGATCAAGCTCTACAATTAAAATATAAGTCGATTACTGAATTTTGGAAATTTGTACCAAATTGAAGTATCCTGAATTTAAAAAAAGCTGCTTGTCGAATTATTTCAATATTCGGAACAACGTACTTATGTGAATTATTTTATTCCACTTTAAAATTAGTGAAATCCAAACACCAATTAGTATTAACTCTATCTCAAAGAATTACTGCAAAGTGTTGTCCCCAATTATTCACCAGATTTTAAAGAATTGTCAAGAGAAGTAAAATAAATGTGTTTAATATTTAAATTTAAAGCACATATTTTGTACTTTTATTTTATTTGTTTTAAATAAATATAATTTCAGTAAAAAAAAAAATTTTTAAATTTCATACCTTTTTTGCCTATACGTATTTAATTGCGACTCGAGCAAATTTTGAAAAATGGCTCTACTATCAAGGAGCTTGGCCACCCCTGCTATATACGATGGTTGCTGAATTTACATAGCAATAAGAAAAAATATCTTATTCCTTGTGTTGTTCCTTGCTTTAAGAACTATCATACTAAGACTAACTCTTTTCATTTGCCCGAAATAACTCGGGATAGTAAACTAATTTTTAATTAAATGTTTCTTACACATAAGAAAAATTTAAACTTGTGTTTTAGTTCATTGTATTTATTAATGGAAAAAAAAAAATAATATTTTGATTTTGTGCATTTTTTTTTCTTCCAAAATAATGGGGTAAGGGAAGTGGTTAAGTATTATTTGGATATTCAGAACCTGTTGCATCATTGAAAATAAATATCACTTGGATAATATGACTTTGAGTTTATTGATAAAAATCGTGATTATAATCAAGAGTTTTTTTTTAATTGATTTATTTGAGAAAAAAAAATAATTTGACTCGTAGATTATATTCAGTTTAAATTTACAAAGCATTTTAATGTAAGATTGCATTACATTGTCATTGATTTTCAAAGTTTTAAAATTTACATGCCTAAAAAATTACAATTACATGCCTAACTTCTTTTTAGAAGTCCGCATCTCATTAAAAACAGCGGATTGTGTCTAATATGAAGTTAGTAAACTGAACCAGACCAAAATAATAAAAAATCTTAAATGTTAATTTTTTTAAACATAACTTTTTTGTAACTTATTATACAATTTTGGAAACAATTGAACAAATGATTAAAATCTGTATTATATTTTTTAAATTTAAGACTGCATCGTTAGGCAAATCTTTCAACAAAAAATAAGCACTATATACATTAACAAAATGCAAAATAATTTGAATACTTCACATGATAAAATAACTATTTTTCTTGAATACAATTGCCTTTCTAAAATGATCAAGAGAATTTTCGGTTTGACATTACAGGGGATGTAGCCTGAAGTTCATTTACGTCGCACTAGAGGTGCACAATGGGCAACGGTCTGGGAAGCACTTTGGTGATCTGCGGGATATAGCCTGAAATAGAGAATATCTCTGCAGCAGAGTTGCACATGAGAGTGCAATAATCTCACCGAACTCAGCCCAGTAAATGCACATGCGAAAGTATTTCCTCAAACATGTAATACGCTATGGATCGGCTGTACGCCAAAATGAATTGTGAAAACGTTGAATATAACAATGACGTTTTTGCATTACACGTGGGGGAAATCTCCTTTTGAAAATGAAGCACTTTTTAAAAACACCCAATGAAATAAGGATCTTTAAAAAACGCACCCTGATTGTACATGATAATTTTTTTATAATTAAGATAAACTAATTACAATATAGTAAAAAGCATATTTTTTTAAGTTTTTTTTTTCTTATTTGTAATAAATTAAAAATAATAAATTTGATTAAAGTTAATTTTTTAAAAAAATGTAAGTTCACGTGTAAATCTTAATCAATGAATGGAAAAACTCATCGAAATAAATGTAATCAATGGTTTTGCTGAATTAGCAAGTCAACAAATAAATCAAGTTATTTCAAAGAATAGACAATAACCTATTTGCTAAATGAGTGTTTAAATACAGAATCAACAAATCGAAGAATTCAACTAAGCAGTAAATGAACAAATCAAATAAAAAAAAAGTTATAAATTGATGTAGATCAGATGGTTTGCTTACAAATTCCATTCCGGTGCCGACGGAAGACGTTGAAAACTACACTCAATCTTGGAAAGTGAATTGTAAAACTTTTTTTCTTCTTCTCCGATCCGAACTGTCCGTTGGCGTTGTCTTAACTCTGCAGAAAATTGCATTTTAAACCATGTCTAAGGGTTCGATCCCCGTCGGCCGAAGATAAATGGTGCACGTTAAATCTGTCGAGTTACAAAGTCCTCCATGTTCCCATAACAAATCAATACCTGTGGGGGTACTGCTCCACTCCAGGAGTTTTGTGGATTGGTTCAAAAATGACAAGGCTGCTAAGTTGAACATTCGTAAACCCAAAAAATGGGTCGGCTGTTCAACAGCGACTATAAAAAAAAAAAAACATTTAGCCGTGGTAGCCCAGAAGATAGGTGACCAGGGTTGATTCGAATCCCAGAACGCGTCGACAACAGGGGGTAATGTAAATAGTGGTAGGCAGATAATGGGTTGTCAGGCAAACTGTGGGAGTTTTCCCTCTGTACGTAACGCAAATGTGAGTTACCCGGAGTTCCCTTGTCTTCCGGATTGGATTCAAAATTTCAAGGCTGCAACATTGGTAGTTGTAAACTCAAAATTGATTCGGCTGTTCAACGAGGGTTATATTAAAATATGATGATTTAAGAAACGTGCATAAAAAAACAATTAGAACAGAAATAATTTTTTGTCCTTTTTTTTAAAAAAATAATTTCCCAGCCATAGTCTAAAATAAGAAAATACAATACATTTATTTAGGGCCGGGATAGCCTGGTCGGTAGGGCGCTGGGCCCATATCCAAGAGGTCGTGGATTCGATCCTCGCCGGCCGAAGACTCCCCGTGTAGTAAATGGTGACTGATGCACGTTAAATCTGTCGAGTCTCAAAGTCCTCCATGTTCCCATAGCAAATCCATACCTCTGGGGGTACTGATTCAGGAGTTTCCTTGTCTTCTGGATTGGTTCAAAATTACAAGGCTACGGAGTTGAACGTAAGTAGTCGTAAACCCATGAAATTGGGTCGGCTGTTCAACGACGGTTATAAAATAAAATACATTTATTTAGTTTTTTTAAAAGTTTTTACAAATTAAATAAGAAATGTTAAAATAGTCTGTAATAACAAAAGGAGTAAATATTTTGATATTTCAAAATGCTTGTTTTTAAACTTTATAAAGCAAATTTAAAAACAAGTTATACAAATAAATATAATTACTAATATTAATCGGGAAAGTTTTTTGTATCTCCGGAGACAGATTAAACTTTTGCTCCTCAATATAACTCGTATAAATGAGAACCTGTATTTAATGAGCTTTTCCAAACAAAGTTTTTTAAATTCTATAATTTTCATTCGGTTTGGATAAGTTTCATTGCATTTTTAATACTCTTCCGGTGCAAGTGAGATGTTTCAACTATTTTGTTAAAAAATCAAAATGCTTTGTCGATGACTCAATTTATAAAGTTAAAAAATTTTATGCATTTATCAACTCATTCACCGATTATTGTCATTAAAATGCCCTTCAGTGGACCGATCGTAAAAACGTGTTTCCCCACTAGAACATCACTGATGACTGTGGTCAGTAAACGGATGGGTGATGACCACTTTAATTAGCCTGTGTATGAACCGAATGTCTTCATTAAGCAGTTCTACTGTAAAGTGCTAGAATTCACACGCAAGTTGTCGGGCCACTTGTAATGGCATGGTGTCGGATCGGGGTGTTTGCCCAGCCCATTGTGCAACTCTAGTGTGACAAAAAAAATTACATGCCATAACTCGCCCATAAACAAATTCATTGCTGACTCGGTTGTTTACGCAATTATTCACCGATTGGTTTTCTTTCATTCTCTATCTAAAATCGTTCTTAATAACACTTCTCATGAAGAGATTGTAATATTTATGAAGAAATGACCTAGTGTAATAATAATAAAATGGATTTGATTATTGCTTTTTGGGAAAGATTAGATATTCTCTAAGGTTTATAAAACTATAACTAAGGTTTATAATACAGGTTTATAAAACTTTATACAAAAAATATATAAATAAAAACCCCATTGAAGTTAAAAATAAACGTTTAAATAAATTAGACGAATAAAGAGCTATTGAGCCCGGGTTTTGGCAAATATTTGTAGGGAAAAAGAAATCTTACTTCAGCTTCCCGGAAAATCGTGTTTGTACGGTGCTCAAAGAAAAACTAAATATCTTGATTAGTTTTTGATTTAATTATCGGATTTTCTATTAGAACACTGGGCGGTTAGAAGGGGGTAACTTCAGATATGCTAATTAGTCAGTGCAAACAATATTTTAAGTTAAGACATCATGCACAAGACCACCTTTTCTAGGACGGATTCCTTACCCTAAACCAGTGTTTCCCAAACTTATGACTTTTGTGTACCACTAATAAAAAAAATTTTGTATTTTTCACTATAAAAAATTGCACTAAAGTTAAAAAACAGAACTAGCTGTTGATGCCACTCATTATTAACTGTTAACTCTGCAAAAAATAGCCAATAGAAAAATACGTCATCGTAAATTTTCGTGGCTAGCTTTGTTTTAAAAATTTTCGTTTGTTGATATTTCACATCAGAACACCCCTGGGGGTACGCGTACCACACTTTGGGAAACACTGGACTAAACTAACCGCAATCTGGGATAATTCAGACAGGAGGTAGTTTAGTCAGAAGAGGGATCATAAGTTTTGACTCTTTATATGGTTATTTTTACTTTTTGCATATTTCGAAAACATTTTAAAAGGATTGAAATTTTTTGCTTAAAATGATATAATTCAATTATGAAAAGATAATATCACGCAAAAAATAATTTTCAATAAAAAAAAATTTTTATTCAATAATATTCGGAACAAAAATTTGATGGATTGCAAGGATATATAGATTGTAATTTTATAGGGCAAATAAGAAAATCTGAATGATTTGGTTCTGCTGAATAGTTTCTGAAATATCGAATTTTAAATATCTTGACTTTTGAGAATCTGACCTTCCCCTCTTCAACCCTTGTTTTTTTTAATAGTTTCCTCACCCATAAATCTTTCCTGGAAAACTCATTCAATGTCACACAATCTCTGTTGCACACCTTTTCTTTACATCTTTAGAAATACTTTTACAAAGAAAACTTAAACCATAAAGTTAACCTAAGAATATATAAGTAAAAAAACCTATAAAATATAATTTTGAAAGAAACAATATTTATTTTATTTTATAACCGACCTAATTCTGAGTTTACAACTATCAATGTACAACTCCATAGCCTTTTCATTTTGAATCCAATCCAGAAGCTAAAGGAACTCCTAGATCAAAGCTTTGAGATACACTATCTTTCGTGGAGAACTTTTTGATAGAATTAACCCGTATCTGCGTCAGATAGAGGGGGAAACCTGTTAGTCCGAAGGTCTAAACCAGGGGTCGCCAAACTTTTTTGATTATCGACCCCTATATAATTTTTCGAAATTTCCATCGACCCCCGCAAAAGTAATTTTCTGTTAATTAAAATAAAACTCTATTAGATACTGTGTTTGTACATTTATTTTATGATTTTAAACATTTATTAAAGTAATAGTACATTATGTAACAATAGTTTTATGAAAAATATATTAATATTGAAATTTAAATACCTTATTATTAAATAATAAGTAATTATGCATAAGTAGATATAATAAGTAAAGTAACTAAAGATTTACTGCTTCTTGATCAATGAGATGGGTGGGCCTGGTGTTTTTTTGCAAGGTTCGCTATATTGGGTTCAAAATGGGTCAATTTTAATTTTCGTCAAAATTGGTCAATTTTGTAATTTTCGTAAAAAAATACAAAGTGTGCTATAGTTTTGTCGCGGGCTGTACTAATCCATATTATTAATGCTTACCTTCTTTTTTGTGCATTGATAATTAAAATTGATATCTAAACCAAACGAATGGTTTTATCGAAACAATAACTAATTATCCAAAACTATAAAAGTTTTAATAATGACACTGCAAATATTCAACACAGTTTGCAAAGATAGCTGAAACTGCGTATGATATTTGCATTTGTAACGTCAATGCTCGTCACACGTGACATTTGGACAAGCGCACATATGCATATGACTTATAAACTGCGCTGAGTTCGTGCCACTGCGCGGTGGTACGTAAATACTTGTTTCACCCCAATAAATATACGTTTATTAATTTATGTTTTATAAAGAAACTGATATTGAGTCAATTGTAAAAAAAATTCACAAATTTTACATACTTAATTAGGTATGTGTGATTTGCGTATTGAGAACTGTTTCTTCTTTTGACCCACAATTGACCCCTCCGATTCGGATCGACCCCCAGTCTCAGATCGACCCCTGCTTTGGTTAAATAGACCCTTGGGGGTCTATATAGACCACTTTGGCGACCTCTGGTCTAAACCCATGATCCGTCGTCTACCACTGAGGATATTTATGTCACCCCCGTGCGAGCCAGAAGGAAAATCCAGATAGGTCAGTTCATTGGAAGGCGTGTGGTCTTTCACCTGTGCACAATTTTTTTTTTTTTTCCTTTCTGAAAAAAATTGAGGTAATAAATAATTTAGAGAATATAAAATTCAGGTTTGTCACTATTGGGCCATTATTTCACTGAGCTGATAGTGTCTCTCTCAATCATTCATTTCCTGATTAACTGACTATCTTTGGTTCGGTATTCTGCCGTGCAACTGAAAAATCAACGCAAGCGGTAAACAATTCACATTTGAAATTTTTGGCACATTTGTATGGTAAGCTACACATGGAAAAAAATTTTATCGGTTTTTTTTATATTCTATTTCAGCGTTCATAACATAGGCAATAGAAATAAAATAGTTGTCCAGCCACTTTTCTCGGAATCTATAGTGAAGCACTTTTGTTGTTTTTTCAATTGCACTGCATTATTGTGCTCATTCATTGATTGAATGCTTTGTGGATTCATTTATTCTTTGATTTGCTTAGTTATTGTTTCATTTGTTTGTGATCTGTGCATTGAAATATGCATAGTAAAGCTCTATGCAGATGATAAAATTGAATCTCAGCATATAGTAAGGTGCTATTTTCTCCTTTTAAATTGAGAATTCGTTAAAAGAGACATTTGCTGAGATTATTTAAGTTTCAGAGACTGATAAAATGTTTACCAACTATCTTTTTATGACCCACTTACACAGCTGCTTATGAACTGTCTACTAATAGAATCATTGAAAAAACAGGCAGAAATTATGAAATTTCAGTTCTAACTGGTAAAGGGACATCTGAAAGACATTCTTTTTAGTATGAATTGTTTTCTGAGATGGAGTAAAGTGGTTAAGTATAGTATGATAGGGATATCTTCTTTTTTGTTGTTAGCTTTAGTTAGTATCTGATGCTCTATATTTTATAATGAAACAGCTAAAAAATAATTTACTTGTTTGATTATTGACCTACTCGGGTGGTTATATATGTTCTTTTGAACGCATTACTGTGAGAAAACAATCAAATAAAATTTGATAAGTTATGCTTAATTTATATGAATCCAGAGTACAGTATCGCTTTTACATAGCAAAAGAATTCTTCTCTCATCATGAGGAACAACAATAAAGAATTTATTAACATCTTATACACAGAAAGCTACAAACGTTTGATGCACCCATAATAGTGTACACACAGCTTAGGCGAGAGTTTTTCAAAATAACATAGATATCTCCACTTATTTACTGTTCTTTCTTGTGGTTGTCAAACCCGTAAGGAGGCGGTGGTTCTTGCTGTAAAGAAAAGTATTTTAGTACAGTCAAAATAACATGCCTGTTTGACTCACATGATGGTTTTGACAGGAGCGAAGATACTTAAATATTGTTATTTAGACAAATGAGCTATTGTTAATTTTTACCCTACTTTGAATTAGACCCTATACAAACCAATACAACTCACAATTAAGACAAATGAGGTATAGTTCAGAACACAGTTTCTAAGCTTTAATCAACTGAAATTAAATATAACAGGAAAGGGCAATATAATTGTGTTTCTCTGTATTTTTATTTTATTTTAATCTTAAAAGTATTGTGTTTTTATTCTTATTTTGACTTCCAATAGGGGGTCTCAGGGGCACAGTCAGTTTTTGGTTGATTGATTGATTGATTGAATGTGGGGTTTAGTGGCACAAGGTCCAAAAACGGACATACTGCGCCAAACACACGGTTTTACAGTTTTTGGTTGAACCATTGACCACAGAAAAGTTCCAGCATGTTAGTAGGGCAGTGTGTCACCTGAAGAAATACTGTCTTTGCTAACATGCTTATTTTTAAAATTTCGTTTGGCTTTCATTTAACACTAAACATACCAAATGACCATTTAAGAACTTTTGCACCGAAAATGCGCATATCGTTTTATTGTTTTTGCACTTCATGACTTTTTCTAACAATTATACACACTTAATATTCTATTATTATTTTTTGTACTTTGTTTGTTTCGAATAATACTTGTCTTATACCTATTTCTACCACAACTAGTCATTCGAACAGGAGAACAATTTATAAGGTTATCGGATCAGAAATGACGACGTGATGCCTGTTCAACATATTGCATTAAACGAGTTGCTGTGTGTAGTGAGTTCAATCAGAATAACTGTTAATTCAAATTTCAAGAAAGTACCTAACATTTTAGATAGGCACTTTTGTGTCAGAAAAAGTGACAAACACTAAATGTTTTGGTAAGTAGCTTACATTTTATTTTGATAGCTTTACTTCATTTCTAACTTTTCGTTTTTACCGAGGAAAATGTCGAAACAATCGAGACAGCACAAGTTATTAGACGAAATAATATTAATTATAAGAATTATAATTATAAGAACTATAGAAATAATAATAATCAGAAGAAATATGTTTGAAGAAAATGTACAATAGAAACACCTTGCATATGTAAAAAATGCTTTGAGCAATGAATTAAAAATTCTTATTCCTTGTGTTTTTAAATACATAAAAATTAGCAATATACAATTTGTTTCATTATAATAAAGTTTTGTAGTTTATTTCCTTCCTAACATCCATATTTCATACATTCAATCAAGAAACAAAGTTTGGTCATTTGATGGTAGAAATAGGTATACATTAAGTGTTGGTATGATTAGTGTTCACCCATATTAATTTAAATTGTGTACCAAAGACAATTTTGGTTTTAGGCTGCTTTATTGGTGAATGGCTTAAACCAATTGAAGACGGTTTTGTTGGGGGAAAAATTATAGTTAATAACTAAAACTTGGAGAAAACTAATTTAAGAAATTAGCATCTTTTACATCACAAGGAGAAACAGAAGGTAGAATATCTTAAATTGAACACCTCTTTCATTATTAGGACAAAAAGCATCGCTCTTTTACGACCCTAAAAAACATCTGAGTAAGTAAATTGCAGACTTTTAAAAAAAAAATCCATTGAGAGGCCATTCATCTCCTATTTTATAAACTTTATTCGAGTGATCCGAAAGAATTGTAAAAACTCTCTGTATTAAACCTCAAAAACACACACATATAAAATAGGAAAAGGCGTAACATACCCCATTTTGTTGATTATTGATGTTGGTTGGAGGCCCATACATTGTTTGAGGATTATAGGGATGCTGATAGAAGGTTTGCATGGGTGGTGGATAACCAGATTTTGAATCTACAACAACAAAGTTTCTTTTAGAGACAAATAAATAATCCTTCTATTAGATTATACAGTCAACTCCGGGAAGGAAATGTTTATGTGTTATTTTTTGTGGTGAGAGTGAAGAAGAAAAAAATATAGTTTTTCTGTCTGATTTATTTTCAGCATTTTTTATGCAATAATTTTGAAATTTCTACTTCAAAATACATATACCAATTTTTAATGGCATGGAATGTAGCAATGTTTCTTGTTTACTTCATTTTTCAGCATTAAAAAAAGACGCAATCTTCCAGTATCTGGACAAAATGCCTCAAGTCAAAGCAGATGAATTTGGTGAAACTATTTTTATGTGTACAAATGCCTGGCGGAATAATATTAAGTTCGGGAAAAATTATTGGAGAGTTGGGAAATGTCTGATGTGGAGGATTTGTTCCTCAGCTAAAAATTACTATTTTTTTTGCAATACAAGACGAAGAGCAACAAAAAATAAAAGTGAACACATTTTTGTTGCTACGTATTATTTTTCAGTCATTTTTGTATTTCATTTTATGGGTCATTTATTTAAATAATATGTAACAAAAAAGTTTGAAACCATTAGATAAAATTGTTTTCAGAACGGATAGAGTGAACCGAAATTTCGGTCTCTTTCGGTCACCAACTCAACTGGATTTTGGTCTGACTGTATTTCATCTCAAACATATTTTAGAGTTCAAATATTTTTGGACTCATTCTTGTCGGCAAAGATAAGTGTATCACACCTATAGTCGTGATTCCCTTGTTTTTCGCTTTAACATCAGAGTAACAATGAAATATCCAAATAAAAAATTAGAACTTTGCAAAAATAAAATTAATTTTTTCATTCATTTTCAAAATATTTGTACAAAATATTTTGTGCTTTCCTTCTGAATCTTTTTTTTTTCCTTCACCCGATAGCACCCATGCCGATGATGTGAAACAATGAGTTTGCCATCTATACTTGACTCATCTTCTTGTAACTTAAGCATCAAACCAATAGCTCCTACTATAATTAGTTTTTTTAAAAGAAAAACCTAATATCTCCTATTTTCGCTAAATGTCTTAAATAATATACACATATTTATTAACTAATTTTAACACATAAACTACTAATTAATTTTTTAATTATGGCACAGATGTTGGGAACGTGAGTTTGAATCTAGCCTTCGGCAGGATTCTTGTGCATTAAATGGTGACTGATGCACATGGGATCACAAAGTTCTCCAAATTCCCATAATAAATCAATACCTTTGAGGGTACTGAACTGAAGTTTAATTTGCTCCCTGGTTTAGGTCAAAATTAAAATTTGCGGATGAATGGAGTATGAAAGGGCCCTACCTGTAAAACAAACTGTGACGCGTGTGTGGCTAAAAAGATGTCAGAAAACCTGCCCTTTGCCTAAAATTCACTTGGTTTCCCACAACAAGCTTGCTGATATTGGCATTACATATATTTTATTTGGCCGGGATAGCCTGGTCGGTAGGGCACTCAGCCCACGTGCAAGCGTTTTGTGGATGCGATCCCAGACCGGCCATTGACTCTCCGTGTTGTAAATGGCGACCGATGCACGTTAAATCTGTTGAGTCACAAAGTCCTCCATGTACTCATAACAAATTATACCTCTGGGGGTACTGATCCAGGAGCTTCCTTGTCTTCTGGATTGGGTTCAAAATGACAAGTCTACGGAGTCGAACATTAGTAGGTGTAAACCCAATATTGGGGATGGCTGTTCGACGATGGATATAAAACAAAAAAATAACATATATTTAATGATACTTTAGAAGGAATAAATTACATAGAGTACCTAGTGGAGGAGCCTGATCTGAAGTAGATCCCTGATAGTGTCCGTAAGGAGGAGGTGCAGTGGCTCCACCATCAGAATTGAATCCAGGAGGAGGAGGAGCCCCCGGATGATTGAACAGTCCTGTAGATGCAGCCTGCGGATACATTCCTGAGCCAGGAGCATAGGCATAGGGAGGAGGATAGATGCCAGGATAGGGAGGGGGCATATCCATAGTATAAACACTGTTAGCTGCAAATAAAACATTATAGTTTAGTATTTTAACAGAAAACAATTTTTCTCTTTTTTTTCAGGTATTTCAAAGACACACTGAGTGTAAAAACTTGCACCAAGAAAAATGCAGGGTGCAATATGACTTAGACATACATATAGGAAATGTTATGTGAGTTTGACGGGGGGAGGGGGATATTAAAATAAACCACAAGTTTGTATCAACTTTATTTTTTATAGGGTAATAATTGGCACTGAAACATGGTTTTCTAAGAAAAATCTATGTTTAACACAATGTTGTGATCAGGCATAATAAGGAACAAAAAAATATACGATTTTTATGTTATACCGCTTTGAGAATTAGCAATGCAAGGGGGGGGAACTAGAGATGAACTAAATTTTATTTCACTTTTATACATTTGAACCTTTTTATCTCGAAATGTCTAAAATCAATGTATTTTCCATGCTTATGTTGAACATTTTTTTTAAAAACCTTTGTTTCTCGAATTTCTAATAATCGAGCACAAATGTCCAAACAACATAACTTTCTTTATCAGTAGAACTTGCAGACAGAAGACATTAATTTCGTAAACCCACAGGAAGTACAGATGGACAGGTCGGGGATGTTTCTTGAAATTTCGATCACTGTCCCTGCACTTCCTTAACTTTACAATGATACTGGCAGTGAGTGAGAGGTGGATGAGCCAGGGGTGGTTAGCTTTTCAACATAGATAAGAAGGGCAGGAATAGAAATTCACCTCAAAATTGCAACCAATGGATCAAAGGATAATTAGGAGTTTTAAAGTGAACAATAGAAAACAATACAGTCAGAGAACAAAAGAGGTTCCTAAGAAAATATTGGCTATAGGGGATTTGCTGCTCTTTCTAAGCTTAAAAGAATTATCAAAATAAAGAAGGTTAGACTTCAAAAATCTTTGAAAAATATTTTCAGTGTTAAATGAATGTGAAAGTTTTTTTTATGTAAATAGATGTATTTGGTATAATTAATTTACAGAAATGTCTGTATTTTTCTACTAAAAACAAGTAAAGGAAGAATTTCTTAATTAAATTTAATTTTTTAAAGTACTTGTATAACTCCAAACCTCTTTATCTCAAATTTTTTGTCCTTCCCGTGAGATTCGAGATAAACAAGTTCGACTGCAATTATTTTTGTTAATTAGTGAAATTTTGCTTAAAATTAACAGAAATACTTTAGTAAAAATACATGCTAGCTACATAAATAAAATAACAAAATTCCTCAATTTTCCAAACACATTTTTAAAAAAAAATCAGTATAATATCTCAGTAATCACTGACAGTGGCTATTATATACAGTTAACCACAAAAAATTTTATGTTTGTAATTTACACATTATATTGCATATTTTATTTCAATTAAAAACTCCACAATACTCAGAAAAAATGGCAGGGCATTAAAGACAATAAAAATATATAATATAAAAGGAAAAAATATTTTTTTAAAATAACATTTTGATACTTTGTTTACGTTTACTGGGATACTTTGATAAAGTATCCCAGTAATTTTTTACATTACGACTGCATAATGAGAAAAATTATATTAAAAAATCAACACAAAAATAGATATTTCCAAAAATTGTCACTACACATAAAAATCACTTATGACTGATAAATTTTTATATATCTTTACCCATATATTCAAAAATGATTTTGCTATTGTAAAAATTTGGGCTTAAAATTGTATCCAAATTAAAAAATCCATAAAAATCATTGTCCATTGTTAAATTTCAACTTGTCCATGCATGTCAACTTGTGCTTTGCAAAATAAATAAATAAATAAATAAAAAAAAATATGCATTTAACAGTCCTTACAGTAAAAGTTATTTTCATTATGAGAACATTTCCCATAGCGTCATATGGAAAAAGGTTTCACAGAGAAAAACATTTTTCAAAAAATAAATAAATAAAGGTCTGTTAGAATAAATTTAGAACAATGTTGAATGTTTAGAATAATGGAAGAATTTCAACTTTCAGAGGGAGAGCCTGATAATTTAATTTAAAAAAAAAAAACTCTGCAAAATAAAAGCTTGCTAAAAAATATGGCGTAAGTGACCGATTAGACTTACAACACCGCACTATCTCACCAAGCACGTGCTACCTATTAATATATGCTGAATTAACCTGGTATTTATCTTATCTTACTAGGACACAAAAACAAAGTCTTAAGAGGCGGGGAGGAGAATCTTACAACTTGCTTTTTCCTAAAGTTGAATTTGTGAAGGAACCGTTAAACGGTAGTAAATTTTCCCTGAATAGATCCCTGGCAAAGCAAGACTTTATAATAATAAATCATAAAATTTAGCAAGTTTATAATTATCTTTGCTATACACAGATACCAGTTCATAAAAAAAAAATCTTTTTAAAAATACGAAATCATCACACAAAAGAAACTACAATATATAAGCATTCTGAATTCAATAATAATTAAAATCTCACTTAATTAACTAAGTAAAATAGTGTTTCTAAAAATAAAATGACAACTGGATAGGATCATCCTCTTAATGACGAATAATATTTTTCTGCATATTTATTTAAAAAAATAAAGAAAATTTGATAACAAAATAAACAAAAGAGGTCTGACCCTTTATTATGAAGAAAAAATTAAAACAAACATTATAGAGAGAAAAGCATTAGAAATGTATGTCTTTACAAATGAAATGTGTTTAAAACAAAAGTATTCTGAAATTTTTTTTATTAAAATATAAAATTTATGTTTTAACTAATAGGAATAAAACATAATGGAAAGTAAAACGATTCACAATACAAAAAGTAGGAGTTTTTCTGTCTTCAAATTTCGTCGACAGGGAATATATTAAAGATTAAATTAGATAAGAGAAAACTTGAAGAATGTTAAAAAAAATGCTATTTATTTTACTTTCTATTATAAAATAAAAGATAAATTGGAGATAATTGAGAGTGAAGACGAGAGGGAAAAAACCTACAGGCAGAAAAAAAAGGGGGAAAGCTTAAATTATGTAACTATCTTCAACTATCATTAAATGCATCAATAAAATAACACGAAATAAAAACAAAGGATTAAAAAAAACGCAAGATATTTGTTCATTTATTATAATAAAAAAAATTTCAGGACAGAAATCGGGGGTCAATCCATGAGGAAATCTGGGCCGATTGGCTGCCTCTTCACAAAATTAAACTTCCTAAAATGTGTCCCTTCACAAAATTCTACTGACGATTCAAATATGACGTGCCAATTTCTGTAGAAAATAAAACTGCAATTTTTTACTTTTTAAAAGAAAAATCTTTCTGCAAGAACTCTGTAGCATTCTGCGACAATCTCACTGTGATTCTGCCACAAGGGTCCACTTCTTAACTCACTTCTTCATGAGCAACTCAAACAGAAATACTATTATTGCAAATGTTGGCAATAAAAATGAAAATTCACAGAGCTATTAATCATAAGTATCAGAATTAACCATTGATGCATATTAAAATGTAATTAAAGATCACTTCATTGAACTCACCAGGAGGAGCATTTGGAAAGACATCAGTAGGAGGAATGAATCCATTCACGCCACCTTCGGGTGGCATGTAGGCTGGAGGTGGAGCAGGAAAATAGGGACCCTGGTGAGGAGTATAGGCAGGAGGTTGGGGAGGCATGTACTGACTAGCTGCAATCAATGTATTTTTAATTAAATGAAAAAAAAATTTCAAAAATAAAAATAATGAAGAAAGAAGTCAGGCAATACCTAGCATTTTTTTTTATATAATTTATTAATCTTTTATTCTCTTTTGAAATTTTAAATATAATTCTAAAGACAAACATTAGAACCTCAACTTTGGAGACTTTTTGAATGAAATTGACTTAAATCTGAGTGAAAAACCAAAAAAATACATTTCGATTACTCGAAAAACTCAATGAACATAAAATAAAGTATTTTTAAAGTATGCATAATTCAAAAACAAAATTGAGATTCTAATCAGTTGCAATGCTCAAATAATTAATTTTCAAAACCATGGAAGATAATTAAAATATATATTAAGGATTAAACAAATTCAAAAGGACATCACATTATTAAAACATTTTTCAATACACACCAGAAAGTTGTCCTGTAGTGCTCTGTCATTCTAAACTCTTTCAATTATTACACTTCATTTAATTAATTATAAATACTAAACAGAGTGGGTGGTGGTCAAGCATTTTTTTTTTTGAAGTATATTTTAAAATCAGCAAAATGCTTTTTGGTGCCAACAAGGAACGTGTATGAGGCGTGCCGTAATTCCGTCATTTATAATTATATTTCATCTCATGTCCCTCACTTCTTCTCAGACATTCCTGATATAAGGTTGCAAAATTTTACTCCATATTTTATTTAAAACTATATTTGATAAACTGTTTTTTTTTTTACTGATATGTTTAAATCACATGCACAGGGTGCGTAGCCAAATTATTTAACAAAAAATAAGCACCTTTTAAGCACTCAAAAAATATTTTTAAGCACTTTAAAAAATATATAATTAGGCAGCGTTGGCAAGTTTTTTACAATTAACAGTTTTATCTTGTTTTAATCATCATATAAAAAAAAAACTTTTGGCATTGTTTTTGACGATTGTCAAAAATCATGAAATTTTGAATCATGTAAAACAAAAAGTGTTTTCATTCCCTATGGACTGACAATACGCCGAAATAGATTAGGATTAAATAAATTGTGAAAACGTTGGATAGAACAATGTGAATTGTCTTTCTGCATAATACGAAGCGAAAATCCACATAGTAAAAAAAAAAATATCATTTTGAAAAAGGGAAAATTAAACACTTTTTAAAAGCACCGAATGCAAAAAGCACCTTTAAGGGCTTTTAAAAAACTAAAATCGAAAATAAGCACCTTTCAGCACTTTTTAAAAATTCAACGCACCCTGATGCATCTTGTACAGAATATTTAACCTAACTCCATCATGAAATTTAAAAACTCCATCATGAAATTGTGAAATATGGGTGGTTTCCATAACTTTCTCAATCATCATAAGCTTAAAACAACACTATACTACCATGGAAGAATTTTATATGTTAAGCTTTATTTTCAATCTTTTACACTTTAGTATGTACAACATTAGGAAATTTTCCTTAACTCATTTTCATCATAATTTAAGAGAATTTTCTTTATTTATATTACTACTTTGCAGTTCTTGAAATAAATATTAACTCTATTTTTGTCTTTTTTTCTGCATCCATAGATATATATATAAAAGAAACATCAACTTTTTTTCAACATCCTATTGGAATAGGGGAACATAAAATTAAAACTGTCTCCAGACCAGTGATTCTCAATTACTGCGCCATGGCACTTTTGCTTGCTGCCAAATTTTAGAAAAATTAGAATGCTTTTTCTTTGATTTCGATGAAAAGTTTAAATAAAGAAAAGCATTTATATACAATATTATATATATACTTTTTATAATTTCTCCTCGCTTTAATGACGTGAACATCTTGGACGGCGATAGTTCTGTCTCTGACAATCTTAAAATAAGTAGGAAATTTAATGACTATTAAAATTAGTAATTAACAAAAGAAAGCAAGTAAAATATTTACTTGCAAAAGGAAATAAAAGTTAGCAATTAAAATAAGCTGAGCCATTAATAGTTATAAAAACAAATTAACAAAGGATAACAAAGAAAGCTAACAATTAATAATAAACAAAAAAACAAGCTAACAAGGGATCACTAAACATAACAATGAATGCAAAAATAACTTATAGTTAATAACTATAAAAAAAAGCTAAAAATTAATAAACAGCAAAAAAAAAGAATAACTGTTCATTCGTAATTAATCCCTTAATAAATGTATTGTTGTTCTTGTAGTACATATTTTATTTCACATTCAAAATTAGTATCATAAACTAATTTACAAAGTGCATTATAGGTAAGTAAACAACTTTTTTTAAGTTTATTTTTTTCTCTCTGTGTGCCGTTAAATTTCAAAATCGTTAAGAGTGTGCCACAACAAAAAAAGGATGAGAATCAGTGCAAAACAAATCAAAGAAACTATTTTACCCATTTTTGCAGCTTTTACCATTGCTTGACCAAATTCAATGGCACCTCCAGAGAAAAACTTCAACTTAAATGTTGCTCTGCCTGTCCAGTTTCCTACAACACAAAAATTTCACACAATGTAAAACCTCTCTACAACACTATTTTTTGAAGAAGATTGTTATTACACAAGAGGATATGTATTAACTATAAATGTATATATTAATTTGCAGAAACAATTGAAATAAAACAATGTCACAGTTTTTATTAAAAACAATCCGATATTTTTGTTCATTCTTCTGACAGTTAAGTCAACCAACAAGTATGCATTAAATTCCAAGTGCGTACAAAAATGATTTCTGTTTGTTAAGGGTGTTCCATCCAGCCTCTACAGAAAAAAATTCTCTCAGGTGTTAATGTGATGCGTGTGGTCATGATCCGCTTTTAACATGATGGAAATTAAATTAGATAGAAATGTGATAAGGGAGGTAATTCTAAGAATGAAAGCTCTTGGGGGTCGTCAGCACTGAGTCTTTTTCTTGTCAGAAGAAAAAGGCAAAATATGATAAAATGAGATTTTTTACATTATTTGAAAACCAATAATAAATGGAGAAAATAAGTTTGAAATTTGGATGAAAAAAATTTGTTTCACAGGGGTTTATTACTTCAGAGAATATTGTAATAATGAGAGTTGAATAACATTAATTGATATGAAAGTTCGTCGGGACTGCGAAACATTATCGAAATAGGTGGATTTATTTTCGTATCGGATATGGTAGTAGCGAGAGGTCACTGTATTTATAAACTTATTTGTGAAGAATCAAGCGACACTGAGAGTTACCTCCAGCTTGGGCAGTCACGGCACCTTTGATGTAATTTGCTCCAAAAAGGGGTTGTTCCAGTTCAACTCCTGACAAAGAGAAGAACGGGAAACTGAAAGACTGCAGAGCATCTTTCTCAGATTTATTCATAAAAATTATCTGAAAGAAAAAAGAAAGAAATACATTGAGATATTTATCGGATGATATAATAATAAGAAGAATGGACTAACTTACTAACCCTGTGAGTGGTTAGATACATTCTGCCCTTCTTGGTACCTCCAAACTGTTTCACATCATTTCCTTCAATTATAAACTCCACCCCATCACAATACAATAAAATTCTGCATGAAAAGATAAACTTTTATTAGCGAGAAAATTAGCTTAGAGAAGCTTTATTAAAAAGTTTATATATACATACATATATAGTGAAACCTTGTGTTACGGGCACTCCTACAAAATGGACGCCTCTTATTACGGTCAAATTTTTATTTCCCCGTGAATCTTCTATGAATAAACCATTAAGTATAGTTTGTCTAAGTTAAAAAAGTCCTCCCACCACCAAGTCTGTGGCCGTCTGGTGCTATGGAAACAATACCTTCTCTCTCCGACCCGAGCTGAAACCACTCCAAAACAGTGACCCTGCACCCCTACTTGAAATAGTCATACCTTGTTACCATAGTCATCACCACAGATCCAGACGAATGTCTGAGGGAGTTCTTATTTCAGACAAACTATATATTTCCCACATAGCGGACACTTCCGTAAGCACTGGACAGTCATTTATGCCCCAAAAAATTTATTTTCTATCTCTTCATACCGTACACCAATTTTCAAAATTTGAAAGAAAAATTTGTTATGCTCCTTTATTTTTTATGAATGAAAATTTTTTGCTTAACCATAAGTAAAGATATTTTACTTCCTAAGAATCAATCCTTCACCTTTCTTTATCTCAGCAAAGAATGATAACAGCATATGTGAAATATCTTTTCTTCTAGAAACCACCTCACAAGCTGAAATGAAATGCTTTCCAAGGGTTGCGGTTTTGGATGTCCTAAACTGACTAAAACTGTAATTGTCTTAAAGTGTCCAAAACCTTGCACATTGGAAAAAGGAAAAAATTATACGTGTAACCATTGTACACATAATTAAATATATTTGATACTTTTTACATAATTTACCTTAAATAATTAATGGAAAATAATATAATAGGAAAAGAGTAACTTTTGAAGCTGCACAATTCATTGAATAACAAGAGTAAATACCTTATCCTTAGAATATGCTTTAAATATCGATAAATTATGTTTTTGCATAAGGAAAAATAATGCAATATTAAAAATCAAGTTTTTTTAATAAAACAAAAACTTGTCTTCATTTCGTTTCTTGTTCAAAAATCACCCCATTATTTTTTTTCAATTCTGATATAATTTGAACAAAAGGGTTCTGGATAGTTTAAGACAAGACTGTTTCAAACCGTGGATTAATACATAATTCTGTCCTAAACCTTGCAAACTCAGTTCTTTCCCACCGAAAATTCTTTCCTTTCACTTCTACACCTGAATTTAGCACAGATGGTTTTTTTAAAAAAATCTAGTTGGGTGTTCATATAAATAAAACATTTATTCAGATACTTGACAGATGATCAATTGCGTACATTACAGCTCCTCATTGGGCTTAGTGCCTAACAGTTTGTCTAAAGTAAGGACTACCCTACCCATTCATCTGGACCCGTGGCGGTAACGAGGTACAACTATATTAAGTAGGGGTGTGGGGTCATTGTTTAGGACTGGTTTTGGCTTGGGTCGGTGAGAAAAGGGAATCTTTTTCTTAGGTCTACTGTGTTATCCCTAGAGTGAAGAGAAGCTACCTTCCCTCAAATGCACTATTCTAATTTCCATAGCAGCAGACGGCCTCAGACTTTGTGGTGAGGGTAGTTCTTATCGTAAACAAACTATACCGGTATATATTGTCGTTTTCTTTTTTCTATGCATCGCATGAAGTTTACCTTCAGAGAGATTTTACCCAGTTTCCTATCAAGGGATGGGGAGTAATAATAACTGACTCAGAAAGACTAAAAGCATCTATTTGGAAACATATGATTGACTCGAATATCTCCGTAAATATTCATTTATCTGTAACTACATCTAAAATTATGACTATATATCTAGCTTTTTCATTTTGTACTGAAGAAAAAAAGCTTTTAAACATTTAAATAAATATCAATGAATGAATAAAAACATTTACATAAATATCAATGTAAATAGTTATTTTTATATAAGTGTCATTATTCTAGAAACAGTTTAATGAAGTTTGCTATTAATTCGTACATTCTTCTCGTAAACAGACAATTTATTCAGTCCAAAAAATTTCTGTTTAACTACATAATCTTTTAAATTATTACTTAATTTTACTAAAATGATATTAAAAATTATCTAACAATTAGTAAAAAAAAAACGAGTCATGAAACAATTTCATTTAAATGAATTAACTCACATTTCTCCATTGTAAATAAGAACTCCACCATTTGCGTGTGCTGTATTCAAAGACATTTTGATGGAATGTATATAAGATCGTAAAATATGCGATTATTTACTTAATCGGGTTCTTTACATAATTGCGCATATAAATTAGTTTGACATATCATATGATGAAAGGCGAATACAAATGGTTTCCAGAAATTCTAGAAAACGTAATGTTTGTTGCATCATTTCCGGTTAAAACCGAAACTTCTCGTGAATGTCATAAAAAAAAAGACGCAAAAACTGTGTGCACATCCCGTTAAATTAATTAGAAATAGTCAATTTATTTATCTTGGAGGACAAAATAATTCTCTACCAATGTTTTTCTGTCATTTGTAGTATAATTTTACAGTGCAAGCTATAAGTTGAATTTATTTTGAACTATAGCTTTAGCGCAAAACACCTAGGCCAAACAATCGCCAAAAATCATTCTCAATTATCTACAACAAAATTGTACATCCTTATTTTCTCCTACCTATTTGGAAAAAAAAAATTTTTAAAGCTGTTCTTTAACTATTGAGTCAGGTGTCACTAAATGATATGAATTTTCAGAAACTTCCACCTGTTCCTATATTACTAACTTGTCTTCAGATCTGGTTTTACAGTTATTTTTATTTTATATTTCAGCACTACTTAATGTTTTCCATATATCTTACCACGATCGTAGTCATTTGTGTAACAGTAGGTCTTCAATATATTACATTTGAACAAGTAAAAGATGACGTAGCGAAAAATGTTCTTTTGAAGGCAAACTCAACTGATTTGCCCGTCTTCGCTCATAGAGGTGGAGGTCATGATGCTCCTGAAAATACTATAGCTGCCATAAGAGAGGTGACACAGCCCATAAAAATTAATACATGTGTGTCGTCAAAATGTATAAAAAATTTTATCGTTGCATTTTCATTTTTTAAATGCATATAAGTTTTGACACTTATCTTTAACCTTCTGAAATCAATATTTATTTTTGATTATTTATTTTATTTTATTAATCTGAACAAGTTTCATGCAATTATTATCAGTGTTTTAAAGCGAGCTATTTTTAGTAATTAAATACTGAGAGGCTGTGTTCAGTAATTAAAAACAACAAATTTTTTTTTTTTAAAAAGAAAATCATTGATTTAAATTGAATGATTTTCTTTAAAAAAATATCCATTTATAAACTTACAAACCAACTTAATACAAGTTTTTTTATTGATCTACATGATTTCAAAATTGTATGTCAGTATATTGCTGCATTAATAAGTTTTAATAATCAAAATTACCCTAGTATTAGTATGAAATAAATTACAAGACTTTTGAAATAATGAGGAAATCATATAATTCCTGTAAATTTTTCAGACTGCAAGCTGAGTACAAAGACTGTATTGTGAATTCTTTAGATTTTATTTAATTAAATAATAATATTCTTGAAATTTGGGTGTTTTTTTTTTACTGTTTTTTTAGTAATTGTACTGTTCTATTTTGAGTTGTCCTGTTCCAATCTTATTTCATTTCCAATAAATTTTAATCATGCATTTGCTTGTACTAATTCATTTTTAATGTATTGAGTTAATTTAAAAAGACCCATGATTTATTAGTCATAAATTTTAATTTATTATGTTTATAAAGTTTAGCCAAGCATAAATTGGAGTTCTTAAAGTATTTTTTTTTAAAAATTAAATAAAATAATTCCTTTGGTTTTTTTTAAAAAAATATAATCATGAACCTTTTTAATAGGCTCCATCTCCCTTTTTCTATGTGTGTCAACCATGCACAATTGGAAATTGAGGTTTTCTTAGCGCTGCCATTTACCCTTCTCTAAACTAGGAACTTTTCTGCCCTACATTAGAACCTGTTTAGTTGGGCTAAATAAGAAACAGAACTCATTCTAGGCAGAAAAAAGGGCAGGGTGCAAAAGTTTAAAAAAAGGGCATTATTATTCTGAAAAGGCAATAATTTCTTTCTATGGGCTTTACATGTTCTTTTAAAAAACATTGTCAATTAGTAATATATTTTTTTTAACTTTACTAAAAGTAGCAAAGCAATCATATTAATTACTAATTTTTATTAATAAATTAACATATATATCGAGTTAATGAGCTAATTAGCTTAGTAATTTATTTAAAATGCATGCATATATTAATAAACAATAAATGTATGTTCTTAAGTGTCTGTAGTTATGACTTAATAATTGAAATGATTAATAATAATTATGATTTAATGATAGTGGAAGTAACTGCAAACTTTCAAAGACAAGTGCAACAAGGGGGTGTGATGGCTATTTTTCCTTTCCGTTATAAATCTATGCATTGACAGCAATGACAAACTAAATAAAACAAGTTGAAAATAACAAAAGTTTTATAAATCCATTGTAGAGTTTAGGTAGAAATAAAGAAGGGTTGAGGAAAGAAAGGGCAAAAAGGGTATGGAGTCTATTACATCGGAGCACATATTTACTTTAGGGGCAACAGGGTGGATTCTTTTGACTAAAAGGGCAGCAGGGTGCTTCGCCCTGTTTACCCTGCCTAGAATGAGCTCTGTAAGAAATATATATTGGTAGTACTGTATCTCTTTATTTACTAAAGATTAATTATAAAATATTTATAGTGAACAAGTACTAATTTTCCGGAATTGCATGAGTTTTTGCATTGAATCTTGTTATTCCTTCAAAAACAAGTGTTGATGTCGAACAGGGTTTTTCAAGATAAAAGAATTTGCTTTTGAACAATCTTTCAATTGTAAGGACATTTGATAATACAATGTAAATCTGATGTTCTTGAAGATTCTAACTGGAATTTAATAAATTCTTATTTACCTTTATCAATCATTGAGGTTTTATTTTATTTATAAATTACATATTATTTTAATTATTGTACTTTTTATTAAATATATAATACAAACTACAATTTACAATTTTTATGAAAAGAAGTTAATTTCAAACATGTTTCCAAAAATTTTTATTGGCATTATTTTTCCTCATAATATCATTTTTATGGCTTTTTTTTTGTTTGTCATTTTTAAAGATTTCTTAGTTCATTGACTTCATATCCATAGTGTGTAGCCTTTTTAAAAATTGCTTAAAGGTGCTTATTTTCAATTTTTGTTTTTTAAAAGCACTTAGAGGGGCTTTTTTCATTGGGTGTTTTTAAAAAAGTGCTTGATTTTTCCTTTTTGAAAATGCAACTTTTTTTCTTTACCATGGCGATTTTCAGCACGTATTATGCAAAAGCGAGCTTTTCACCTTGTTCTATTCAACGTTTTCACAATTGATTCAACCACAATCCATTTCACCCTATTGTCGATCCGTAGCGTATGAAAGTGGCAATAATTTTACATAATTTTACAATAATTCCACATGTGCGTCTACTGAGCTGAGTTCGACGAGATTTTAGCACTTTAATGTGTAACTCTGCTGCATTTTGCTAATTTCAGGCTTTATTTTCCATCAGAAAAATCTCTCGGATCTTTTTATGGTGGCTAATATAATCAAGAAAAATAGTTCGATTGCGTAAGGTCTTTGAAAATTATTTTGCATTTTGTTAATGTATATAGTGCTTAAAAATATTTCTTTAGTGCTTAAATAGTTCTTAAAAGGTGCTTATTTTTCTTTTGAAGGATTAGGTTACGCATTCTGATGTCCTTGATTATTAGAATTAAAAAGGTTTTACTATCACAAAGTTTTTGAGTCTAATAATTATGGTTTTTATTTTCTAGGCCAAAAAGAATGGAGCAGATGGTATTGAAGTGGACTTATCCTTCACTAAAGATAACATTGCTGTGCTTTTTCATGACGATACAATGGAGAGAACAACGAATGGATTTGGCACGTTATCTTCTAAGACGTTCACTGAAGTGCGAGAGCTTGATGCTGCTTCCAACCATATCTACAGGTTATTACTCAAACCATTAGAAGAATTGATTTCTGTTATATTTTGGGTTAATGGTTGCATTGCAGGGGTCTGTCCAGGGTAAATTTACTACTGTTTAGCGGTACCTTCACATATTCAACTTTAGAAAGAACGGTAGTTTCACAAAATACTTTAAAAAAAGCAAGTTCTCATTGCAATCTATGGAAATGAGGAGCTTTACTGCCAGCTGTTTTTTATGAAAAGGTAGCACGTGTTTGGTCAGATAGTGCAATGTGGTCGCTGAGTTTTTTTTTAAATGAGGCTCTCCCTTCATAAACTGTACAGGAAGTCTAAATTCGAACATTATCTTAAACACTATTGTAAATTCATTCTAACAGACCTTTATTTTTTATGAAGCAGTTTTTTTCTCTGTGAAACTTTTTTCTGTTCAACCTAGTTGAAAATGTTCTCATAATAACTTTTAGTGCTAGTAATGTTAAATGCATGTTTTTATTAAATTCAAGGTGAAATTTAACTATGGACAAGGACTTTTATGAATTTTTAAATTTGGATTTAAAATTTTACAATAGCAATATTATTTTTGAATATATGAGGAAAAAATATATAGAAATTTACCAGTCAAAAATGATTTTTATATGCAGTCACAATTTTTGAATATATCTTCTAACTTACCATATTTTTGTGTTTATTTTCTAATATAATTTTTAATTTTCACAAATTTTGTCTAAATTTTCGCAAAATAGTTACCTCTGAAAAAAAAACCTAGAAAGGCATTGTTTTTACACAAAGTGATAAATAAGTTAAGAATATTTTATTTGAGTAAATCAGTCAAAAGAAGAAAATTAAGATTTCTGTTAACATTCATTAGTTTAAGTCAAAGTGATCCTGTCAAAGAATATACATACGGGAAGAAGGCTAGCTGTCATAGGTAAGATGTAAACCAGTCCCCCAAAAAGTTTGTACAGGCTCTGTGTTTAAAGGAAGGAAAGCATTTATGGGTACGGCAGCTGTGGATTTTCTTGAAATGGGTTAGCACCCACCACTTCCCCAATCACTACTGGGGTTAGGAATGTTTTTGTTTCTTTTTCGGTTGGATTTTTGCACTATTTATTAACCCCTTGACATATCATTTGTTGATATAGAAATTATTTTTCATTGCACTGTCAACAACAACTCTCAACGGAATGTTGACAGAGATGCCAACAGCTCCAGACAGGGCAAATAACTACAAACTAAATTTTGCGAGTATTTTACTATTTTTGCTTGCTTTTTAAAATGTATAGCATGACATAAGTACTGTAAAATGGTGAATTATATAAGCCTATGAATTTTTTAGAAATAGTGGTGGATAAAAATCTACTAAATTGAATGTGTTAAATCAAGAATCACAATTGATAAACTACCACTTTAAAATATTAATTTGCTGTCCGGAGAAGGTTGGCATCTCTGTGTTGAAGACGTCTGAGACACGTCAATTATTGTTTTGACATAAGAAACAAATGACGTCTCCCAGATGTCTTTTTGTGTCAAAGGGCTGATAGTACTGTATTATTTAGAGCTGAAATAGCCAGATTGGCAAGGTGTTAGTATCTCGTTCGTGAGAACGTGTGTACGAATCCAGCTGGTTGAAGATGCCCTGTGTAGTTAATGGTGACTGGTGCACGTTAAATTAGTTGGATCACGAAATCCTCCATGTTCCTATAATAAATTATACCTCTGTGGGTACTGAATTGGGCTCTCTAGTTCAAGTCAAAAATTACGATCTGTAGTTGACTGGATATATAAATGGGTCTGCCCTATAAAGGCGTGTGACGTATGAATGTAACAGAAATCAAATTCTTGGCCATAGATGGCGCCACTGGAAAACAAGAGCAATCACAGTTTTTGCCTTAATGGCCTATGACAAAAGCAAATGAATTACTTATTAAGTTATTTTTATGAGAATTAATTTACACTGAGGTGACAAGAGTTTTGGGATAGGAATCTACATATAGCAGTAATATTGGCCACAAAATATATATGTTGGCAGTGCATTTCCAGGAATTTTATTTGTGTTTAAGTTATTCATCTTATATTGTTTATGTCCCCAAGATGAGATTTTGAATGTGGAATGGTAGTTGGAGACACTGGGGGCCCAGAGAAGTACGTGCCCCCTTTAATAATTTTTCAAAACATCAGGATTCTTTTACAGTTATTACTTTAAAAAACATCAAAAAATATTTTAAATTACAAAAAAAATGAATGACTTTAGATAGTTTATTAATAGTTTAGCGAAATAATTATATATATATATATCACTTTCAGCGCAAGTTAACAATTCAAAAAGATTCTTAAAAACCATTTAATGAACTTCTTAAAATTATTTATTTTAGGATTTTTATGTTGAAATTGATAAGTATTAACATAATTTATATTACAATTATTTTCTGTTAACGTTGTGTAATAATTGTAAAAGACGCTGTTTATTTTTTGTAACTGTTGAAATATTTTATTATCGTTTTAAGTTGTTTTGTTTTATAGCATAAAATAACTTTCAGCTTGTTTGGGCCTTTAAATTTTTATAAGGATTTGTTTTAAGTAAAACTTTTCAAGTAAAACGTGATAAAACTTTTATGTTTATTTTTCTTATAATTTTTTGCCAACAGGCTCCATTTCATACAAAACATTTTTACAGTACTGAGAAACTTTAAATGTAACGTTCAAACTTTCAGCATGTTTCCATAGAATATGTTCCAAATTACCTATTTTATTTGATTTCCACATAACTTTTAAAAACTTACCACTGGACTTGAAATACCAGATATTATTAAATGCATAAAAGTATTTTAAAAAGTTGCATTATTGCACATATATAAAGAGTTATTCTTTTAAATTTTAAGAGAAGTTCACATCAAGGAATCACACATTATAATAAATAAGTCCATTATAATAGATCTGATTTTCTCATATTCTTCCAAGTAATAGTTAAAGACGAATTAAATCTGTAAAAACTTGTTTGTGTTCTAGACACTGTGGGTAAAGCAATAATGCAATTAATTACAATTTTATTCATGCCGTTTTTATGTTAAAAATATCTCTTGTGGCAGTTAGAATTGCATAAGTTTTTTAATTATTTTTGAATCGCAGCTTTATGTTCAAAAATAAAAATTACATATAATTCCCATATAAACTATTTTCGAACATTTGCTTAAAAAGAAGTAAATGTTAATAGATATTAGAAAAAAATAGGAATGAAAAGTTTAAAAGATCAATACAACAAAAAAAATTTTAATTGATTGTTCAAAAATGCACTTAAAAGCTTAGAAAATTGAATTTTTATATTATCTCTCCTGGAGATAAAATTATAGAATTCGCAAAAGAAAAAAAAATTACTAACTAAAGAAATAAATAATACTAGCAGACCACCCTGAATAACTTTTGATATAATGATTGAGTTTTCACATTCTGGTACTCAATCTTAATTGTTTGAGGGGTGACAACAAATATGCTAATTAATAAGTGCAGATGATATTTCAAATTACGAAATCAGACCCCAAAACGTACTTTCTCTGAATGAACGTGTGCTCGCCTGCCAATCAGGTGATTTGTGTTCGAATCCCAGGGGTGGCTGGCCAATATGAATTCCACACCCGGCTTACACGGACACAGTGCTGGCATAAAATATCCTTTGTCGTAGATGGATCAGGAGTTCCCACGCTGTAAGGGTTTTTGTGGTTAATTCCATCAAAAAGAAATTTTTCCCAAATCATAAATTCAAAATTGGGTAGGCTGTTCAAAGATGGCTATAAAATAACATAGAATTGTAATTGCGAAATATATTCATTATTGGATGTAGTTTTCAAGCATGTCACATGGCAGGAAGACCCTATAGGAGTTTAGCTGAAAAAGAATTTAAAGTTCTTATTCCCAATAGGACTACAGGAATTGTCTAAAAAGACATTTGAAATCCGATGTTTTCAGAACATATCCAATTCAATCAATTGTCAGAACCTAATCTATTTATCTTAATGTTAAATAATGATCAGGAGTTGGTATGGCCTCTGGATATCTGGTAAAGCAATCAATCATGGTTAAGAGATCATTGAAACCACCAGAGGAAGTCCAACAATGTGCATGGCATGGACATTGTTGGACTTCCTCTGGCCTATATTTTATTTTTTGCCTAAAAAGGAAACATTTTATTTAAAAATATAGAAAAGATCAAAGAAACTATTTTTTTTACAGAAAGAAATTTGAACTTAGTAAAGTCCCAAATTCAAAATAACTGAACAAGAAAAAGTATTTCAGAAAAAAACAAAAAAATTCATACTTTTGCATTATTTATAGTATTGTAATTATATGTATATTATTAATAATTAATGTACGATTAATAATATATGTATGATTACATTAGTATCAATTATTTTTATCTTGTTTTTTATTACTAAATTAATTATTACAAGTTTTAATGTAATATAAAAGAGTAGTTTGAAAATATTTAAGGTAATAAAGCATTAAAAAAAATATTTGAAAGGAATAGAATGATGAAAAATAATTAAATTAATGTCAATACATTCATATAAAATAAGTATATTTCAGTATTATTGATTAAATGATAAATAAAGAATAAAACAAGCATCAAAATGCTTTTTTGCTTACAAAAAGGAGTATATCAATATTATTATAACATAATGTCTAAATAGCATTAAATAAAATACTATATAATATAAATATCTTGGATGGAGTTGTATTATTTTGTGTTAAAATATTTTTATGTAGATAACATTTTGAAGTTATTACAATAATTAATTACAGCATATTATTCATATTCAATTTGTTTACACTGGTAACAGGAGAAAAATAAATTGATAAATAAAATATATAACTCAGAACATCACCTTTAAATTTTAAAAACTATCACAAATCTATGTTTTTGATGGTCTGTTTTATTTTAAGCATTTTTAGATACACAAAATCATAAGCTCAAATTTAACTCTTTTTTTTATTTATTTTATATAAATATTTTTGCAGGAACAAAAACATTTAAACAATAAGAAATAAATTTTAAGTTGAAAAAAAATTTATGAGGCATATATATTAATTTTGTTATGTTTCAAATATATATTTATCTAAAGTAGTTAAATCAAATTAGCGGATTGAGTGAGCTTAGGGAAACCACTTTTTTCCCCCTCACTTATAGACCTCAAGACTCCGCATTTTTTTCCATATATATATATTCATAAATACAACTTTATTCTCTCTTTGTTATTTTGCTATAACCGTCATTGAATAGCCCACCTCATTTTGGGTTTGCAACTACTAATGTTCAACTCCGTAGCTTCGTAATTTTGAATCTAATCCAGAAGAAAGGGGACTCCTGGATCAATTATTGGGGAAATTTGCCTTCGTGTAGGACTTTTTTGAGGGAACTAACCTGCACTTGCGCTACATGGAGAGGAAAAACACTGAAACCTTCCACGGTTGGCCTCACGGCAAGGGGACTCTAGCCCACGATCCATCTACCACCGAGGATATTTTACGTGAGCAGTGTGGTCGGTGTAGGCCGGGTGCGGAATCGACCCCCGTCGTCGCTGGGATTTGAGCCCGGTTCACCTTATTGGGAGGCAAGCACACTATACCCTGAGCCACCGTGGCTCATCCCTCCATATTTGTGTCTTTCTGACTTAAAAAGTATCTGTGTAGGCTTAAAACTTCTCAGCCTGTTTTAGTAAAAATGTGTTTCTTTTAGGACTCGCTACAAGGGAGAAAAAGTAGCCACACTAGAAGAAGGAATTGAAGAGTGCTTGAAATTAGATTTAAAAATTATTCTGGATGTCAAGGAGTATGATAGCAGAGTGAGTGTTTTTTAGCCTTTATGAACGGTAACCGAAAAGGAAAAAATAATCTATATACATATGTCATTAAGCCATATAAAGGTATGTAACAAGCATAATGGCATCAATCCTCATAAAATCATACAACAAACCAGGGTGTGTGCGCTCGGGGTATATCAGGAATACCAAAAAAATCAGGGACTTCAGTATCGGACGAAAAAAATCATTTATCCCGAAACCTGGAATATTTTTAAAAAAATTAAGAGCAAAAACATGGCATTACTATATATTTTTTAAAATAAATATATTGTATTGTATAAATTTTTTCCTCTACAAATAGTGATTGATTATCATGCAAACACCCATCATTTTAATAGTTGTTGATCATCAGGAAAACTTAAAAATGCAATCTACATTAAAATGTAGTTTTTAGGCACTCTACAAGGTGGCTACTAAATACTGTAACACTCCAAAAAAATTCATCGTTCATCCGTTCTCTCAGTATTCCTGTGAGTGAAACTTTCCATATGTGCAGAGGATTTTTGTTTTAAATCAATATATTTAGAATCAGTTTAAGTATGGAAAGGTTGATGCTTTTCGATCGCTTGTTTTCAGGAGGTAGCAATTAAAATCTCTTGCATTTAATCGAACACTTATACATCGAACTATAAAACGATTATTGGATACTAATAGCTGTAAAGATCAACTTAGGACTGGTTGTTCACTCTCAGTTCATACTAAAGGGCGCATTAAAAGAATACGTGAAAAGATGACTCACTGCTAATAAAATGGCTGCAGAAGAGAGCGTGGGTCGAAGACTTGGGTTTTCACCCTTATTGCAAAAGAAAAGTTTGACAACTGCATTAAAATTAAAAAGAAAGAAATTGCTGAACTGACACAGTATCAAAAGTGTTGACAAAATAATCTTTTCTAATGAGAAAATTAGTTTTAATGTTAAAAACGACCCTTCAGCAACCTTCGATGATATAACTGAAAGTGTTCGAACTGTACAACGCTTTCGGAACAAGAATTCTGTATGGTTCGAGCGGCAGTGTCAAATAACGGAAAATTTCTTCAGAAATTCATCGATAAAAGGGGGAAAAACTCAATTCTGCATATTGCAAAAAGGAAGTATTTTTTGCCACATACTGACAGAGTGTGTTCCAAAAATGTTTGAATATTTCAGCAAGATTCTGCACCGAGCCGAAACAACTCAGATTTGACTCTGTGTCTATTGCCGGATCGAGAAGATTGGCCCCCTTCTTTACCCGGTCCTTTGAACTATATTTTGTTTGGAGAATTCTAAATGTATTGCTAATCAGTACAGAAGTTTGGACTTTCTGAGAGCTTCTTTATGGAGTGACCCTCTTGAAATGATTTGTGCCGCCATCCAACAATGACATAAGAGATTATCTTCAGTAATTGATAAAGACGGTGGTCGATTCGAATAAAAAGTTTTTTAAGTAAACTTCAATTTGTAATTTGTGTGTTTAGCGTCTTCTATTTAACATCTGTACAGTAAAATGATTCAATATTTGTATCAGTATTTTGTAGCAGGGTTCGTTGATTTAAATCAGCTTGATTTAAATCACAATTTAAAGCAAATGATTTCCTATAAAAAACAAATTGTTACGAAGTCTAAAGAAGAGAATCCACTGCTGATCTTACGGAGGCAACTTGGAAAACGCCTTTTGGAAATGAAATTTGGGACATGGAACGTTTTATCTTTATATCGAACTAAAGCATTACAAATGCTTTTGCAACAATTGGATGAATACAAGATTGATCTAACTGCAATTCAAGAGATTAGATGGACTGGAAATGGAGTGATTAATAAGAGAAACCACATGGTCTTTTTTAGCTGTCACCCTGATCATCACAAGGAAGGAACAGGGTTCATTGTTAGTAAACGTATTAAGAATCTGGTTATGAACTTCATTGCTGTTTCTCCTAGACTCTGTGTGATTAGGATAAGAGGACAGTTTTTCCACTATAGTATAATTTGTGCTCATGCACCCACTGAAGACAAGTCAGATGATGAAAAAGAAACCTTTTATGAAGAACTAGATAAAATTTTTAATGACTGTCCACGGCATGATAGAAAACTAATTATCGGAGATCTTAATGCTAAGGTGGGAAAGGAATCTGAATTTCATTCAGTTNAAAATCAAGAGAAAAAAAAAGAAATCACAGTTTTAAATTAAAGTTATGGTTTGCTAACTGAAACTTTGTTTTAATAGTTAAATTTTTTCCAAATTTACTACCAAGTTTTACCAAGTTTATTATATTTACTACCATTTAATGGTACCTTTACAAATTCAACTTTAGGAAAAATGATAGAATAATCACACAGAATACTTTTTCTTAAAATTTTATTTTTGTATCTCGTAAAAAACGATAAATCCATATTTTTACTATATTTATGTTGATTTATTTATATAATTTTTAATTTTCACAAAATAGGTACCTCTCAGAAAAACCCAGGCAGACTCCTGAAGTATTCTTTAAATTCTCTATTTCATCTAGTCTTTAAATTTTAATCATGCATTTGTTTCAAAATTTTTGCGATGCATAATTATTATAATGAAGCCCTGTATTATAATGAAAAATTATTTTAGTTAAGAGCTTCTAAAATATTGTTACAGTATAGTTTTAATATTAAGTTAATTTGATTAAACATTTATAATTTTTTTTAAATCATAAATTAAAGTTCTTACAGTGTATTTGAATAAAAATCAAAAAATCTGATTTAAATCAAAAAAGTTTGATTTAAATCAAAAAAATCTGATTCTTTTGATTTTTTTTAAAAAAATCACGAACCCTGTTTCGTAGCCATCCTGTAGATATGCTTGATCACCACCCCACTCTGTTTAGTATTAGTTAAATGAAATGAAAGAGTTTGGAATGACAGAGCACTGTTGTACGGGTTATGTAAGTTGTGCATTGAAAGATGTTTTAATAGTGTATCGCATTCTTCATACCTTCTGAATTTTTTTATTTGTCATGCCTTTATGTTTTTTTAATTTTATTATTTTAATTAGCTGAAAATTATTTTATTATTTGAGGATGGCAATGGGTTAGCATCTAATTTTTTTTTTTTTCGATTATGCACCTTTTGAAAATGTTTTATTTTATGGGCATTGAGTTTTTAGGGTGATAAAAATGTGATTAAGTTTGTTAAAATTTGTAACATATCTTAAAAATGCTTTATTTTATGTATGTAAAGTTTTTTTAAATTTGATTTTAAACAGTATGAACAGGGGCCCAAAACATTTCTGTACCCTGCTTTCTATTAAGATGGCCCTGATGGCTAAATAAATAAGAACAGTTGGTAGATTATCTAGATTCTTTTTTTTGTGCTTCAGCGTTTCTGGGCATGAGAAACAGCAATGGGTCCAAAAAAGACATATACTTAAAATACGATTTCTTTCCATTTTGTGTTTTGCTATATTAAATTACATTCTTTAAAATGATACAAAGAATGTACCTTACAATTTAAAAAAATTTTCGACCATTTTTAAATTAAATAATAATAAATACTTTCTAAAAGTTATTTTTTATTTGGAAATAATTTTGGATAAACCAATTTTATAACTGTGAACAAAACTTTTTCAGCTCAATTAAAATCTTCTAGAGATATAGCGAAATACGCAAAAAGTAAAATTAACATTAAGGGACTTTGGAGCACTCTCCTGACCAAACTATTGGAATGATTTATCCCAGATTATGGCCAACCCCTATATTTTGGGAGTCAGAAATCCGAATCTGTCGAAAAAAAGGTACGGTTATTAAGAGAAAGTATGTTTTTGTGTCTGACTTCGTAACTTAAAATTTCGTCTGCACTTATCTTTTAGCATATTTGAGGTCACCCCCTCGAATCATTAAGAATGAGTCCTGAAATGTGAAGATTGGATCATAAGATCAAAAATTATACAGAGTAGTCCTTTTTTTCCCCCTCTGCGCACCGTACTTATTGGGATATTTTTTTTACTTTTGTGTTAGCTCTTTTAAGTATCTAATGCTTTAAATTTTATGATGAAGTATCTAAAAAATGAAAAAATGCTCATTGCTACATTCCATGTTATGGATGGTTTTAAAAATCATATGTATATTTATTTTGAAGTAGAAGTTTCAAAATTATTGCAAAAAAAAGAAAATAAATCAGTCGAAGACTGAAAAAGTTCATGTATCCAACTTCCTCTCTTTTGTTGGTTCGCTGTATCCACAAAAATTAACATTGTTCGTGTGTAGTAAGGAACGAACATTTCATTCACTGTATCCGGAAGTTCACTATAGCGGGCTTTGATAGTAGTTTTTCTTTGCCTCAGATCACCTTTGAAGGTGACTTGATTTAAATTTACTTGTGAAATAGATATGTTAAAGGTTTTAGCAATGTGTGTAATAGTTAAGCTCTCAAATCAGGTATCAGGATGTTGTTGAATGAGAGAGTAGCAAGAAATGTTTTATGGGACTGTGAGTTATCCCCTTCACTGGTTGTATGATTGGCCGCTCCCATTTGCCCATTTTTGACCAATGCTGCACACCATTTCAATTAATATTTTTTTATGAACACTGTGACGTATTTCACTCATTCAATTTTTTCGCTGGTGTTAAAGGTTCTGAAGACCCCCATAAATTATTAGTAATTCAATTAGAAAAAGCACTTTCTGCTAAGACATTATTAAACTATTCAAATTTTTGTAACGATTATTGACAAATGAAATTTTTTGAAAATGTATAATTTTTCCTTTAGAGATTTATCATATGTTTTTAGGATGGATTAAAGATGTAAGTCAGTTAATAAAAAAATAACAAACCAAATTTCATAAAAAAAATAATAAAAAAACAAGCGTACGACTAAATGGATTGTTTATTGATTTGGTGAATGGTGCTTATGTGTAGCATTTTATTTCTTATATCAAATATAATTTTTGTGTGCGTCTTAATGAATGTAATGTTAGCATATTTCAATGAAAACAATACCACATTTTATACAATTTCTGTGCTTGGCCTCAAATGGGTTAAAGTCTGTTTTGCTGATAATTAAAATGATTATTGTATAAGTGATTCCAGGGAAAAACTTTAGGGATTAAAAATTCCGCCTGTTGCTACTGTGTTGAAAATCAAATATTTTTAACCGTATACAAAATTTGTAAGTTTTTTAAAAAAAATTGTTGCTAATAAAAGGTTTAGTGCCACTTCTTTTTATTTCCCCTGCATCCTCAATATTAGGTGTTTATTTTTTGCTTTGAAAATTAATTTTCCTTTCGGTGTTTGTATTCATAGATAACGTAAGAAAGACTTGTAAACGAGCTTCATGAAATATTGAGAACAAATGTATCGATAACATATTTAGTACAAAAAATTTTGTTAAAAGTAAACCCTCCTTAAAATGTTTCGATTCTCTTAAATTTGAATCTGTAAAAAATTTTACCTGATTCGGATCAGAAATGAACTATCAAAATGACTCCCGATATTCGAAAGGATAATTCTTCGATTTAAGAGTATTATTGCAATCCCATTTGGACCTTTGCTGTAAAAGGTATTGATGAAATTCTTCTTCTTCATAAGCGCAACAGCCTTTCACAGGCCAAGGCTGACTCGCAGAGTTTCCTCCACCTGGCCCTGTCCGGTGCGATGGCCCGCCATCGGTTGACTCCCATTAACTTGAGGTCCTTTTCAACGTCGTCTATCCATCTTGTAGGTGGTCAGCCCCTACGTCTTGTCCCTTCAATTGTGGAAAAAGTCACTTTTTTGGCAGGGACGGCATCAGAATTTCTGAAGAGGTGGCCCAGCCACCTAATGCGTGATGCTTTAATAGTTCTCACAATGTCGGTCCCACCGAATTTGTCATATTTTTTGTAAATTTCGTGGTTCGTTCGTAAATTTTGCAAAAAAGGAGAGCTTTGAAAGTTTTAACCCCTTCCCTTACCAATTTTTTTGAAATCAGCATATATTTTATTTACTTCATTGAACTAAAACAAAGTTCCAAGTTGAAATTTTAATTTTAATAAGTGTGAAAAAATATTTAATTTGTCATCCGTTTACTATCCAAAATTATCTCAGGCCAATGAAAAAAAGTTCAATAAAAGTAAGAACCTGTCTAAATTGATCACCCTCGGGACCAAGTCACTCTATAGAAGTGGTCACTTTATAAAGACTCTTTAAAAAGAACTCTTGAAATAAAACTTGGTAGAAAATGGTCACCTTACTCAGGTGATCACTTTACCCAGGTAGTCACTTTTACAGGTATGAGTCTTTGTGTATGTTCACATTATTTTCACTCACGAACGCCATTTTTTGACTTTTCTATATAAATTCATCAACCATTGTACAAAACATGTCCCACGCCCAAAGAAATATTGGCAATCCCAGCAGATTATTCGGCCGAATAAAAAGGTGATGAAACAAAGCGAATTCTGCTATGCCCGAATTAACTCGGAATAATCAGGGAAGCGGTTAAAACGGTTCATTGCACACAATTTCTCACAGAGTCATTGTGGGGCTATTCAAATATTACGTAAGCACCTTTTTAAATCCCCTCCAAATTACAATCTCCCTACAATTACGTAAGATTTTGCAATAATCTAATTTTAAGAATTATTATGATAGTATTTATTAAATATTGCCTTTCAATTAGTTTCTTTAAAATTTTGTTTAATGAAATCATAATTTTTAATAAAAATTAGTTTTTATATATGTTTTATCATCTGAATTATCTATTGAGATGCATTGCCTTCTGCCTATTTGTTTGTATTTGTAGGCAATTCCAAAAAATACCCTATTCCCACTATGGTATTTTTCAGACAATTTCTTTATGGAATGAATGAAATTTATTCCACATATTATTGATAGTAGTATAAGTAAACATGCACAATAGTGGGTGCATTCACAATAACTTTACTATTATAATCATTTGTATGCTTTACTTCACTTTAAATGTCATGTTTGGTTCAATTTGCGTAATTCTTTTACTGTGTTGCGATTTTCACAAACATGAGTGTACAATACCTTTTAATGGGGTAGAAACCAGAAAAATAGTTTATTCAAATAATTTAAAATAAAATATAAAAGTCTTTTAATATTTAAAAAATAATTTTGTATTCATCTAATTTTTTTCAAATCCATTTTTATTACGGGAACAGTTAACATCTCATACATGACAGTCTGCTAAATGATGCCCAAACTATATAGTCTACTATACTATACTATATTTAGTATTTGCATGATGGTAAAAATCAAAAAGTCGAATTTTTGGTGAAAATTTTGGTTTATTGTTCCCATAATTTAAAATATGTATATTTTTTTATACTTTTCAATTGGAAAATAAGTTTTAAAAAATGTATAATACAAGTTTATATTCTCTCAAAATGCTTAAATTACTCTAATAAAAAATGTATATGATAGTGATTTAATTAGTTCTTGACACTGCTGTATAACTATTGAAGTCAAGTTCTAAGAAATTATTTTTGAATTATTGAAGAACTAGATTAATAATGGAAAAACATAGGTGATACAGTTAATTAATTTGAGGCTGAAATTACATGCTTATTGAGAGTAAAAATATTAAGTTCATTTTTTTGCAATGCTTCTCATATAATGAGACTAAAGTAAATATAAAAATATAATTTAATACATTGAGTTACATCTCTTTCTAACTTTTATATTCCTGCGAACCATCATTTTTGTTACTGACTTATGTAAAAACTTTCAAAATTTTTTTTATGCTCTTTGAAATTGGACCATATTTTGCGTCGATTTCTATTTCAGAACTAAGTATACAGCAAGATCCAGTTGAACCTTATTAACGCAAAATCGCTTCATGCGAAGCATCACTTTACACGAAACATGTGTTCAGTCCCATGAGTAAAAAATCTATTATTATTGTATATTACTTGTTAAACATTCAGGCTGATTATTGCGTAACACGAAAGGAAACTGAAAACAGCACAGATATAAGAAGAATATGAATAAAGTGTTATTCATTTTGAGGAACGTTATTTCTACTTTCCGCTTTTGTTAGTTAAATAAAATAGTTAAAGTTGTTAAAATTTTTATTTGTTTAATACATAATAGTATTGTTTACATACATAAATGTAGTACATAATATTTATTAGTAGCATGTAATAAATTTTTTTCACAATGTATCAGATAAGTTGAAATCTGGTTAACATGAAATAATTATGTTAATCTCGCCAATTACGCGTAAACAAGGTTCGACTGTATATATTTCAAAACAGAAAATGTTTCACTCAATATTTCTTTAGAGCGAAGTTTATTTCTGTTAACTGTCGCAATAAAACTTATTTTCCCTTTTCGTTCTTCAAAAGAATAACAATAATTCATCATGGAAAACATTATTGAAGGCTGTCAGAATCGATAGTAAGGCAAGTGTGGGTTTTTGTCCTGTGTAACAAATCGATGGTTTTGACAAAGAAAAAAAATGATGTCAATAATGAAAAAAGTTACTGTTGCCATTTTAAGTGGTCCTTATTAAAAATTAACTTTTTATAATTGGAATTTGGTTGGAAAAAAAAATCATCTCTACAGTTTCATAGTCAGATGTAGCAGTTAAAAATCACTATAGGCTCAATCTTACCATTAACATTGAAGATTTTTTTTTCTTCAAATGTATGTTTTTCAAACTTTATTATTTGTTTTCTAAATTAATTATTTTTTAAATTTATAAGGGATTTTTGACACTAAAGGAACTTTGGTGTCTTACATTGATATTGCTCAAAGACCCACATCAACTACCCCCCCTCCTCTCCCTCTCTAGGTGTGCTTACACAATATTCGAAGGTTCTGGGGCACAATTTTCCGAAAACCGAAGGCACTATTTGTTGAAGTACAGTTTCTTGATATTTGATAAGTAGTTCAATAATTGTAGCAAGAAAAAGAACATTTCTTTGGAAAAAGTAATACTCGAGATATTTCCTGACAAAAGTTTTTTTTATGTTATTATGTTTGTTCAGCCTTGCAGAGAGTTATAACAGGGTTCCCACGGTCCTTAAAAATGGCTTAATTTTTTTGGGGGAAAATAAGGGCCCTTAAAAGTTCTTAATTTTGGTACAAGGTTTTTAAAAGTTTTTAGTATCGCTGTACTTGATAGGGACGAGTTTTTCAATTTTTCTAAAAATATTTTTCAAAAAAGTCATTCTTTTATCACCTAGAATGAGACCTTGCATTGAGGGTACAGCATTTTAGAGAAAAAAAATTTTTTAGCTTTTTCTTTTCGGCATAACTGAATATTTTACATGATTGACCCACAAATGCATGCCTAGCAGCGAAATATAAAAACTTTCTTTTCATGATTTTTTCAATGTTTTTCTCAAATTTATTTATTTATGACTCTATTTTTAATGAATGAAAAAATTTGCAAATCTTAATTTCTGTGCTTCATTTTACTATTCAATTTCAATTAAATCATTTAAAATGAAATACGGATTAGTTTCATAGATGTTAACATTTAGCAATCTGAAAATATTTTTAATAAAAAGCACAACCCGGGTTTGCGAAAATTGCCTGTTCGGATTTTGGCGAACCCCGTTCATGAATACAATTATACCAGTAGTACTTACATTATAATTAAAATATATTATTGTTATTTATTTGGGTTTTTTTTAAGAAGGGTAAATAATTGGCACTGTCACTGGTGGTATATTTGATAATAAACAATTATACTATTTTTAAGGTCTTTAATGTTTCGAAAAAGTCCTTAATTTTTTGAAAAAAAATTTCTTCATTTTTGCTTTGTTTAAATATGTGGGACTGCTTGTGTAAAATACTCTTATTTTCAAAATAATGATTGCAAAAAGACGTGACAAAAAAAATTTGGAAAATAATTAAACTTGGAAAGTTTGTAATCTAAGTTGGGAAAAGGTTGATTTATTAATTATTTTGTGTTTTATTCAGAGACCATTAAAACTATCAAAGCTAGACTAGTATGGATCACTCAAGATTGATCACAGGTGATTGTCTCTTAATATGAGACAGATTTGAGTGACAACCACTGATATTTAGTTTTATGAATCTTTCATACTTTTGCAATAACATGACTGCAAAATCAAACTACAGTCTTTATTGGACGAACTTCCATTTTGCAAATTTCTCTCTGTTACGATTTTTGTCCTTCTTCGAGGAACCAAGAACAGTTTGGAAATTTCTTCGTAAAATAACTTCCAAATAGCGGAAGTGAATTTTATATCCAACGAACTTTTCTTTTAGATTCACTTTCCCTATTTCCCCAAAATATTTTAGAACATTTCAAACGCATTTTATGGGATAAATTGATTTTCGAAGCCACTTCACTTTTAGAGAAAGTGGTAAAATCCCTTTCCCTTTTTGTTTACATTTCAAAAGAAAAACTGAGACAAAACGAGCGGATTTTATCAATAGCCATTAAACTTAAGACCCCGTGTAGTAATATATGTTTAAAATTATTTTTATATTAAATGCAGCTATAATTTTAATATATGCGGGCAAATTTAAAATCGGAGAATAGAAAATACTTAACGTTTAGGATTTTTGCATTTTAAACCTCTTGTCTAATGCAGTCATTAACATGAAGAAGAATAAATACAAAATTTATGTCATAATTGTACATTTCGAAATTAATTTAATTTCTAATCTAAAATTATTTAAAAAAATATTCATTAAATTTTCATTGCAGTTTTCCTCACATGCCCAGAAGAGGATTTTGATTTTTGTATATATTTGTTTTGTTAAAGCTTAAAAAATGCATGCTTTATTCATTTTATATGTTAAAAGTTTATCGTAATCCTAAATTGTTTTAAAAAATTTACTTATAATCATTTTTTTTAAAAATTTACTTATAATCATTTTTTTTAAAAATTTACTTATAACCATTTTTTTTTAAAATTTACTTATAATCATTTTTTTTTAAAATTTACTTATAACCATTTTTTTTTAAATTTTACTTATAATCATTTTTTTTTAAAAATTTACTTATAATCATTTTTTTTTAAATTTACTTATAATCATTTTTTTTAAAAATTTACTTATAATCATTTTTTTTTTAAATTTACTTATAATCATTTTTTTTTTAAATTTACTTATAATCATTTTTTTAAAAAATTTACTTATAATCATTTTTTTTTAAAACTCAACACTTGAAATCGTAATTTAAAAAATGAATAAAACTTGGTACATTTTTTATAAGCTAATATTTCAAAGCTCTGCTTATTTACACTCCTATTTATAGTCATCAAGTCAAAATCAAACTATTTATCCAAGGAACATTTATAATATTTATTAACATTTAGACAAACAACCCAGTTACAGTTTGCTACATTTCATTTTCAGTTATACAACAATAGTTTACAATATTTATTTACATTTTAAATAGTACTTCAACTAAATTTTTAACCATTAGCATAGTCTTGGATGGCACCCACACACTTTTCGACTTTGTTCAAGAGTAATAGTAAACAGTTGCTATGGCCACCGCTGCTGTTTTTATTTTCACAAGCAAGGCATTTTCAATGTATTTACATAATAATAATTTAAAGTATTTTTATATTCTTTTTATTATGAACGTATAATGACTGGCTTGACGGTGATTTTAATATAAATATGTATGCTGAAGAAGGAAAAGTATTTTGTGACTTTGAGTAACAAACATGCATGGAGACAGCAACCCATGATTTGAAATGTTTAACGGAGTCCATCCAGAAAGAAAAAAACATTTGACCCATGGGTAACCAGTAATCGTAATAGGGCGATCACAACTTTTTTCTGGATTTTTTTTTTTAGATTTGTTTCCCTTTTTTTTTTTAAATTCAATTAACTTCCAAAACTGATTCAGCAATTGTTTATTGTGAGGAAAATAAAAGGTTTTTTTTTTTTTAAAACTATTTCCTATTCATCTGATACTCAATTTCAGACTTAACTTTTGAAATGAAAGCATACTGGTTTTGACAATGATGGGTCTCATTTTTTTCTACTGAAAGGTATTTGGAAGAAAGAAAAAAAAAGATTCTGTTAGTTGAAATGGTACTTTTTGATCAAACAAAAAGAAAAAAGGCCAGGATATTAATTCATGCCTGTAGCACTAATTAAAAACTGAGTAGGTTAATAGACTATTAAACGTATAAATTAAAACATATGTTCTCACATATTAACGAAGTATTCAAACATTTTTAGACCTTCAAATCAAAGTTTCGCATTAAAATTTAATTATTTATTAATAATATTTTTTCACAGGATGCGTAGCCAGATTTTTCAAAAAAAATAAACACCTTTTAAGTACTCAAAAAATATTTTTAATCACTTTCCAAAAAACAAAAAAATCATAATGAGGATCTGTGCAGCAATAAAAAAAATTTTTATAGTTTAAAGTTCTTAATTTATAAACACAAAATCAATAAAATTGAGAAACATTTTCATAAACTTTACATCATCATGATAGAATAACTAGTTTCTGATAAATAGTGCAGAGAAAATTATGAAAAATCATGCATTTTTTGTAATTTAGAACGAGAATCGAGACGGCAAAAAAAAAAGTCTCACTTTAAAGGTAGAAAATGAAGCACTTTTTACCAAACCCCGAATTAAAAAAAGCTCCTTGAAGGGCTTTTAAACGCTTAAATCAAAAATAAACACCTTTAAGCACTTTTTTAAAAACGCTACGCACCTCGTTATAATATGTAAATGGTTGTGAATGTTTTTTTTTCCTCCAGTTTTTCTTAAAACATAAAGTGTGCGCCATGCGCTGAAAAAGAAAACTGAACACCCTGGATGAATTGTACTCTAATGATCAGATCGTACTAGAGCTTATTCTTAATGGTTTAAAGGAGTGATCTTAAGATGTTGATCTAATCATCGGATCTTCACATTCTAGAACTCAATCTTAATGGTTCAATGGATAACTTCAAGTATGCTAATTGATTACTGCAGACGATAATTTAAGTTGTAAAATGAGACACAAAAACGTACTTTCTCTAAATAAACATACCTTTTTTTTTTTTGGATGGATTCTTGACCCCCAAAATATACAGGGTAGCAGCAATCTGGGAAATAGAGTCTTAATAGTTTGGGCAAGTGAGCGGTTCAAAGTTTGGATTCCTTAATTTTGCTTATTGCGTATTCTATATATCGAGAACTCATAAAGCGAATTAAAAAAAATCTTAACACGCAATTATAAAATTCGTTAATCCAAAGATGATCATACGAAAAATAATAATTACAGGTTATCTGCTACATTTTAGATTTTCTAATTCATGACTTTCCATGATTCATTCCAAGAATTTTTCATGACTTAACGAAGTTACTATTCTCTCCCACAAAAACACAACAATTAATTTTAAAAAGGATTATAATAACATTCTGAAATGATAGGTAGAACCAAAACTGTTAAACTCTGCATCTTCCTATTTATTGATTTTAAATTTTAAAAACGGAGTCAAGTAAGAGTTGAAGCCATAAAATAGCGGGAAAAAAAAAGCAAATAAATTTCTTTCTTCTTTTCTTTTGCAGAATTATATTCTAAAGATAATTTTCTTGTTCATCGGAAAGGAAAGAAATTCTACTGAATTTTCTCTTCTCATTTCAGAATTTAAAAAAAAATTCGACAATGACTAACTTACTTCAGCTAGAATTTTAAATTGATAAAATAAAAAAATAAGAATAATAAAAAAAGATTCTGAAATCACAGAAGTTTAAAAGAGAATTCGCTCTAGAAATGATCTTTTTTCTTTCATTTTTTGGAAGAACACCCTAATTTTTAAAGAACAGGATAAAAACGTTTTATATTTTAATAAAATATAACTGTGAGTGGAGATTTTGTTAGAAATTCAGATATTCGGAATACCACGAAATTGGGGGGATTCGGATTCTATTTTTAAAATTAAATTTTTCGGAGACCTAAATCCATAGAATTTAAAAGAATAGTTAAAATCATGGCACATTTTGTTCAATACCGAAATTCATGATTTTTCATGACTTTCTAGGTGCGTAAAAATTTTCAGCGTCCATTTAGTAAAAATGTATTATTTTATTTTATTTTATAATAGTTGAAATATTTTTTGCGTCATTTTAAAGAATGCAAAACCGTTCGAATGATGTTTTAGTTGTAAAAAGTGTTTTTGGGGAAAAGGTATTTATAGAGTGGGTATATCAGTAACACCTTTCGGTTTAAACAGAACACCAGTGAAGATACCATCTGGGCGAACATTCTAGAGTAAATCTTCGAAGGAAAAGAACTTTTCAACGTGTCTTCTGAAGAGGTTCTGAATGAAGTGGCGTTGACAACTCCACCTTCCTGCCAATGGATGATGCTAAAAACGAATGTTATTTATATTTGAGTTAAAGGAGGATAGGCGCCAAATCATGTCAGTCTATCATAAATACAGAAACTGGAAATTTTAGTTTCTTTTTTTTTACTTAGATTCGATCACATTTTAATATGTTATTTAATAACCGTCGTTGAACAGCCGACCCAATTTTTGGGTTTACGACTGTTAATATTCAACTCCGTAGCCTTGTCATTTTGAACCCAATCTGGAAGACAAGGGAACTCCTGGATCAAGTATTGGGAGAAATTTTCCTTCGTGGAGGACTTTTTAATGGAACCCGTATTTGTGTCACATGGAGAGGAAGACCACGAGAACCTTCCATGATTAGCCTGACGGCAAAGGGACTCTTACCCATGATCCGTCTACCACTAAGGATATTTCGTGTCAGCACTGTGGTCGGTGCAAGCCGGGTGCGAATTCGTATCGACCAGCCGTCGTGGGATTCGAACCCGGTTCACCTCATTGGAAGGCGAACGCTCTATCCACTGAACCATCGCGACTCCACATTTTAATGTGAACATCGTTCTGAGATGCCAGCTGACTTGTAGTAATCATTCAAAGTGTCATCTCACTCATTGAAAAGTGCAAGTAATGAAAATAGGCCAAACAGACAAAAAAATGTTCTTAAGAAAAACACCACTGTAAATAATTCCAATATCGAATTAAAATTTTTGGAACCAGATCAAACATAAATACACAAGTGGGCGACCTTTGTGCTAAAATACAAAACCAAGGCAAACAACGTTAAAGAGCACACACAAAAAAAACGTTTTTTTCCTTAGTTTCAGATCAAACATATCTAAATAAGATCGTTAAAATACTTAAATATATATCTAAGATGCAATAACTCTCATTGAAATAAAGTTTAATGTAAGGGCTCATAGTTGTCACGATTAAAATAAAAATAATTTGTTCATATTTTCCCTCATTTCTTTTATTTGTTCCGATATTACGATGAATACGGGATTATAATAGAATCGTCAGAATTTTTTAAAAATTACTTTCACTTGACAAGAAATAATAAACTAGACTTTTCAACGAGTTCAAAAAGTGATATTTTTTCTTCAAAACTGTCATTGCGACTCATACAAAACTTTTGCAACACTGAAAAATGATGCTTATAGTGGAAGGCTAATTTTTCTGAAAGTGAAGCAGGCATTAAAAATTGGCAGCTATATTTGAAAAAAAATTTACAATGACACATTTATTGAAGTGCAATTCTGTTTGGATTTAAGTATTACTTTTATTTAAGACTGCATGTGACAAACGTAACCATCTAATCGAGCAAGAGAATCATTCGAAAATATGTCCACTCTATATATTTAACAGGAAGCCATGTGGAACAAACTTATTACGCATCGAAGTGACACAAAACAAAATATGTATCATCGGTTACACTAAAATACATAATAAATAAGTAAAAGACAAGAATGAATTATATTTTAATTAACTTGTTGTTCATTAACATTCTAACTTGAATACTCCATTCTTCAGATAGGTCTATGCTACCTTTTGCGAAATCTCATTTGCCGATCTGAACATTCATTCCTTATTTAGCGCTGCCCTTCATCATCATCATGCAGCCGTGATTCTGAATACAAAAGATTTGTAGTCTCACACTCTATATTTTATAACTCTGTTTATTACAGTCCTTCCGGGCAAGTCTCACTGCAAAAACCGTTCCATTAAAAAAAGTTCTTCTCGGAAGGAGTGCCATTGTCTGCTGGATTGGGCTCAAAACGACGAGACTGCCGAGTTGAACAATGGTAGTCCTTAACTCAAAATTGGGTTGGTTATGAAATAGGTACAGAAGGAAAAGAACATCGCTATGAAAAATAAAGTGTTATTTTAAAATGAACTAATGTACAAGGATTAGTTTGAGGTCTTTTTACATATTGTATACTTTTATTTCCTTAAATGAGCTGTGAAAATCTTGCAATAAATACTTATTGAATTATGATATAAAAATTATATATCTTAAATAAAAAAAAAAATTTCAAAACTGTAGTGTGACAAAATATTGCGTTATTTCTGTTAAACTATCACCGAGAACTGAGTCATATTATATAAAACCAAATACCTGTTCTTCTTACGGGGTAAGAAACTACAAAATCATCGTTACGGAACTGAAAGATGTGTCTACACAGTCTATATCAGCTGCAGTTAACTAGTGATATGAAATCACTAGGAAGAGCAACTTATTTGTTGGTCTTCCTAGTGATTTTACGTTATTAAATGTTCATCTCATCCAACTCTCTATAAAATTTAGCGCCTCTTTGGATAAAAGCGACGTTTTATTATTTATATAACGTATCGTAGGGTAATTTAAAAAATCAGGCTCATTGGGAAGGGTAATGTGCCTGGAGATCAACCTTTAGTTTTATGCTAATTATGCATAGAATTTGCTAGGGTTTATTGTTGTTTACAATAAGTCTTCGATAGCTTAGGTTTATTGTTTGAAATAAATTTGGCTAAATGATGTCCTTTCCTGGCAAAAAGCCTTAAAAGTGTCTGGCTGATTAAAAAGTATGAAAGGTTGTTTGGAAAGAGGCGGATTATTCAGTTAGCCTACGACAGACATATATAAAAATTTATTCTCATAAAAGAAAGAGTGTTCGATAAACGTCAAACGAATCGTTAATAACCTTGACAAATGGATTTTGGTACCTCCCTTCTAATGAGTCTCAAGGTTAATTAATTAGACGAAATGAATTTTAATACAGATTATTAATTTGATAAATTGCTTTTGTCAATAAGGTTGTTACCGATGTCGTTTTTTTTTTCTATCATCTACTAATCATACACAGCTCTTCTGAAAATGTGATTTTGATATTCTTCAGAAAGAGGATGTCCTTAAATTTCAATGAAAAATCTTTTGTATTGTAACATGGTGCATAGCGTTTTTATAAAGTGCTTAAAGGTGCTTTTTTTCATTGGGCGTTTTTAAAAAGTGCTTCATTTTTCCTTTTCGAAAATGAGATTTTTTTTTCTTTAACCATGTCTATTTTTGCCACGTATTATGCAAAAGCGTTGTTCCATTCAACCCCACAATCTATTTCGGCCGTCGGTAGTATAAAAACGCCTTTTACAGGTTTTTTGCGAGTCCTCATACTGAGCTAGGTTCGGTGTGCAATGCATTTTGCAAAATATTCTTAATTTCAGGCTTCTAACCTCTGATATCGAACCCAAAAAATCTATGGATCGTTTTAAAATGGCTAATGTAATCAAGAAAAAGAGTTCTTTGTCAGAAACAAGTTTTTTTTTTTATCCTATAAAGTCTTTGAAAATTATTTTGTTAATGCATATAGTGCATAAAAATATTTTGTGAGTGCTTAAAAGTGTTTACAGCTTCTTTTTTATATGATAAAAGGGCAAATAAGAAATGCAGTTTTTATTTAACAGTTGCCCTTTTGGAATAAGTCGCAAATGTGTTCTAAAACTAGATTCTTTGGTACTCATATTAGCCACCTTGTGTGCCAACAATTATTTTTTACAAACGCTTATGCTGTTCATTGAATACTGATAAAAATCATTGGAGTGTTGAATTATTGCTTATAAAGGAACAATAAAAGGCCTCTTGGCTAAAATATGTTATCTTCCAATCTTATTTTACTTCAGTTTAAAACCGTCGTTGAACATCCGACCAGGGTTTAAGCTGAGTCTAAAAATTCATTAGCAAAAAAGCTAAAATCTGAAAAAAAGTTTTAGCAAAATGCTAAAATGCCATTAGGCTTATAAAATTACTTTATATCAAACAAGTACTGTAAGTTATCTGACAAAGAATAGCTTAATGTACAAGAATATCAAAAAGAATACCTAAAAAAAAAAAAAACACATTTATTATTTATCAAAACATTTTGGTTTATAATTAACAATCTTCCTTTCTTTCATGTTTGCCCATTTTACAAATGCTTCTTGAAAGTTAAATGCACTTTCAGGGCCCTCAATATTAATCATTAACAAATTGTTTACATGGTTGATTAACAACCTGTTTCGAATATTAGTTTTAATCAAATTAAGGCAGCTAAAGCCCCTTTCACAGTCAACAGTGTGCATTGGTATTGTTGCACAATACTCTATAACAGAAGTTATTAATGGGTACTGTTCAGACACATCATTGGTATATAAAAATAAAAGTAATTCATTAAATGACATGTTTTTACATCGTTGCATTAAGATGTGTTTAAATAATCCCCATTCACAAAGTAATTCAGTTTCTGTAAAGTTTATTGGTTAGTTTATTTGTTGGTTTATTTATCTGTTTATTTTTCTTTTCTTCTCGGTGAAACTCATATATTCTAGCCATTTTTGTTGATCGCTATGCTTCATCTCGTTTGATCACGTTTTTTTCGTGAACGCTAGCGTCATGGTTCTTCTTGCGAAAGATATTTAGATTTTTTCTCCTTCTTGTTTGATCAAGTTTTTTTCATGGATGTTAGCGTCATGGTTTTTCGCGGAAGCTTTTTTTTTAATGGAATTTAGTAAAATCCTTTAGCAAAAATGCGAAAATGCTTTGTTGAATTTTAGCATTTTTGAGGGGTCTTTTCGCATTTTGCGAAAAAAGCTACCGTAGCGGAAACCCTGCATCCGACCCAATTATTTGGGGTTTACGACTACTAATGTTCAACTCCGTAGCCTTGTCACTTTGAACCTAATCCAGAAGACAGGGGACCTCCTGGATCGAGTACTGGAAGAAATTTGCTTTCGTGGAGAACTTTTTGATGTAACTAACCCGCATGAAGAGAGAGAGAAAGAAGAATTGCTGTCTATTATGATGCTCACTCACATCTACCAGCAGAAGACCCTGAGGACTCTTCCTTGATTATCCCGAGTTAATTCGGGTATCTTCATAACCCAAGAAGACTCGCTCGTAGCAGAATTTATCAGTTTGTTTTGTTTTCATCACGTTTTTACTCGGCTGGAAGCAAACAAAACATAATCTGCTGTGTTTGGAAATGTGTCAAATTTTGTTTTGGAAGTTTTGCTGTTGGATTGTACACTTTGTGCGATTGCATACACGATGGTTACTGAATTTCCATAAATAAAAAAAAATGGCGTATCACCTCACTGGCGTTTGGAAAGTATCACTTTGTGTTGTTCCTTGTTTTAAAAACTATCCTACAAAAACTAACATTTAAATTTTTTCATCATTTGCCCGAGATAACTCGGGATAGTAAACTGATTTTAAATTTTTACGCATAAAAAAAAACATTTAAAAATTCAACTGAAATCTTGTGTATTATGTATTGTTTTAGTTCCTTGTATTTATTAATGAAATAAAAAAATATGTTCACTTTTTGCATTTTCAAAAAAATGGTGCTTAAAAATACTCCAATCTTAAACTTCTGAATAAGAACAACTTTTCAAAAAATAAACAATACTGAAGTTTTTCACTTGACATGCTTAAGCTAAGTCATAGTAATCCATAAGGGAGGTAAATAAAAGGTGTCTAAACGAACGCAGTTTGAATTCCTCATTTTCGGAGACTAGCAGCTCGCCGTTACTTAAGTATTTCTGCTAAAATATGAAGATTATAATGATCATTTTTAAATGTTGAAAACTTTCTTTTAAAGAAGTCAAATCTCCCTGTATAAATTAATTTACGATGAATTTAACGTATCAAAAGTGTACTAAACTTGATGAGGACATTCTATATTGAAGTCTATTATATTGCAGTCAATATCTGGTTATGGAAGTTATACAGTATTTCATTGAATACAGTCTTCAATTATGAGACTTCACTCTTTTAAGATTCTATGTAAAATCTTAATTATCAGGTGATAACTCTATACAGCTTTATTATTTACACGTGACTGTTTACATTCGTGTATCAATGGGTTAACATTGTCATGCAATAGGTTAAAAATAAATACAAATAGGAAGTATGTCAAAAAATCACCCGAATTAAAACCCATTACACGTGTGTTTAAATATAAAAGTATTGTGGATGAACTCGTGCAATTATTAATAAAAACTACAGTGCGTCTAATCATTTGATCTAATTATTATAATGCACTAATATAATATATGTTCTATATTTATATAATATATCATCTAGTTTATATAATCGTCGAATTTATATTATGTAGCGCCTCATTTAACCCATGGATCAGTGTTGCCAGATTGGGCTACTTTTAAAAGTCCCCGCTACTGAAAATCGAATTTGGGCTACCCATTATTTTTCAAATCTTAAAAATGCACCTTTTTTTTTCTTACAGAAGTATTTTTTTAATATTTTTCCTTTCCCATTATAAAACTATTCTGAAAAGTCTGCAGTTTCTTTATCTTTCTTAAAAAAAGAATTGTTTTTTTTTCTCTTCCTGAAAATGCTTTAGTTTTGGATTCTTCATTTGTTTTGCTGCGCGGAGTCTAGAATCTCTCCATATCTATGCTTCAAATTATAGACTCGTGAAATCGCAAAGATATAGATGGAAAAATGCACGGCCTAGTATGAAAAGCTTTTAACTCCAACCATTATTAATCGTTTATCTTCTGGAAAAATCACGTGACCTTTAATCTGAGTTAAAACGGAATATTGAATTTGACGAACTTTTAAACGCAATGCATTGCAATTTATATATATATATATAAACAGGTCTTAGGCAGGGAAGGAGGGTACGAAATTTATATATTAATTATTAGACAGAGAACAGCTATAAAAGTAGTCACGAAATGTTATGTTCTTCATTATATGTGACTGAGAAACTTGCAAAGTAAGTCCGTAAAATGTTTCAATTTAGGGAAAGAGGGAATTCTTAGTAATTGTAATTGGTTTATTAAGTAGGTCGCGCGATTCCCACCAAGAACAAAGGGAAAAATGTCTTACTTTTAATTAATGCATGCTTAAGCCCAAAACAGATTTAGGGAATGGATGTGAACTTAAAAGTGTGAGAAAGTGTTTCGATTAGAATTCGATTCGAAAGGATTTACAGAAAAGGAATAACATAAAAAGATTAATTGAAGCCTTTTATGTTANTATATAACATAATTTTGTTGGGCTAAAAAATGTTCTCTACTTTTGGATCTCCCATTCGCTACTTTTTAATCTTAAATTCTGGCAACACTGCAATGGATACACTAACTTAAACAAGTGCAAACGATCTCGTAAAAACAATAAAGTTGTTATAGTATCAACTGATAATTAAGATTTTACGTAGAATCTTTTAGTGCGTCTCATAATTTGGCAAAGAACTGTATATGAATGCCCTGCCTATTAAGCGATAATTGGTATGAAATTTGTATTATTTCGTATAATCTGCTTCATTGTAATGAATTCTTAGGTGAGGCATACAAATAATAAACTATTTCAACGAATAAAAGCTGCTGCGGGGTGAGGAGGCAATATCGAAAGAGGAATGTCTCCTTTTGTCAGACAGCACGTGCAGACGACACAGGGCTTTCCCCCCAAATGAATAACGGTAGGGTCCTTCAATTCAAGCTGTTGCGGCGATCAGTTTCTCATAACACGAGTGACATATGATATGACACTCCCATTTATTCTTGTATCGACTTTTTTTTTCTTTTCGATAAAACTAGATTTTTCTCTTTCTAACAAACTCGAGTCATTTTATTTTATTTTATAACTGTCATTAAACAGCCATTTTTTAGGTGTACGACTACCCATGTTCAACCACGTAGCCTTGTCATTTTGAACCCATTCCAAAGGGAACTCCTGGTTCAAGTACTGAGAGAAATTTGCCTTCGTGGAAGACTTCTTGATGGAACTCACCACATTTGCGTTACATGGAGAGGAAAACCTCCCAGAGATAGCCTGACGGCAAGGGGACTCTAACCCATGATCCGTCTGCCACTGCGGATATTTTGCGTCAGCACAGTTGCAAGCCGGATTGGGAATTCGAATCGACCAGCCATCGTTGGGATTCGAACCCAGTTCACCTAGTTGGAAGGCGATCGCTCTATCCCCTGAGCCATCACGGTTTTAAGTTGATCCATTGGCAAAATCTAATTTCGAGGACACTTCTTATTTTAATAAGAGTTAAAATCAAAAATAAAAAAGCACGGAATTATAGATTGGTTTTACATAAAAATATGATTCTTTTTTGCATTTTCATAACAACGAAATTGCTTAAAAAGCGCTCTTAGTTGCAAATCTTAGCCCAAAAATGTTTCAAATAATTCTCTTAACTAAGGAAGGCGGGACTGATTGCATAAGTAAGAAGTTTCATCGGGCAATCAAACAAATTTTGGATGTTTTTCAGCCCACTTTCCTCATTAGCGATTTTCTCCCGTTGCTTAAACATTCTCTTTTCAAGCGTTTTCATGCATTAAAGACGAATTCTTATTTTTATTGTAGGCAGTTGCTATAGTGAGTGAAATGTTTAAGAAACACAAGGAACTCTATAAGCAGGCATTAGTTGCCTCTTTCTTCCCGTCTTTCATTTATCAAGTAAGTATCAGCTCTTCTCATTCCATCATTTGTGTACTGTGTGACTCATGCAAACTAATTTTTTTTTAAGCTTAAAAAAAAAAATTTTTATTGGTATTCGAGACTTTTTAAAGTCTTTTTAGTGAAGGTTTGTTTTTTTTCTTGCTTTCTAGTTCAAAAAAAAATTTCTATTTTATTTCAACTACAGTTTTTTAATTATTTAGTTTTATAGTCACTCTGCCTATGCTACAACGATCACGTTGATCATTCAGATAAACGTGCATAACGGATAAAAAATAATTGAGTATGACAGAAGATGCCAACCAAAAATGTTTCGATTAAAACTATAAGCTAGCAAAATGCAATTGTTAAAATATTTAACGAAACAGAATGGTTGATAGTTGAATTTAAAAACAATGACTTCCGCTAAGTGAACGAGAAAATTCCATTTTTTGAACGCCTCTGAATTAAAAATCGAAAATCTGGTTTCGTCATTTGTTTATAATTGTACTCATTTAACTTCATGTCGTATTTCTAGTGCCTACAGTATTCCCGCAATCCGGTATACTGAGACAAGAATTCTTTATTTTATTATGTATGTATGTATATCTTTATATATAAGAAGAGAGTGGAATGATAACACATAACCAATCACAAAAGACTTTTGGTTAGTAACGCACGAAACAGCCAATCAAAATTGAGAACGCATGNTCTTCATATCCAGTTCTGCTGCAGATGTGTTATAGCTCTTGAGGATGTTTGAAGATGTAACTTTGCTATGGTAACCTAAGGCCTATGGTAACCTAACCTATAATATAACTATCAGGTGGAGACTTGTTTTTTTGTTTTTTTTTAAAAAGGCCTCAGTAATTGTAAAAGCATACAAAAGTTGCTTTCGAAATCATCATTGGCCAATAGCTGAAAGATCATCTTCCAATCTTCTTTGACGTTCCTCAGGTGTTTCTCGGGTCCTAGCACTGCTAGTTGAGACATGATCTTCTTCTAATCTTCTTTGAAGTTTCTCTGATACTTCTTGGGCTCTAGAATTGCTTGTCGAAATTCGGTCATGTTCCATCCTTCTTTGACGTTCCACAGACGTTTCTTGGGCCCTTCTTCTTCTTTGAGAATCTCTTAATATCTTTTTCTTTGACAAAATACAAAGTTTTTTGGAAGGCGGTTCTGCCATGTCATGATATGATGGGAAGACGATTGCATCTGGCACGGAATGTTGATGACCTCGTTCGACAATTGGATCGAATTTGGTTAATAAAGTAAATTAACAGTCAAAATTTATTTTTCCTCAATTTTAAACCAATAATCAATTTGAAAAGCAACTATTTTCCTTCAGTTACATTAGTTCTTTGAAACTTATTCTATACTTAAAATACGTGACATCACTATACATTTCTGCTACTTATCTTTTCTGTACAATAAGCTCTTAAGCAATAGAAATAAATCACAATTTTGAAACAAATCTATAATTTAAAAATTTTAACAAAGTATCTTAACAAGCAAAACTTAAGTATCCTCAATTTTAAATCAAAAATGAAATGTAATACTCAAGATTCTCAAAATTTTCCTTCTAATAAATCAAAAAGGAGTAAGAAAACTCTTAAATTGGCAACAATCATCTTTTAAATATAATTCCTTAAAAAGCTCGTAACAAGCATTTTCGGAAATGTTAATCTCCAATAAATGCTAATGAAAAAAGGAAAACGCTTAATTCTTGGAAAAAGTTTTCCTTTTCGTTGAAAAGGGGATTAAGATACGTCTGTAGAGGCTTTGCTTTTCATAAATTGCTGAGCAGCTGTGCTCGACATGTGCT